>NC_139642.1:60243823-60263823 GCF_964638095.1 Poromitra crassiceps
TGTCTGTCTGGGCGGACGGGATACAGTCAAACCAATCCTGACCTGTCAGCAAGGATGAGGGGGCAGGTGCGTGAAGGTGGGCAGGAGAGGGGAGGCGCCTTCCAAATTTACATTTATATATGAATGGAGATGGCGGCTGAGGCGCTCGCGTCGCCATGTAAAGACGTTGACATGCTAATCACAGGGCTAGGGGGGATGCCACCTGTCCAGCGGGCGGACGGGAAGAGGGAGGCCGGGACAGGTACGCACACACACACACACACACACACACACACACATGCACACGCACACGCACACACACACACGCACACACACACACACACACACACACACATGGTAACATGTACGTTATGTTCCAGCAGATTCCTACCTGCACTAGGCCGTCACTCCTCTGACAACACACAATATTATGCAAATGTGCGTCTGTGTGACAGTCGCCCTGCTCTCCGTGCTGCCTGCTCCGCCCCGGCTGACTGCTGATCAGCTTATACTTACATTCCCCATGCATCCCTGTGTGCGGCCTGTCTCTGCCTCTCTCCCTGTGTGCGGCCTGTCTCTGCCTCTCTCCCAACAGCTGGCTCCCCCACCGCACATGTGTCTCCCCCACTCTAGTGCAACTGTCGCAACACGTTCAGGCCATCTTCAGCCTCTATTGCGTTCTCTTTCAAAACCTCTCGCCTTTCCATTTTTTTATCTGCGTAGAGCGATGTGGCGATACGGCTCCTCCGGCGCCTTTTTTCGTTTTTGACACCTCAAAGTTACACGAGAGCCGACTTGAAACGGGGGCGGCGGCGCCCGCGTTCCCTTATCTCTTGTTTGTTCAGTGGTGTGACCTGTGACCTATCGGCACGGCCTCTCCGAGGCCCGCGACCCCCCCGTGACCCCAGCGTGGCTATAAGCCCGGCCGAGCTGTCGAAGCCGACACTTGGCTGGCTATCAGTGAAACCAAACCATCGGCCCAGACTGATAAAACGCCACCCCCCCCTCTCTGACCTTTGAACCTTTGAACTTTCAGATGACCTTTAAACCGACAGAGCCAGTCAAAACAGTCTGGATTCAACTTTTTCGCTCACCTATCTGCCAAGTTCTGGTAAACTGAGAAAAAGCCTCTCTTGACATAGACATAATAGAAATCATACTCGATATTCTTTGTTTTTGGTGTGATCAATTGTTTTTAATTGATTTATGACCTAAAATAAAACAAGCATCAACAGAACACTTATATTTGTGACCGGAATAAAGACGGTTTGTCCATCGGCATACCTTAATATAGTGTGAAACATTATTACATTACCTCAACCATTATTATTAAAATAATATTAATTACGTTCTCTAGTCACTAGAGAACGTAATTAATATTATTTTTCCTTATTAATGGTACGTTGTTTCAACCGCCCGCAACCCATCCGCAATTAATCAGAATGTTTATTTTTATGATCTGGCCCGCCCGCGGGTCGGGATATCCGCGGTCAGCGCGGATATAACTGCGGCCCGCGCATCACTACTGTGAAGTCCAAGACGAGAGCTACATTGGCTATTGCAGGTAGGTAGGGCATCCTCTTCCTTTGACGCCAAAGACCCTAACAATGAAAAGTTATCAAAAGCTTGAGTTTTTGTCGAACGGCGTGGCGGCGAATTTTGACGTTTTGCCATAACAGAGGAAGTTGCTGTAACTCGAATGAACCGATCTGCCCCAAACTTGTCATGCTTGAAAAGTGTCCAGGTATGAACACATGTCTTCATGTCATATTTCAGTAATAGTCATAGCGCCAAACTACTGGCTATAGAGGCAATGACATTGACAATGACAATGTACACTTTGATGACCTCCTCCTAGCGGGTTGGCCAAATCCACCTCAAATGCAGTCAGAAAAAGCCTTAAGACCTTCACGATGCTTGAGTGTGAAGATTGTGAGTTCTCATTGAACAGCGTTGCCCATGGCAATGACTCTCACCAAGGTCTTTTTATTCTTCTATTTTTCTTTTAGGTCTCACTTGCAAAAGAGGTTTTAATCTCAATGTGACTTCCTGGTTTAAATAAAGGTTAAACATGTCAAGTTTGTGGCAGATTTCACCGTGTACAGGCACGATACAAATCACTTTCTGTGTTGCCAGTGGGTGGCGCTATTCCTATGCGCATGTACAAATTGCGCCAAGTTTGACACTGCACTTCCCCAGGTTCTCAGCAACAGTCTCGCCAACTGTGAAGTCGATCGGACAAACGGATGTGGAGATAAACCACTGTTTGTGTTGCCTGTAGGTGGCACTATGCCTATGCGCATGTCCGAATTGCGCAGATAAATGTTTCCCCCCGTTTTTGGCCTGGTTTCTGAATGATGACGCGCTCCGGAGTGTCTCTATAGGTGGCAGTTGGTATGGTGATAGACACACGCAGACAGGTACGCTTGTAGAATCAGCATGAGCTTACATGTAGGGTTCTTCCCTCCCATATGTCCTCTCTGTACCGGAGCACATCCACCTGGGCGCTGCCATAGACGGTAGAAACAAATATGGACAAAATATGGCCGTCGCCATCTTGGGGTTCTTGTAAAGTTCGCATGAGACGGTGCGAGACCAGGGGTTTCCCACAGAAACTCTGCCTGCTATTGGTCTGTGATCGGCAAGCTGCACGATCACTGGACAGGCGACCTGTCAATCATCCCCAAAACAGTATTTTCTACTATCAACTTTTTTGTATTAATTAATTTATTGAGTACATGTCCATCAACATAATACAGAGAGAATGACATGTTAATATTCCCACTCATTTGGTTTAGCTCATTACCCCCCATTCCCTCCCCCTACCATGTCCAAAACTGAAGAAAATACACAGTTGTATCTCTTATACATCATAACAATCTCAAGCACATTTATGCTCCATTTCCGTCCGAAAATACATGTGTCCGTTTCAAACGATGTAACCATCTTCCACGTCAAATGTACAGTTGTTATGAAAGCTAAAATTAGCTCTATTAGACTAAAACCATTTTTTGAGCCAGGCCGTAAACATGTTTAACAGGGGGGGCGAACGCAGAGCAACTCCCTGGAGCCCGCCTCAAGTGTCCATTCGAGGAACTACAGCTTTTTAGCATCACTTCCGCGGCTTCATCATGCCCAACTCCGGGCTAGCCGCTCGGGCGCTGTGGCCCACAGTTGAACTTCACACGGAAACAGACAAGGCGATAGGCTGGCCGCGATTACATCTGTCCCTCGAGCGGGGGGGCCGGGGAAATGGCCATTTCCCTCATTTCTATTATCACATTTGACCTTATTATCACCTTCTTCATCCTCCCTGGCCTGACAAAAAGAGCATTTAAGGCGCGCTTATAAAACATAATCTAGTGAAGTTATTAAAACAAGTCAGCTCACTCAGAGACCTGCCACAATTCAATTAGCCGTGTAGCTGCAGGGAGAAGTGGGGCGAGAGAGAGAGAGAGAGAGAGAGAGAGAGAGAGAGAGAGAGAGAGAGAGAGAGGGGGACCAGTCTTTCTCTTTTATAGAGCGGGAGGAGCAGCGTATAGTTAGCGTGCGTTCAATTAACACAATGGGGCTGCGGCGGTAACGAGCTAGCCTGCGATTGGCCAAAAGGAGAATTGGAGGTTGGCGGCTGTCTGCTGTGGGCGCCGAGGGCAGCGCTGGGGCACGGTGATCTCATACTTCCTTGTCACTCACTTCCTAGTTAGTTTCCTGGATTGTGGATTTTCCATTAGAGCCGGAGTCAAAGATATGACACTGTCATTAGTATAGTGCCGTGATGGGGGGAGGGGTGGGGAGGGGAGGGGGGGGTGGGGGACTGTATGAAGAAAGACAATTTAATTCACTTTTAAGCAGCACCTTATTATAAATTACTGTCATTTGGTTCTTTGATGCTGTATTAGCTATTATCTCACTCTAACTCTATTTTTAGGTTCCCTGCCTATCTGTCATGATTGCTGATCGTGTCATGTGAAAGAGCCGCCCGACGAGCGTCACACAGCGATCCCCCTCATCTCATCATGTCTGCTTTTTCATCTCATCATGTCTGCTTTTTCATCTCATCATGTTTTTTTTGTTTTTTTTTGTTTTTTAAAGAAATTTCAGGCGACCCTATTTGAATTCCAGGCGACCCCACTTAGGGTCGCGACCCTAAGGTTGGGAACCACTGAAGGTCTAGCTGCCGTCGGCAAGGCTCCAAGTCGAGGCTGACGTTGTCGCATGTTTTCCGCATTACAGCACCAGCCCGCCAAGTGAATGTGGAAGAGCAAACCTTGTTGTCTGTAGCGGGGACACCTCGGCATTCCGAAATGTCGGCACTCCGAAATACCGGCATTCCGACAAAATTCTAACCCTAACCTCGCCATTGCGAAAGAACCCTCCCCCAGACCCTAACCCTAAACCTAACCTCTCCCACCCCCCACGCCTAAGCCTAACCTAACCTCTCGGCGAAAAATTTTTTGGAGATAAAAAAGGGCCGCCTCTCCGAAAGCATAGAAGTCAATGATCGGAATGCCGACACTTCGGAATGGCGAGGTGTCCCCGTCTGTAGCTTAGCTGTGTAGAATGAAGAGCAAACATTGTTGTCTGTAGCTTAGCTGTGTAGAATGAAGAGCAAACCTTTTTGTTTGTAGCAGCTGTGTAGAATGAAGAGCAAACCTTGTTGTCTGTAGCAGCTGTGTAGAATGAAGAGCAAACCTTTTTGTTTGTAGCAGCTGTGTAGAATGAAGAGCAAACCTTGTTGTCTGTAGCAGCTGTGTAGAATGAAGAGCAAACCTTGTTGTTTGTAGCAGCTGTGTAGAATGAAGAGCAAACCTTGTTGTCTGTAGCTTAGCTGTGTAGAATGAAGAGCAAACCTTGTTGTTTGTAGCAGCTGTGTAGAATGAAGAGCAAACCTTGTTGTCTGTAGCTTAGCTGTGTAGAATGAAGAGCAAACCTTGTTGTCTGTAGCTTAGCTGTGTAGAATGAAGAGCAAACCTTGTTGTTTGTAGCAGCTGTGTAGAATGAAGAGCAAACCTTTTTGTTTGTAGCAGCTGTGTAGAATGAAGAGCAAACCTTTTTGTTTGTAGCAGCTGTGTAGAATGAAGAGCAAACCTTTTTGTTTGTAGCAGCTGTGTAGAATGAAGAGCAAACCTTGTTGTCTGTAGCAGCTGTGTAGAATGAAGAGCAAACCTTGTTGTCTGTAGCAGCTGTGTAGAATGAAGAGCAAACCTTGTTGTTTGTAGCAGCTGTGTAGAATGAAGAGCAAACCTTGTTGTCTGTAGCAGCTGTGTAGAATGAAGAGCAAACCTTGTTGTTTGTAGCAGCTGTGTAGAATGAAGAGCAAACCTTTTTGTTTGTAGCAGCTGTGTAGAATGAAGAGCAAACCTTGTTGTTTGTAGCAGCTGTGTAGAATGAAGAGCAAACCTTTTTGTTTGTAGCAGCTGTGTAGAATGAAGAGCAAACCTTGTTGTTTGTAGCAGCTGTGTAGAATGAAGAGCAAACCTTTTTGTTTGTAGCAGCTGTAGAATGAAGAGCAAACCTTGTTGTTTGTAGCAGCTGTGTAGAATGAAGAGCAAACCTTGTTGTTTGTAGCAGCTGTGTAGAATGAAGAGCAAACCTTTTTGTTTGTAGCAGCTGTGTAGAATGAAGAGCAAACCTTGTTGTTTGTAGCAGCTGTGTAGAATGAAGAGCAAACCTTTTTGTTTGTAGCAGCTGTGTAGAATGAAGAGCAAACCTTGTTGTCTGTAGCAGCTGTGTAGAATGAAGAGCAAACCTTGTTGTTTGTAGCAGCTGTGTAGAATGAAGAGCAAACCTTGTTGTTTGTAGCAGCTGTGTAGAATGAAGAGCAAACCTTTTTGTCTGTAGCAGCTGTGTAGAATGAAGAGCAAACCTTTTTGTTTGTAGCAGCTGTGTAGAATGAAGAGCAAACCTTGTTGTTTGTAGCAGCTGTGTAGAATGAAGAGCAAACCTTGTTGTCTGTAGCAGCTGTGTAGAATGAAGAGCAAACCTTGTTGTTTGTAGCAGCTGTGTAGAATGAAGAGCAAACCTTGTTGTCTGTAGCAGCTGTGTAGAATGAAGAGCAAACCTTGTTGTTTGTAGCAGCTGTGTAGAATGAAGAGCAAACCTTGTTGTCTGTAGCAGCTGTGTAGAATGAAGAGCAAACCTTGTTGTTTGTAGCAGCTGTGTAGAATGAAGAGCAAACCTTTTTGTTTGTAGCAGCTGTGTAGAATGAAGAGCAAACCTTTTTGTTTGTAGCAGCTGTGTAGAATGAAGAGCAAACCTTGTTGTTTGTAGCAGCTGTGTAGAATGAAGAGCAAACCTTGTTGTCTGTAGCAGCTGTGTAGAATGAAGAGCAAACCTTGTTGTCTGTAGCAGCTGTGTAGAATGAAGAGCAAACCTTGTTGTTTGTAGCAGCTGTGTAGAATGAAGAGCAAACCTTGTTGTTTGTAGCAGCTGTGTAGAATGAAGAGCAAACCTTGTTGTTTGTAGCAGCTGTGTAGAATGAAGAGCAAACCTTGTTGTTTGTAGCAGCTGTGTAGAATGGAAACATGTCCAGAGAACAAAACTGCACCAAAGATGGATCTCCAACAGATCATCTTATCATCTTATCAAAAGTGTGCATAGTGAATGAGGGGAGAGACAGAGCACATAGAGAAGTCAATGGACTGCATTTATATAGCACTTTACAATGTGCCTACATTCACCCATTCACACACACATTCATACACCAAAGGTGGCAAGCTGCCACGCAGGGTGCTGGCTCAGCCATCGGGAGCAATTTGGGGTTCGGTGTCTTGCCCAAGGACACTTCAACATGCGGACTGGAGGAGCCGGGGAATCGAACATCCGACCTTCTGATTAGCGGACGACCCGCTCTACCTCCTGAGCCACAGCCATCCCCGGGAGAGTCCCACAGAGGCTGAATTTGAGGTTTCCTTTTGGCAACAGAATTCATAACTTTCTTTTTAAAGACCCACGAGACCCCGTGTTTTACGACATGGGACCTTGAAGACACGTTTTGGGGTGTGACAGTACTGACATTCTCGTTGGATAACAAGGACGCTGTCGTCAAAGTCATCACGAATGACGTGGGAATGAATCATGATGGTTGATGCATTGGAATGCAGCTCTCAGCACGTTTGGCGTCCATTGATCGTGACTTGCCAAGGTGTCTCCTCCATGTGTATCTGTGTCCACTGCTGTGTGTGTGTGTGTGAGTGTATATCTGTTTACCTCTGTTTGTCCCCGCGTCTCCTCCTGCATGCTGCGGGTTATCAGTGTAATTGGATCACCTCCCTGTCATGGCGTCCCGCTGTTTGTTGATAGCCCCTGTTTTAATTTGGCCTTTGTCTCTAATCTGCGCTCGCTGGTAATCCCTCAGATAAGTGGCAGACAGATTGGCTATCCGAGGAGCAGCAGCCATGCGCCCTGGCCCCCGTTTGTAAGCCTCTGTAAATATGAAGGGGGGGGGGGGGGGGGGAGTGTTTAATGGGGAGAGCAGCCTGAGATGAAAGAGAGAGAAATGAGAGACAGAGAGAGAGGGAGGGGAGGGAGGGAGAGAGAGAGAGAGAGAGAGGGAGGGGAGGGAGAGAGAGGGAGGGGATGGAGAGAGAGAGGGAGAGAGAGAGAGGGAGTGGAGAGAGGGAGGGGAGAGAGAGAGAGAGGGAGAGAGAGGAAGGGGAGAGAGAGAGAGAGGGAGGGGAGAGAGAGAGAGAGAGAGAGAGAGAGGGAGGGGAAAGAGAGAGAGAGGGAACTTACCTTCTGTTAAAATGCTAGCTGGGGATTTCTCTCCAAGGTCAACAGAAGGTGTCAGCTAAGGTCAACAGAAGGTGTCAGCTAAGGTCAACAGAAGGTGTCAGCCAAGGTCAATGGGGCTCCAGGCACTTTGTAGCTATTCCTCTGGACGTCACTCTTCATAGAGATTACTGCTGACACTCACTATCACAGGGCCTACATTCCTTCACTTGAGAAAGCACAATTCAGCCCAATAGTCATGACGTCAGCAGCAAAACTTTTATTTGTTTGTTTGTTTGTTTGTTTGTTTGTTTGTTTGTTTTTACCTCAATGTGTTTGTTCGGCTATTCAGAACTAAAACCCATTCCTCTAGAACACAATCAGAGCAACAAGGAATGGACATGCAGTACCTATAGATCCTGTCCAGATCTATGTTGGGCAGTTACATATTACTCAGTAACACATTACTGTAATTGTATTACTTTTCCCAGTAACGTCGAGTGTAAGGGATTACAATTTCCAAAACAACAATTCTATTACAGTTACTAATCCAAGTAACTTCAAGTTACTGCATTGCTATCTGCAGTGCTGCCTGGCACGTCAGCACTAACATGTGTGGAGATAGGTCTGATGGCTATATGACCTATACTATCTTCATCAGGTTCATTCACAATGTGCAGTCTTGATTGTAACTGTTTATTTTTTTACGTCTTTTTTCTGTACTAAGGTCAAATCAGTTTGTTTCCGTGGCCATTTGGAGGTTATGACAAGGGCTTGAGAGCTATAACTACTGGCTTAGACTTTATACTGTAGCCTATAATACTGTAGATGTTTCAGCTGTACTCACAGCATTGTTAAGTGACATGTGACCAGATCAAAAGTTCAAAGAAATATCACTGGAATGCATTCCACACTGATGTAAACAGGCTATTTGTAGCCACAGCATAGCACCCCCATGATAGATGTGACATCATGGGTAGAAGACACCCGACAACAGCAGCTAGCTTCTCACGGGTGTGATGTCATGTGGTGATGTCATGGGATCCTGGCTGACCCCTCGGCATCAGATGCTTATCGGGTTGTGAGCGTGCGGAGGCGAGACGGGGAGGTTGGAGCGATGAGGTGAAAGTTTAGTCCCGACGCCCCGGGTCCGACGCTCCTCCTCGGAAAAAAAAAACAAGTGACAAAAATTCCTGGTCTGAGCCTCGTCTGGGAAAACGCCTAATTGAATTAAGAGGAGAATGAGCCCATGGAGAATGATTTCACATGCTTGGTGAATGCCTTGAGATCCGTTACTTATACTCTTGGCAGGATCTTGGACTCCTTTAAGCCGACACTAAAACCATTGAGTACACTGAGAATGACAGCCATCGAGAGAGGAGCTCCACCTCCTGTCCCACCAGGGAGACCAGGTTCATCCCTCTGGCACTTCAGATTGAGACAGGCGAGTCATAACACAATGTTCAGATCAGCCGTCTGCTGCAAAGAACCGGAGAATTAAAATGTGTCTCGTCTAGTTTTGCTTGTGATACTATTATTATTATTATTATTACCTTTATTATTACAATTATTATTATTATTATCATCATTATATTATTATTATTATTATGTCTCCATCTTTGTTGTGGTGTTTGTCCACTGCTCTTTCCAGAATTCACCTGTCAATCAAACCGTGTCCAGAACTGACATCTTTCTCCTTGGATGTTCTGTTGATGCAGTTGAGTTCCTGTAGGTGGCGCTCTTTTATATGTCTGTTCAGTCATGCTGTCTATCGCTGCTCACGCTGTTGATTCCAAACAAACGTGAGACATAAAATGCATCACAGGATTTTTCTAAACACCACAAGTTCTAATAAACACACTATTTACATGAGCAAGGATTCATGAACTGTCTATAGGTTGAATCACTATTAAACTTGAAAATATTTTAGATTATGGACCAAAAATCATAATCTTGGTATTTCTAGGCTGACACAATATGTATCTGTATTTTCTATGGAGGGCTAAATGTAGGGCTGGGTGATATAGACAAAAATACTGTATTTTTGACCAAATACCTCAATATCGATATTGTAACAGGGATGACGATTCATGCTTTGTAATTGGTGCTTTGTAATTTGTGCTCACACAATGGCATTTTTCATAAATAATAATAATAATTGATGAATAATCATCAGTAATGTGGATATACCTAAATGGGTACAAGTGGCTAAAGGCAAATAATAGAACAACTAGTACAGTCTGGTAAGTAAAAAAACAACAACATCACTTTTGACATTAAAATGAGGAAAAGACAACACTCATGCCATATCATGATATGACAATATCCAGAACAATATCTAATCTCATATCATAATATTGATAGATTGCCCAGCCCTATCTCACATTGTTGTACTGTACTGTATTTTATTTTCTGATGCGTTGTGAGTGTGTCAGCCTCCCCTGCTGCGGCCTGGGTACATTCAGGTCATACGTTGTGCTTGGATGCTGACACCTCTGACAGTGTGACCCTGGTGTTTGGCAGGCGCTGCCTCTGCCCCCCCTCCTCCTCCTCGGTGCTGTGCGGTGCAGTCTGGTTCATGCCTTCCCCGGGCCCCCCTGCCGCGCCGGGCCTGTTTGCCCTGTCCGGCCTGTTTGTTTTAATCAGCACTATGTTTGCCAAAGAGCTTACCTCAGGAGATGGGAGTCCTTGTGTGTTCTCCTGTGATGCGGAGAGGAGAGGAGAGGACAAGGCCAGGGGAAAGTGGAGTATCGTGCTCAGCCCATTTGCCACACTTTAGTTTCTAGTTAACGGTGGATTAAGTCAGGCTTTTACTGGCCTATAGAGGGAATCACCACAGTCCCCACCATACAATATCATCATGATAAGTCACAATACAATATCATCATGATAAGTCACAATACAATATCATCATGATAAGCCACAATACAATATCATCATGATAAGTCACAATACAATATTATCATGACAAGTCACAATACAATATCATCATGACAAGTCACAATACAATATCATCATGATAAGTCACAATACAATATCATTATGATAAGTCACAATACAATATCATCATGATAAGCCACAATACAATATCATCATGACAAGTCACAATACAATATCATCATGACAAGTCACAATACAATATCATCATGACAAGTCACAATACAATATCATCATGATAAGTCACAATACAATATCATCATGATAAGTCACAATACAATATCATCATGATAAGTCACAATACAATATCATCATGATAAGTCACAATACAATATCATCATGACAAGTCACAATACAATATCATCATGACAAGTCACAATACAATATCATCATGATAAGTCACAATACAATATCATCATGATAAGTCACAATACAATATCATTATGATAAGTCACAATACAATATCATCATGATAAGTCACAATACAATATCATCATGACAAGTCACAATACAATATCATCATGATAAGTCACAATACAATATCATCATGATAAGTCACAATACAATATCATTATGATAAGTCACAATACAATATCATCATGATAAGTCACAATACAATATCATTATGATAAGTCACAATACAATATCATCATGATAAGCCACAATACAATATCATCATGATAAGTCACAATACAATATCATCATGATAAGTCACAATACAATATCATCATGATAAGTCACAATACAATATCATCATGATAAGTCACAATACAATATCATTATGATAAGTCACAATACAATATCATCATGACAAGTCACAATACAATATCATCATGATAAGCCACAATACAATATCATTATGATAAGTCACAATATAATATCATCATGACAAGTCACAATACAATATCATTATGATAAGCCACAATACAATATCATCATGACAAGTCACAATACAATATCATTATGATAAGTCACAATATAATATCATCATGACAAGTCACAATACAATATCATCATGATAAGTCACAATACAATATCATCATAAGTCACAATACAATATCATCATGATAAGTCACAATACAATATCATCATGACAAGTCACAATACAATAGCATCATGATAAGTCACAATACAATATCATCATGATAAGCCACAATACAATATCATCATGATAAGTCACAATACAATATCATCATGATAAGTCACAATACAATATCATCATGATAAGTCACAATACAATATCATCATGATAAGTCACAATACAATATCATTATGATAAGTCACAATACAATATCATCATGATAAGTCACAATACAATATCATTATGATAAGTCACAATACAATATCATCATGATAAGCCACAATACAATATCATCATGATAAGTCACAATACAATATCATCATGATAAGTCACAATACAATATCATCATGATAAGTCACAATACAATATCATCATGATAAGTCACAATACAATATCATTATGATAAGTCACAATACAATATCATCATGACAAGTCACAATACAATATCATCATGATAAGCCACAATACAATATCATTATGATAAGTCACAATATAATATCATCATGACAAGTCACAATACAATATCATTATGATAAGCCACAATACAATATCATCATGACAAGTCACAATACAATATCATTATGATAAGTCACAATATAATATCATCATGACAAGTCACAATACAATATCATCATGATAAGTCACAATACAATATCATCATAAGTCACAATACAATATCATCATGATAAGTCACAATACAATATCATCATGACAAGTCACAATACAATAGCATCATGATAAGTCACAATACAATATCATTATGATAAGTCACAATATAATATCATCATGACAAGTCACAATACAATATCATCATGATAAGTCACAATACAATATCATCATGATAAGTCACAATACAATATCATCATGATAAGTCACAATACAATATCATCATGATAAGTCACAATACAATATCATCATGATAAGTCACAATACAATATCATCATGACAAGTCACAATACAATATCATCATGATAAGTCACAATACAATATCATCATGATAAGTCACAATACAATATCATCATGATAAGTCACAATACAATATCATCATGATAAGTCACAATACAATATCATCATGATAAGTCACAATACAATATCATCATCACAAGTCACAATACAATATCATCATGATAAGTCACAATACAATATCATCATGATAAGTCACAATACAATATCATCATGATAAGTCACAATACAATATCATCATAAGTCACAATACAACATTATTGCAATAAAAAAAAATGCGATATTTGCGATTTATTACCTTTTTTCAACTGCAAATGATGTCCCCATGCAGCGGGGGTGGGGTGAGGGGGGGAGGGACTTTGTCAATCTCTGCTTTATCTAATAGGATAACGTTTCCAGTCATGCTCATCTCACTTCAATCATTTGTATCGCAGCAAAATGTGATTGGCATAGACAGACGGACCAACACTGTCATAAATGTTGCATGCACTTGTGCCAAGCATGCCAAATATTGTGGCATGCTTGTCATCCATGCGATATTGCCACAGAAAATATCATGATACTATGCCTTGTTGATATGTAAAAGCCGCCTGTGACAGGTGTTGAAAATTAGCGTTCTGCTATATACACGTAACACTGTGTATCTGGTTGTTGTGCATACATGTATGTTACATCTCCAATGCTCTGTGATGTCCCTATGAAATAAACTTAACCTTTAACCTTTATCGGTTTTCCCCCATCCCTAGCCCATGCTACATAGTTCAAGTTCATTTTTGTTGATTCTGCTCCCTGTATGAACCCAATCAGGATGTTAAAGGTTCAGCGGGGAGCCCAGTCAAACTGCCATAGAGAACAGAACCCGGCAGACACATATCAAAGAAATATGAGATATCATTTTAAGAGCCTACAGAAATACACAGGCTGAGGCTGTGGAGAAAAGGCTCAAAGAAAGAAAGCATATAGAACCACGGGCATAATAACATTAACATTATTAATAACGAGGAGCTGACCGCCATGTCTGAAGAGCAGAGGATTGTATTTGTTTGAATGTGCTGACGATGACCTGACAATCAACCCCACCCCCGCCCCCACCCCCACACCCACCCCCACCCCCACCCGAGACCTGTCACTCACCTGTACAGGTGCATCAACCCCACCCCCGCCCGAGACCTGTCACTCGCCTGTACAGGTGCATCAAATGCGTTCATTCAAAACGTCTCTTGAACCGCGTGGTCTATGCGTTTTATTGCAGAGTTGATTGTATTGGCTCTCGTCACACGTCTCTTTTGACGCTCGATCACGTCCTCCTTCTCCTCTCCTTGCGTCTCCCCGGCCGGCCTTATTTGTTCTCCGCTCCTGTGCAGCCGCCCGTCTGCCAGTCGGATTACCATCAGCCCTCGTTTAGCACGTCCACTCTCAGCCAGACACACCATCTTTGGTACTAGTGGAGGCCTCTTCTGTCAGGCTGCTTCTCAACGCCATCATCAGCTCACAGCCCCACGTCTCTACCCCTCCTCCGCTCAGACACCCCTCCTCCGCTCAGACACCCGCCGCCTTTTGTCAGAAGCACAAAGTTGATCTATTTACCCAGCGTCTGACTGATCTTTTTCACAAACAAGCCCAGCAGACAGAAGCCAGGAGGAGATGGGGAGACGTCAGCCATGCAGCCAGTGGAGGAGCCAGCCTGCCTGCCTGCCCCTTCCTTCAGGAAAGCCCATCTTCTGGAAGCTGCATTAGACGCAATATCCAATTCAATCCCTTTCCCTCAACCTTCCAGAAAGCTTTTAGCCACATTTCCGCACACAAAAGCTGCAGGTCTCTGGCCTTTGTAGCCTGAGCTTCTATTTAAGAAGGTGAGGCTGAGGATGCATCAGGGGGGGGAAGAAATCAATAAAGTGTCCTGACTCTCAATCTTCCTGGCCTGCTGCAGTCCAGCTGTTTTTTTTAGGGTGTGTTTGGGAGGAGGGGGGAGGAGGGGGGGAGTAGGGGGGAGGAGGGGGGGTGGGGTGTTTTTGTCATTCATAAGCTTTGCTGACAAATCCTCGACATCGTTTGGCGGATTGTATCGATAACTTCTTCCCTGGACTGCAGAGGACAAATCGAAATCGTTTGTCTGGCTTTGTTGGGGCAGGGGCTGGTGATGGGTGGTGGGGGGGTGGGGGGTGGTTTAGCGCGGGTATATAGGCGGAGAGGAGGATGACGTCCAGGACAAAGCCACCGCTGCCCCCTGCAGCCCCGGCCGTGACATTGGCAGCTGCGGATATTAGTGTGGCGGAAAAGTTCAAAGGTCGCCGGGAGACGAGCGGGTTTTGCGCGCGAGTGATTCGCGCCGTGTCGACGGTCGGAAGGCCGGACAGCTGCAGGACGTCCAAGAGGACGATCGAGACAAGACCGAGACGCTTCGTTCACACATGGGCGAGATGTTCTCTTGGATGTATAGCTTACCTCTATACCTTGTGATGATCGCAAATCCGAAAAATCAACCTTGAAAATCGAGCCTTGTAACATGCAGATATCCATTTTAAATGCATACAAATATGCACACACACAAACAACGCACGCATCACACTCGTGTGCACGCACACACACACACACACACACACACACACACACACACACACACACACAGAAAAACACATTTCTCTCATAAATATGCCCCCTCACACAGCCCCTGTATTCATGTATTCTTAGTGGGGGGGGGGGGGGGGGGGTGGAAGGGTGTACTGGGGGGCAGAGAGAACTGGCTTTTCCTGCCTGCTGTTTTGACAGTTGTGGGCTTGAGCGGCGAACAGCAAATCTCTTAATCTGCCCTTATTAATAAGAAAAACATGAGACTGTCTGCTATTTTCACACGCTGTCCCAGCTGCACCAAAACACATGGAAAAGGAAATAGCTAAAATATTACAGAGGTATTCGAATTACATAAGGATTGGGGGGGGGGGGCTTCTTATAATAAACAAATAAACATACATGTATGTATGTCCGTCGGCCCGCAAAAACCCTTCACTAGGAAAATGAAAATAATTATTGACCATGATTTACTACGGAGATGAAAGTAACCAATCGCTCAAAATCTCTAAAATACCTGCAACATTTGTTTTCCACCTACTTATTAGCTTCTCCCAGACCACCACACTAACACTACGCTGACACCCAGGATTAGTATTGGCTTCAGGCACTCGAGGACATGCGGACGGGCACGCACTCCTGGGACGCTGTGAGCGCTGAAGGAGTGCGTGCCCGTCCGCATGTCTTCGAGTGGCCACCGCCCGGGTGGGGTCGTTTAAAAAGGGCCTTTCTGTGTGGAGTTTGCATGTTCTCCCCGTGCCCCCTGGTGGTTTCCTTCATATAGGAACCCCACACCAAAACATGCAATATCCTGGTCGCTGAAGTGCCGCCTCCTCTGGTCGGGGTCGGTCGTCGGGGCGCCTGTTCGGAGGGAGGGGAACTCGTTGGAATAGCGTGATCCTCCCACATGCTATGTCCTACGGGTGAAGCTTCCCCTGTCAGGTGAAGAGAAGCGGCTGGCTAACTGCCCATGTCTCGGAGGAAGCATGGAGCCAGTTTCGGCTCTCCCCAGATCGGCAGAGGGTGGAGCAGCAACCAGGATAAATAAATTAAAATTAGCACTAATGTGGGATAAAAATGAGACAGTGCTAATCGCTGTGTGTATCTGTGGCTGGGGGAGTTTCTATTTGGGTGCAGGAGCTTTGTCTGGGGAGACTAGTTTAATGTGTCTGATCCATGTTAAAGTGCTGCCAAAGGTCTGGAGTTACTGTGTCTGTCTGGACAGCTTCAGAGGTCAAAGGTCGTCAGGATGTACAGTGTCTGTCTGGACAGCCTCAGTCCTGCTTCTGTCTCTCACGCCATCACCTCTTTCCCTCTCTTTCCTCCGTCGACTGTCTAGCGTTCTCTTGCTTCGCTCAGGCCACACAGACCCGCATTCCATGAGATGTTCACCTGCATCTGAGAATATAGTTAGATATGATTCTGTCCACAATTCCATGAGTATTTGTATTGTAAGATCGTTTTTCTGCATTCTTTTAAAAGACCCGCAACAATTTTGGAGTGGAAGTTGAGTGGAGTGTTTTTCTTGTTCCTACGGTGATGAGATGTTTGAGCTTCACTTTGCAGGTGTCTGTGCAGTTTGATACCAGAAGGCTGTTTCACATTCGTCTGCTGAAAGTGGAAAGTGTCTCTGTACTCACTGAAAAGGCCATTTTCAACTAGCATGATTCGTGACATCACAAATACTGGAGCCAATCCCTGTCCAGTATTCAACAGTGAAAATCAACAATATTTGCACATTGTGGTGGCCTTCACATGACATTTCCATGAATTAGAAACTTTCCCCTATATAAAACGTTTTGAATCACTGCATTCTCTCAGCTCTCAGATCAAAAGTTATGAGTATTTTCATCTGTTATGTGTCTAAAAGTAAAACGTGAGAAAAATTACTTTAAAGGAACAGCTCACGCTAAAATCCAAAATACATATATTCCGTCTCACCTGTAGTGCTATTCATCCATCTACATCGTTTTGTGTTAGTTGTTTTGGAGATATTGGCCGCAGAGTTTCTGGCTTCTCTCCAATACAATGGAACTGGATGGCACTCGGCTTGTGGTGCTCAAAGTGCCAAATAAATAAATTTGATGAACTCAACAGCAATGTCTCTTTCCAGAAATAATGACCCCATTACTCAAGATAATCCACAGACCTTGTTATGAGCAGTTTCATGGAAGAAATAATAGAGTTACCACTGCGCTCAGACTGGTGCGTCGTCCCAAAAAGACTTCATGGAAGAAAGGAGAAGCATAAGCAGGTTATTGTTTTAATGTGAATTGTGAACATATTGATAATGTTTTCTGTGACATAGACATGTGTATATGCTGAACAAGCTGGAGCTTGACTCCCAATCACCTAATTAGGTGCTGATGACTGATGATTGTCACCTGTCAAGGTTTACCACCTGATCATTCATGTTACCTCACTACCTATTCAAGGCCTGTTTGTACACCATTTCAGCAAGCACACTGATGATGGCCGCACGGCCCAAAACGTTCTGTGCCAAAGAACATTAAAGCTATTATTGCATTCGAGTGTGGTCCCCACTTCTCCACTTTCATGGAGGAACATTTTTCTTTTGACCGAACTACAGCTGCTAGCTGCTATAGCTAGTTCCTACATGAGACTGCAAAAGAAAATAGTTCCTACATGAATCTGCTCACAACAAAGTCTGTGCATTATTTTGAGTAACCAGGTTTTTTGGTGCTTCGAGCACCACAAGCCGAGTGCCATCCAGTTCCATTGTATTCAAGAGAAGGCAGACATCTCTACGGCCGATATCTCCAAAACTCAGGCAGCTATCCCAAAATGATATAGATGGATAAATTGCACTACAGTTGAGAGGAAAAATATGGATTTTGGATTTTTGGGTGAGCTGTCGCTTTAAACATTCCACAACATTGTATTTTCTACAATGGCATACAATGGCATTCCACCAAAATACTTCCCCCTTTTATGAAAATCATTATTCACCATGATGTACTACTGAGATGAAAGTAACCAAATCACTCAAAATCTCAAAATAGCTGCAAAACTCATTTTCAACCTTCTTTGGCTCATTGCTAACAATGTGCAGCAGTGACATGCAAAGCGTTTCTGCTGGTCACCACACATACAGATTTGGGCATTTTTAATGATGCAGAAAGAGGGGAAGTCATCTTAAAAATTTTAACAAGATGATTTAACTTTTTTGTGTGGAAAAACCATATCAGACACTAATTATTAGTCAAAGTAGAGTATTTTATATGCATCTTAAAGCAGGACTTTAGGGGGACTTGAATGCATTGGGTGTGGACCAGCAGTGATGGAAGGGTAACTTTTTGAATGTAGTCCACTACAGATTTACTGAATATGATGTGAAAATACTTGAATAAACATTCTGGAGTCAGAGGTTGGTCTCAGATGAATATATTATAGCTTGCAAGTGGAAGAAAAAGTAAAAAGAGTATAGCTTAAGGCTGCTACAGTGTTGTAATTGTATAGTTTATGGGTGAGTTTGCTAGATATGTTAGATAGATACAATTCACAACAGAATACATGCCCTAAAATGTCATTTGTAACATATTCAATTAGAAAGTAAGTAACCTATTCAGAATACTTCAAACTAGTCTTGCTGAGCCCATTTTTCTGCGTCACTTTGAATGTAGTAAACACTTGCTTAGTTAGGAACGACCATCCTTTACATACTTGCATGACAGCATGTAAGTATGTAAACACAAATGTGGTATGTTCTGTATGTACTGTGCAGTGTGTGATGCATACTGTATCACAGGCTGCAGGTGCGATCATGTGCAAAATAAATCATCATTGTTTTCCTTGAAGTATGATTTTGAATGCAGGTCCCCTAATTCACACGTCAACTGTGTGCTCCACACCAAGCTGCTGCATTATTCATATTACCTCACCTCTTGCGAGTTTAATCATAATAAGACTTTGACTGACTGAAGAGAGGTCTGTCTCTGACTGGCTGAGGAGAGGTCTGTCTCTGACTGGCTGAGGAGACGTCTGTCTCTGACTGACTGAGGAGACGTCTGTCTCTGACTGGCTGAGGAGAGGTCTGTCTCTGACTGGCTGAGGAGAGGTCTGTCTCTGACTGACTGAGGAGACGTCTGTCTCTGACTGGCTGAGGAGAGGTCTGTCTCTGACTGACTGAGGAGACGTCTGTCTCTGACTGGCTGAGGAGAGGTCTGTCTCTGACTGACTGAGGAGAGGTCTGTCTCTGACTGGCTGAGGAGAGGTCTGTCTCTGACTGACTGAGGAGACATCTGTCTCTGACTGGCTGAGGAGAGGTCTGTCTCTGACTGACTGAGGAGACATCTGTCTCTGACTGGCTGAGGAGAGGTCTGTCTCTGACTGACTGACTGACTGAAGAGAGGTCTGTCTCTGACTGGCTGAGGAGACGTCTGTCTCTGACTGACTGAGGAGATGTCTGTCTCTGACTGACTGAGTGACTGAAGAGAGGTCTGTCTCTGACTGGCTGAGGAGACGTCTGTCTCTGACTGGCTGAGGAGACGTCTGTCTCTGAGTGGCTGAGGAGACGTCTGTCTCTGACTGACTGAGGAGAGGTCTGTCTCTGACTGACTGAGGAGACGTCTGTCTCTGACTGGCTGAGGAGAGTTCTGTCTCTGACTGGCTGAGGAGACATCTGTCTCTGACTGACTGAGGAGACGTCTGTCTCTGACTGGCTGAAGAGAGGTCTGTCTCTGACTGGCTGAGGAGAGGTCTGTCTCTGACTGGCTGAGGAGAGGTCTGTCTCTAACTGACT
>NC_139642.1:60268823-60271323 GCF_964638095.1 Poromitra crassiceps
AGACCCTAACCCTAAACCTCACCTCTCCCACCCCTCAACCCATTGAAAAACATTCATACAATTTTGGAGCCAGAATTGTAACATAGCAACGTTGGTCAGAAACGTTGCTATTTTACAAAAACAAAATGAGGGGTTCCTCTTCTTCCTCAGATCTGTTGGTCTCCTAAGGCATTTTGGAGGGATTTTTGACAATTTTCATAAAAATAAAAAGCCACAACCCTCCCCCCCCACCCCTTTTATTGTCCCCCCCCCCCCCACTTCTCGAACCAAAGTGACACCCTTGTCCCCGACCTCGTACGCAGCTGTATTTCCCCGGAGAATCCCTCACACGCCTGCTTCATGCCGCCATTTTCAACAGAGGTATAGGCGGCGAGGGGGGGGGGGGGGGTGGGGCGGGGGGGGGGGGGGGTGCATTGGGGTCGTTGAGTGAGGAGGACCAATAGCCATCGTGAAACTCGGGCGAGAGGCGATCTGGCCCCTTTTTTTGGAGGCTCATTTCCCCTCCTCTTCGTTCTTCTCTTCCCCCTCGTCGCCGGGTAACGAGTGACTCCTGCTTAACGATAAAATAATGGATGTCATTTTGAAGCAGGAGCGGAGAGGCAGGGAGGAGAAGGGTAGAGACAAGGGAGTGGGGGGTGGGGGGTGGGGGGTGGTGGGCGGGGAGGGAGGGCAGCGGGGGAAGCGAGTATATTACCGAGCCCGGCAAATGTGCCCTCGTGCCAGAGGAGTAAATTTGAGTGAAGCCGTGCAATGTGACATCATTTACTCAGAAAACCCTAATTTGTCAGCATTAATATTTCACGGCCAGCATTGCCTGTCACAGTGTGGCAGAGATGACTGATCAATCTATAAAACGGCCACAGCTAATTTATTGAATATTTATGTGCAATGTCATGTGCGGGAGAACGGCGGAATTTATTTCCCCCGCGCCGCGCGCTCCACTCTCACCGTTTTCTGAGCCGGCGGGGGAACTTTTCTAACGAATCTTTTTTAGTTTGAGGAGGAGTGTGAGAAATGTGTAATGATGCCGGTTTACATTTGAAATTGTACACAGGGCCGTAACACAGAGGACCCTCTGGCTTTGTTTACACGGGGCTCCCAATCCGATCTGCAGGTTTCGTCTGGTCCCAGTCAGACCCGGGGCCATTCGATCTGCAGAGGGAGTCCCTCACTGGTACTGTAACATTGTGTAAAAACATAAAACATCACATGCAACAGTTTTTATTAAACATGAAAAAAAAAACGTTTAATTCAAGCTTAGTGCGTTTTTGTTTTTATTTTTTTGTTATACATTTTCGCCATAATTTGTCACTGTCATTTTTTCTCATTTTTTTAATTGTCATAAATCAATGCCATTAATTGGTCACCCTTCACGTCCATCTTACAAAATGTAACCAGTGGAACAGCATTAAAACGATCTTGTGACTAAGTCTCGTAATTCCATTCGCCCTCAAACTGTCGACAAAACCTCTGAGCTGAGGAAATACCCGCAAAGCAGACATGGTAGACCAGAACCGAACGGCACCATTTATTTTGGACTTTGGTTTGTTTATTTCTGACTTCGTCTGACGTAAATAGATCAATGAAATGTTTTAGAAACATCCCTAGGCTGCAAACTCATTTAAACTATGCATATCGAAGTGGTTTCTGATAAGACTAATATTAACGTTAGTGAGAGGCTGTGTGCCTCTAAGTCGGCGTGGGAAGAAGCACTACACAGTGTTCACATAAAAACTAGAGAGCAGTGAAAAGCTCATTCTCGAGTTTTGCACCCCCGCCCGGCCGCCGCCAAACGCATCTCCACCTCATCGGTGCATATTGTAATGATTTATAGAGAAATGTAACTGTTTAAAAATTATATAATTGTCTGGGTAGATGTGACCTGTTTTTTAAGTTAAAACAGCCCCGAAATAGGGTGGGGATGGAATTCTCGACGGGGGTGCAGAACTGGACATGCCACCTGCCACAGGAGCAATTTGCAGGCGTGCCAAATCATCTGTGCCCCCAAAAGGCTACAATGTCCAACACGTTTTTTCCAATTCATTTGCCATTAACCCCTCTTTGCGATGTGATAAAAGTTTTTCAGTGAATAGTTGATTGTCTCACTGAATAATCTGCTGGTTACCCAATTTTAGCAGCAGAATTTGATGTCCTGCCGTGACACGTCCGTGCGTAATGACGTATCCAAAAGGAATTCCTCTGCACTGCGCAGCGTGGAGATTATGGTGCACTCAAGCGCAGCGGGGTATTTTTTTGCTTTTCAAAGCTCTTAGTGCAAACTAAGTAAATGCGTGCATGTTGACGATAGGACAATGCGATCTGTGTCACCGCATTGTGCCTGGTTTGGCATGTGGCACGCCAAACCAGGCACCATGTCCAGTACAATTATAACAGGCATAGAGGTAATAGCATGCATGCAGAAGCGCGCGCGCATGCACAGTAGTTCTCTAATCTGCCCCTATAGTTCTCTAATTTGCACATATAGTTCTCTAATCTGCAC
>NC_139642.1:60276323-60281323 GCF_964638095.1 Poromitra crassiceps
CCGGAGAACGTGTCACTGATCCGATGGAAGCTGGGAGGAGGAGAGGGGGGGGGGGGGTATGGGGGAGGGAGGGAGGGGGGAGGGGTAAGCGAGGGGGGGGAGTGACCTTCTTCTAAAATGCACAGACTAATTTGGAGGGGGAAGGCAGGCCCTGAGGCCATCTCCATTGTTTTACTTGTTTAATTTTTCGCCAGCAATTATTGATATAATATTTTGATGGCAGAGGCGAGAAAGAGAGAAGTCATTAAAGGACCAATGGAAGGGAGGTCGTTTTTTTTTTTTTTTTTTTCTCTCCCTTCATATCCACCGCCGCCATCATTTTCGCTTTGCCACTCGTCGTCATCGCTTCTACTACTCATCTCCTTTTCCGTTGATTTTCCTCTGCCTTTTCGCTGCCTGCCTGCCTGCCTCAGCCTGTCACTCCTCTCTGGCTGGCGCTCTCCGGGGGCAAAGTCAGGCTATTTGCATTGGCTGTCACAACAGTGTGAGGAACAAGTAGCGGCCGTCTCCCCGGCTCAGTCCTCGGCACGCTCGGCCTTTTTAATGTGGACTGTCAAGTACAAGAGAGATGGATATCCCCCCCCCCCCCCGCCCCGCCCCCTTTTGGACGGGGATGCAAATAGACACATTTAGCGTGATTGCATCTGCAAGTGATAGATGTTCCCCACGGCATGTTCCGTTTGGATCTGGTTTTCTGAGTTAATCTGCTGAGATGACCCGCTGTCTGACGCGCGCGCGCGAGAGAGAGACGATGACGACAAGGTCAGCAAGGGGAGAGAGAGGAGAAAGACACTTCACCTTTTTTATCTCAAATGGTGGCTGCTGCGCTCCTCTCCTGTCAACGGCTGAATTAGTGCATCAAGCATGCAGGTGAAAATACAGCCTCGCTTCAGCTTTTTGAACTGAACAAACGATACCCGTCTTCTCTCTGTCAAATTCATTATGGACACATGGAGTGTCACACGGAATGAAGGCAGACACAACAACATGGAGACCTCCTCATTTGCGGCACCGCGAAACGCCATTGAGGGACTTCAGGGGGATCAGAGGCTCCGTCCCACTCATCAGATTACACACGGGGGGGGGGGGGGCTTTTCTCTCCAACTTCTCCCCAGAGACGTCTCACTCTCCACGGGCCTCAGAGCTGGACCCCCCCCCCCCCCCCCCCCCCCTCCTCTCGGCTCGACGGAGCTGTGTTTGTTTAAAAGGCAGACTTAATCCCCCGCAGCAGCTGTCTCAGATCAGGTCTCAGATCAGTGCTAAGGGAGTGTGCTGGGGTGTCTGGGGGAGCAGAGGGCTGCAGGTGCAGACTCCAGAGCAGATGCAGGCTAAAGTCAGGTGTGAAGTCTGCTACAGCCTGCTAAGATGACTGGTTGAGAGGAGGAGGGTGTAGGTATGAGTGGACGTAGCGTGTGTGTGTGTGTGTGTGTGTGTGTGTGTGTGTGTGTGTGTGTGTGTGTTCCCCCCAGTTCTCTCTGCGGTGGGAGACAAGTGCTTTTGCCTCTACACCAGTGAGTCACACCAGGGGTACGTGTACCCCTAGGGGTACGTGTACCCCTAGGGGTACGTGAGCAGCTTGCAGGGGGTACTTGGAAAGATTACAATGTATTTCCAAAATGATCAAAACTGACGACTTTTTCCAATTGAAAACTGCCAGAATTGTATTAAAGGGGAGTCATTCAAATGATTTTCTTTTAATAATCAGATGTGTTAGAGAGTACACCAGACATAGTAGCCTTGGGTACTACGCCATCTTTATTGTAGAATTGATCAATACTACACTGGTTGTCTATGGGAAGTTCACCGCCACATCTTCTTCTTCTTCTTGTAAAATTATGGCGGAAACTCTGCCTACCTGTTATTGCTTTGTCATATTTCTCATTATTTCTATGCATGAAAATGGTCAAATTTAAAGACATGGAAAATTGACAGAAAATACCAGCCCTATAAAAAGCCATCTCCAGGTGTGTCCAGGTGTCAAAGTCAAAGTTGGACGGACAAACCCGTCTTCATTATCACACGACAACCCAACACACACACATGCTGCCAGCCACACACACACACACACACACACACACACACACACACACACACACACACACACACACACACACACACACACACACACACACACACACACACACACACACACACACACACACACACACACACACACACACACACACATGCTACCAGCCACACACACACACACACACATGCTGCCAGCCACACACACACATGCTACCAGCCACACACACACATGCTGACGGTGGCCGGTGAAATATTGTCTCTGCTTTGAACCCATCCAGGCTTGTTCTTCCTCCAGGGGGCAGCCAGGAGCAGTGGGCAGCTTTCTTTGTGTACAGCGGGACCAACTTCAAATGTTGTCATCACTGCTCAGATGATGCTCTTCTGCATGTTTTTAATGGGGCTCCATAAGGATGTATGGAGGAACCCCAGGGGAGCACGGGGAGAACATGCTAACTCCACACAGAAAGGCCCTTTTTGACAAGATAGCCCACCTGGGCAGTACAAGCACTGAAGACACACCCTCAGCACGTGTTTATTACTCACCTCCTTCAGCTCGTAACCAGGAGTGAATAGACATGGGACACAGGACGGTCAGACACGGGACAGAGGACGGTCAGACACGGGACAGAGGACGGTCAGACACGGGACAGAGGACGGTCAGACACGGGACAGAGGACGGTCAGACACGGGACAGAGGACGGTCAGACATGGGACAGAGGACGGTCAGATCTGGGACAGAGGACGGTCAGACACGGGACAGAGGACGGTCAGACATGGGACAGAGGATGGTCAGACATGGGGCAGAGGACGGTCAGACACGGGACAGAGGACGGTCAGACACGGGACAGAGGACGGTCAGACCCGGGACAGAAGAAGGCGTGGTCAGACCCGGGACAGAAGAAGGCGTGGTCAGACCCGGGACAGAAGAAGGCGTGGTCAGACCCGGGGCAGAAGAAGGCGTGGTCAGACCCGGGACAGAAGAAGGCGTGGTCAGACCCGGGACAGAGGAAACAGAGGACAGTTTACTTGTGTGGACTCAACCTGTAATGGCTTGATTGAGAGAAAAGGTCATCCTTGTCCAGGAGTAAACTGAATTTATTGTTGCCATGGCGGCTACGCAGCGCTGATAAAAACAAGCTAAAAAAGAAAGAAAAGAACAGCCAATGCCATATGCAAATGATCCCACAAAGGAGGGGCTGGTGGTGGGGGTTGGGCTTGTGGGTGGGGGTGGGTGGGTGTGGGGGTGTAGGTGGTGCACTGAAGGCCACATAGCGGGTACGACGCTCCATCCC
This sequence comes from Poromitra crassiceps, assembly GCF_964638095.1. Classification (NCBI taxonomy): domain Eukaryota; kingdom Metazoa; phylum Chordata; class Actinopteri; order Beryciformes; family Melamphaidae; genus Poromitra; species Poromitra crassiceps. The sequence continues at coordinate 60,279,647 of NC_139642.1, forward strand.
ATCACTCTTCATGCCAGCAGCCTTTTATAGAGCTGTCCACTCAGCCCTTCCTGTGGCCCCTCCCCTCCACTGGCACTGATAACCCACCTGTGTGTCTTTTTACTGTACAGCAGGTTTCTGAATTGTGATCAGTCAAGAAGAAGAAGAAGAAGAAGAAGAAGAAGAAGAAGAAGAAGAAGAAGAAGAAGAAGAAGAAGAAGAAGAAGACGATAGAGCCCATAGAGTTAGACAGACACTGTAAAACAAAGAGGGGAGGCTGATAGAAACATAGAGTTAGACAGACAGACATTGTAAAACATAGACCTAGACAGACAGACAGACAGACAGACAGACACTGTAAAACATAGATCTAGACAGACAGACAATGTAAAACATAGATCTAGACAGACAGACAATGTAAAACATAGATCTAGACAGACAGACATTGTAAAACATAGATCTAGACAGACAGACAATGTAAAACATAGATCTAGACAGACAGACAATGTAAAACATAGATCTAGACAGACAGACATTGTAAAACATAGATCTAGACAGACAGACAGACACTGTAAAACATAGATCTAGACAGACAGACAATGTAAAACATAGATCTAGACAGACGGACAGACACTGTAAAACAAAGAGGGGAGGCTGCAAATGAAGAGTGCAGCAATGCTGGCGGGTGTTGGCATCCTGGTGGCTGGCACGGCGGCCATGCCAAGTTGTAGGATTTACCCTGGAGCCCTCGGGCCTCGCTGTGAAAAGACTCAGTGGGCCTGAGGGGCCCCGCGGCTGGCTCCAGCCGGGGTCCCATTGTCTGAGCGTCTGGAGAGGGGGACACTGTCTGAATGGAAGAAGACAAGAGGAAGACAGAGAGGCCGAGAGGGGGAGCCGCAAGTGGCTCCAGGGACCAGGGCCAAGATGGAGAGAGCTGGAGGAGACAGCAGACACAGAGCTGGTGCTGTGTGACTGCCTGAAATGACTTCTTCAAATGCAGGCTGGATGTAACATACAAACCTGGGTTTAAGTGGAACACCACAACAACCACAACAACAACCACAACAACAACAACAACAACAACAACAACACCCTTCAGGCTGTGGACTCAAGAGGTGATGTCAAATTAGAAAAGGTCAGATAATATACTAGTGTACGTGGATCAAAACAAAAGTTTAATGAAACCTGAGGCCTATACCACGAAGCAAGATTAGTGGCTCAGCGAGGTAACTTCAGGTTGCTACGACGCTAGTTAACTTCTTAGGCGTGAGCGTGGCTTCAGCGTGGCTTCAGCGTGACACGCGCACAGGTGGTGTGAACGGCCTCACCTGTTAACAAGGACGCCTAAATGAAACTTGTGTGTTCAGCGTAGGTTGAGCTTAGGTTGAGCGTTGCTTCGGCGTATGGTGTGAACGGCCATTTAGGTTTAACGTTGTTATCTGGCAATCATGTGATGATGTGACAATGCATCTCTGGCGATGTTGCAAAATTAATGTAACGAGTAGTGTAACGAGTACTGTAACGAATGACTTGCTCCAGGGACTAATTAAGTAAAGTAAGGCATTACTTTTTTTTAAGTAATGTGTAATGTGTAATATATTACTTTTTCGAGTAACGACCCCCAACACTGGTGAGCAGCCATGCAATGCGTCCTGATAGCGAAGCAGCAAGCTTCCAGAAGCTGCACATCACATTGGC
>NC_139642.1:60288823-60291323 GCF_964638095.1 Poromitra crassiceps
GGTAACGGCATACATACCTCACTAACGCCTTGATGACATTTCTTCACATTTTGCTCAAACGTCAAATTCTGCACTTTTTGGCGGAGACATATCCGCGGTGCGGTCGTTCTAGTTTTACAATAGGAAAAAGCAATAATGCAAATACGTCATAAAAATTGACAAGGATGGCACAATGAAATCACAGGTTATTTCCATTGTGGTCGTTGATATTTTGGCAGGACTATTCTCCTCAGCCTATGCCGGACATATTCTGTAATGAAATATAAAATGTGAATTGCAAATATTTAGACATTGAGCTACTAGGGAATTGTAACTGGTTGCGAACAAGTCCAAGTTTAATACCGATGCTTCACATCTTATCCAGATCCATGAGACCATCAGTGAGATCGGTGATTTCTATATTGTTTTTCTAAATGCCTGACTTCCTGTATTCATCCCTGTGAAACAAACTGGTTGTAATTTTTGTTCCGGCCGGCGAATAAACCAATAACGTATGTAGGAAATAAAACAGTGGGCGTGGCTCACTGTCGCAGCTCAGCCGACACGCAGTGGGAGGAGACTCGGGGGTTCAGGAAATGCAGTCTTCTTTCCAGAAGAACAACAATACCACTTGTGTCCACAGGGGCCACTAAAATCAACACAGAATGAAAGTTCCTCGTAGCTGCTTTAAACGCGGAAAACTCGGTGCATAAAGCACCAACATGTACTACCTGCATCGCTTTAGGAAATCACGACCTATTTCATTTCTGATATCTGTTCAAAACAGTTTCCGAAGCTGTTTGAGTTTTCCCCCGCGACAAAATATCACATGGTGAAACTGATGCGCTGGTTTGGGGCAGACGTAGCCCACCTCCCCGCATGCCGCCCATCAAACGCTGTGGAATTCAAAACACTCAAGTCATCGTCCTCCACACATCTCCATCACGACGTGCTTTCATATCCGTTCTATTTGCTTGAAATCATCTCACACTATGGCGGCGAGAGAAGCAACATTCCCAGTTTAAGTGTTGCCCTCCTCCTGCTTCCTTTCCGCTCTCCATCTTCCTCTTTGTCGCACTCTCGCCTCCAACCCGGCGCTCTTAGTGGGCTGCAATACTCCAGAGGGCAAACAAACTTTGGAAAAATTCCCCATAACCCGCCGAGCGTAGCCCATTTTCCCTCTCCATGCAATTAACTGCGCCAACATTTACAATAATATGATTACAGACACTTTGGCAAAGTCACGGGGGGAACGCCGGGCATATTAGGTACCAGCGAGGGGTTGATCGTAATGGCCGCGTTTCCCGGAGACTCGCATTTTCTTTTGCACGCAATAGTGAGAGCCACTAAATTCTCCTCAGGCAGTAAAAACCAATGCGCTGGAACCATGATAACAAACACAGAGGCAAACCACTTTCCCTCTCATCACTCTCATTTTCTTTCTCTTACTTTAGGGCCTATAGCTTTTTTTCTTCTTCTCACTTTACTCTCTAGACACACTTCTTCTTAACCGCCCCCCCCCCCCCCCCCCCCCTCTCCCTCCACCCCCCCACACCCCTCAATTAATTAAGTCTTTCACGGCCATGTAATTAGGGACATTAGCAAGTCGTAAACTTGCCACGAGTATTGAAATGATGTGCTGGCCCTCAGCAATTTGTTTGTAATTCCTTTTCGGCCAGCACCATAGGGTCCCATAGATCTTGGTATAGGCTCCCACTGTGCCCCCCCCTCCCCTCCCCTCCCCTCCCCTGGCAGGCTGGATGAGAGGGGTCCTTGTGGGGGCTGAGAGGGGGACCACATGATGCCAGTGCTGCCTGGCACCGGTCCTCCTGCTCGCAGCCTGATGGAACAGTGCTGCACCTCTTAAACGTTGCCCTCCTGATAGAGTGCCGCGTGGAATGAGTGGGGAAAACATGGATGGACGCTAGCACTTCCAGCTCGAACGTGTAAACGTCAATAGGATTTTCATATTAGGATTTTGGTTAAATGTATGAAATAAGTTAGGTGTGTGGTTAAGAAAATCTTCATAATTGAGGACCACTTTTTATGACTGTTGAAGCGTTTTCTGAAAATTGCGTTAAAAAAATTGATTTACGCTTCACAAGTCATAAAAGTGATCCTCATTTGTGAAGATGATCTTGCTGAACACAAACTTCACTGTTTCATAAATTTGTGTTAACCACAGGCCTTATTTCAAGCATTTAACCAAAATTCCCGTACAAAAGTCTCATTGAGTTTTTCCCCTACAAAGCAGTGCAGGGACTTCTGGATATAAGCCTAAAGAAGACAGTATGTCATCCCTGCATGTGGTACTCCATTGTGTTATTCTCTATCTGAGAGAGATGCTGGTACTCCATTGTGTTATTCTCTATCTGAGAGAGATGCTGTTAAGGCACTTAAATGTTTATATCCATGGCATTAGTAGAAATAAGCAGGGTACAAGCTATTTTTCTCCATAATATGCTTTCCTAGATACCAGGCCATCTATGTGCTCAAAACAAAGACTGTTTGATCTTAGTTA
>NC_139642.1:60296323-60298823 GCF_964638095.1 Poromitra crassiceps
CTCACTCAAATACTCTGCAGACTTACTCAAATACTCTGCAGACTCACTCACTCTGTAGGCGGACTATCCAAATAAAGTCTTATCCAATATCAACCTGCACATGAAGTTCAATTCAAATGATCGTCTCAATACTTTGTTCTAGGTATCATTTTCATCATTTCTTATTTTTATATCTTATCCCCCTTCCAGGCAAGACCCCACCCTGCCCAACAACAACCTAAACACTTGGCACAGAGCAAAGCACCGATCGGTACCATCTTCCCTATTTGCATGTGTGTGGATGCTGCGAGTGGCAAATTGAGGGAGAAAATAGCCATATTAGCACACAGTGGGAGAGAGAGGGACTGTGTCACGTGCAGCAAACAAAGGAATATGACCACGGAGAAAATGTCTGCTCTCAAACTCAGCCGCGTCGCACAGAGAGCCTGTGTGCACCATGAGAGACAACCACACATCATAGCAACCAAGTCTGTGATGTGTGCACTCTGAAATACTTCAGGTGTGTGTGCGTGTGTGTGTTTGGGGAGGGGGGGGGGTTTCCTATGCTTGATAGTTTACCATAATGTTAGACTTTTTTAAAGATCTTGACTGTAGGACAATATGGATCTCAACTGGTTTCACATCATCTGCAACCCCGATATTAAATAACAATCCTACTAATTGGAGAGCTGTCTGTTTGTTTGTCGAGAGTTGCAAGGCGCACCATAGACCATATTCACAGCGCGGCCATCTTGGAATGATATCACCAGCTGGTTGGGAGTTGGGAGTTCTGTCACACCAATTTTGTTTGATCACATCGATAAATGGGCAGATGAATGTGTACAGGATTTTAAAAAAAGGGCTACAGCAACTGGATCCAGTCTTATAGCCACGATATTCAAGGAAGCGCAGCTGACGCTCTAAATTGTAAACTGCAGTACACCCTCGCACCGCTGAACACCGAACCGATACATCCGGCGCTGTGGAGCAGTTGAACCGGAAATGACACAGCCGAAGAAGGCTGTGTTTGAGCTTAAACTTAGGCACTGGCATGTGAATAAGGGCTTGGTATTGGAAACTACGCAATATTTGGGAATACCATGGCACCCAAATCTCGGAAAACAATATTGCGTCGGAGGTGGATTGTGATTGATGTATTGTGTATGTCGCGTGCAGCCCGCACCACTGTCATGCTAACCTAGCTAGCGAAGGTGCTAACGCTAGGGTCAATGTTAGCGCTACTCAAGTTGTCAGAGGTGTCACCTCAATCACAGTCTACTGGTGGACACAGCAGCTCCAATGCAGCAGGTGGTGGTTCGGTGGCTTGCTCCAGGGCACCTCAGCACCCTCGCTCCTCCTGGCCAAACAGGCGGAGTTAGAAACCTTCAGAACAGGTGGATTAGGAGAGAAAAGGTTCAGATGTGGCTTTTTGGGGCAGAGTTTTGTCTTTAATGATTAAGAAACAAAAGGTCATCTTGTGACATGAAGTGGTGCAGGAATGAGGCCTAAAAGCAACACCTGGTTCCCTCCTCTCAAAGTCAATGGGGTTTTTGTATGGGGTTTATTTGTTTGTTTGTTTGTTTGTTTGTCATGTTTATTTCGAATATGTATGTAAACAAAACAGAGACAATATACGGGGCCTTCAAAATTACACGTTAACAAGTCGATTGAAATAGTATTGTGAAATAAAGATGAAGGGGTAACAAACGTAGACATATTCGAAAAGGAGTGAGACGAAGTATAACTTATTAACTCCCACCCCTTTTCCACAATACTACATTATTATATTTATACTTGTATAACAACACATACTATAGAAATACCCACTTATATATATATATATATATATATATATATATATATATATATATATATATATATGTACATGTACATACATACACACATACACATACATACATAAAACACTAGTCATATAGTAATACATACCAATTATGTATATACAGTATATGACAATAATTGTTGTCATATATACACTATCATACTATACATACCATACATAGTATTCAATAACGTAGCTATATAGTTATCAATTTTTTTTAAATGTATGGGGTTTTTGTATGGGGATTTTGTATGGGGATGTTGGTTAGATGCCTGAAACAAGGTCTGTGGCTAACACAAGTTTATGAAACTGTGATCTTTGTGTTCAGCGTAATCTTCACAAATGAACACCACTTTTATGATTTTTGACACTTAAATGTGATCGCCAAAAATCGTGATTTTCAGAAAACGCTTAGAAATCACGAGGGGACCAGGTGATGCGATGCTAACTTATGCATTGCCCTACAAAAAAATACATCAGTCCCTGCGGTACTCCATAGCTGCATGCTGTTTGGAGAAACCCTGTCTGACAGATCCATGACCCACTTCCTATCTGTCTCCTACTCATTCACTACTTACACTGCTCGCTTTCTGACCTGGGGGGGGGGGGGGATTGGTTTGGGGGGAAGAGAGAGAGAGAGAGAGAGAGAGAGAGAGAGAGAGAGAGAGAGAGAGAGAGAGA
>NC_139642.1:60303823-60317152 GCF_964638095.1 Poromitra crassiceps
TAACAGTGTTTGTTTGCTAACCCAGCTAGCTATGCAGTGCATGTATGCCACTGCCAGCCAGTGTGCTCTCTCACTAAGTTTGATAAACGTCAACTTAAACTGCTATATATAACCACGTTTTGCCTGCACAAAATGATAGTAACAGTTGCATTTAGCAACTTGTTGGGACCAGGCAGAAAAATCATCATTGCACTGCTCATGGATGGATAGATGGATGAGAGACAGACAGACAGACAGACAGACAGACAGACAGACAGACAGACATATAGACAGATAGACAGATAGATAGATAGATAGATGGAAGATATTGTGGCGATCTGGGTTTTAGGATAGATATGGGATGATGTTGTATTACGGGGTTGTTTATGTTGTGTTGCTAGATTGCTAGTTTCCTACGGCACATGAACGCACCAGAGAGACAGGTGGGGTGGTATTCTCTTCGGGGATTGGTTGAGGGGAGGGAATCCATTTTGGAGGTGTGTGTGTGTAAGGTAGACAGAACGAGAGTCTGCTGAGAGCGTGCTGGTGGATGGATGCTGGGGAAAGTGTCTCCTGTAACCAGGCGTGGGTCATAGCCGATAGTGACCCGTAGCCTGTACTACAAAGCTAGTTTAATGCCTTATCCGAGTAAGTTTGAGTTTAAACCTGGTTTAGCCGTACTACAAAGCAAGTTAACTTTCAATCACCATGGCAACTGACGCTGCAAAGCTAACCTGGTCGCGACCAGGTTAGCTTCAGAGGATAAGATCAAAATCCATGACAGACCCATATAATCGGCTCTCTGGAGTCACTCACCGTTCATATAAGATCGCCATATGAAAAATAGATTGCAGTCAACTGAGAATATAACAAGAAAAACATTTGTGGCTCTGTAGGCTACATAATTAAATTAAGCCTACTTACCACTTTATGTCTTAACAGCTCAACGATGCGTGGAGAAATATGATCACTATTAATCACCGCGGCGCATATCATGAATGGACCCTCAAATGGAGTGAGGGTGATATTCTCCTACATGCCAGAAAAGCCTATACATATAATATAGATATGGGATAAATATGGATAGCCCCAGCAGTTTTCTTATAGTAGGCTATTAGGCTTTATACTAGGCTATTATATATATGAATTATTCGATCAGTGCAACCACACACATGAGTGATAGAGATCATTATTCATTGAGCATGCGTTTCTAAATCTATGGTCTAAATAGGCTTACAGATTGTGGAAATGTATAGACTGAGATTACACATTTACATGTGTTGCTGCTGCCTGTATCAATGCAGCTGTATCAATCGCTGATCAAAGTAAATCAAATGACTGATGTGAATACAAGCTGCTGCCTTAGACAGCCCTTCAGCAGACTATCCAATGCGGATTTTCATTCTGACATTAAATCGCGGATACATTAAATATCCGCTAAAACTCTGATCATGCACTGCACTTCATTGAACGAGGAAATGGGTGTGGAAATGGGTGTGGGCGTGGATAAACTCAGCTGTTCATAATGTGATTGGCTGGCGCACCTCTTTCGCGTGGACGCGCGCCTGTGCACGAGCGAAAAACGTGCGCGTGCACAGGCAGATCCCAGGTCCACTTACCTAGTAAAAAACCAGCGTCGTAGTATCAGTTAACTAGATAGCTTTGATCCTGTTCAGTCAAACCAGATCAAAGGGACTTATCGCGGATCTGTTAAACTAGTTTCGTAGTACAGGGCTCCGGTGTAATGGAATAAACGCACAGAATTGCAAGCCAAGAATCGCCTCCTCTCCTCCCTCATTAACGGTCCCGGGAGCGGATCATTACAATATACTCGGAGAGGAAATGATATTCATAGTTGGGGGGTGCACACAAAAAAGAAAGACACAATACAAAATAATAGAGAAACACAAACAATAAGAAGGTCAAAAAATACCAATGCAAGATGGAAAGCAATGGATTGACAGTGACTAGATAGCTATTGATTAAATATTACATTTAAAAATCTGGGCATACAGTGCAATATGGATGAACATTGCTCATTAAATAATAACCATCAAGTATTCAGCCAAGCCATAGTATAAAAAGTATTTTAGATTTGAACATTTAACAGGAAATGCCCTCTGGGGGAGAGCAGTTTGAACAGGGCCAGATGCAACTGATAAAAGAGAATAGTGTTGTTGTCTATATCTACAGGTTCTATGCTTAGGTTTGTCAGTAAAGGAGATGCTGGATCATCAGTCAGAGTCAGTACAAGCACAGACTCAGTTGACCCACAGTCAAGCTCATCCAGTACTAACAGTAACACAGACCCAGTACAGTCAGCTTCAGTAACTACTAACAAAGTGTAACCCAGGTCACAAGGTTATTTAATTAGGCTACAAATCCCTTTTAATATGGTTATTTAATTAGGCTACAGCTCCCTTCAGATTCCCAGTGCGAGCTGGGTGGCGAGCCAGACTGAACACTGACTGTGATACGGATCTCCTTCCACATCTGGTGTGGTAGGAATAAAAAACACTGACACAAGTTAGAACGGGCCCCAACGCAAACTGACTGAACTCAAGGTTATTTTGTGCGCACTTTATTATTTTAGTTTGTTATTTTAAGAATTGTGTTTTATTATTTTCTCCTCTGTAACAATATAAGTGTTGCCCCACAACTTTAACATTCTTGTCTGATCCATCATTGGCATTCACATCTCTGGCTCTTTTAACAACCTGGTTTCTTCTGATACTAGCCCATACTGATACTACTGATTATTAGGCCATTACTATACTGTAATCTATTACTATATCGTAACAAGGGTTATAAAAGACTCAGTACAGCTTCAGCAAATAATGCCAGGTGATGTACAGGAGGGAGAATTTGGGGAGCACTGAGGTGTCAGGTGTGACACTATACTCCTAAATAAGGTGGTTAAAAACTGTTTGCTATCAGCTAAAGGTGGGGCTGCATCCCATTTGCTAACGATTCGCTTCCTCGTCTCCTCTCCTTGCGCCACGTCCTTGACTCCTCGGTCAAAGGTCACAGAGGAAACGAGGAGATGATGCAAGGAGACGAGTGAATCTGGCTACAGTCAGTGTGTGGCGATGGCAAATGGCCAGGTAGGAGGGGCCCTTAGCAGAATCCTGCTTAGGGCCCCTGAGAGGTCAGGACCGGTACCAACATTTGATTCTGGTGACTGGGCTGAGATAAAGATCCATCTGAACGTGTGGCCCTTTATCTCACCTGGAGATTTATGTGTCTGCATTAGTGTCACACACAGACACACACGCATGCGCACACAGACACACACGCACACACACGCATGCAGGTGCACAAAGCACACACACATGCAGGCGCACGCACGTTTGCACGCATGCACGCACGCTGCGCACACACACACACACACACATGCATGTACGCACGCACGCATGCACGCAGGTTTGCACGCATGCACGCACACACACACACACACATGCATGCACGCACACACATACACACACACACACACACACACGTGCGCGCACACGCACACACACACACACACACACACACACACACACACACACACACACTGATGCAGTTGGTAGACTGCTAATTCATTGTTAAAGATGCTGCTAACATCAATAAATCATGACCATATTCATTTTGCTACATTAGCATAATTACCGCAAACAAAATGAGACCAACGCTGAGAAGATTGGCAGCCTCTATGCTATTGCTGTGAAATCTATTGTTTCAGAATACATATTGGCTGTTATCAAAGGCTGCTATACCCCATTCAGACTTGTTATTTTACACAGTAAATGTGACCTGTATCCGGATAAGTTATCTGGATACAGGTAAACCAAGTGTAAATGGGGTGTAAGAGATCTGAACACATTGTGAGCCAGACTATCTCCAGATGTGCTCTTGCAGATCTGATCACATTCTGTTTATGATGCGTTTAAGGTTACACCTTGCATTAACATAAGTTTTTGCTTATCCAGTCCAACTTATAGGCGTTGGGAGGGTTACATAAAAAATGTAATCTGGTACAATTACTAAAAAAATTAATCAGTCCAATGTAATGCAAGTATCACAAGATCTGCATTTGACTACTGGAGTCCAGGGGCATGCTGCTCAGGAGGACATTAAAAAAAGGTCTGTAATACTAATTTCAGACCTTATGTTTTGTTACAACAGGCTTCAGCCAATCTACTTACTGTCACCTGTTTCTCAGTAATAACAATAATATTTCCATCCTCGTATTACAGTGTAGATATTATCTGGTCTCTAGTGATTTATTTTTTGGGTGCAGTGGTCTCCGGGGTTTTTGTTTTTTTCTACTCACTATTATGTAGTTAAGTAGATGCACAGTCAATATTTACAGTGCACAGCCACTTGGATAATAAATATACAATAAATAGAATATACAAAGGGGGAATTTCCTAACTTCGGAATGATTTTCAGGCAAGACAATTACCTATATAAGCCCTAAAGGAGGAGTTTCCATTCGGGGCGGTATCAATACCGTTTGAGAATTGGAGATTTGTGCGATTTTGACAATGTTGACGATTGGATGACGAGCACTATTTTCTGAAAATGGCTAATGTGGTTCTAATTAGCCCAATTTCATTCAGATATCTTGATGTGAGAGGTCAAGCGACCCAATTGAGTAATCATTTACATTTACATTTAGAGCTATGTTACACCCGCTTCCCAGCGAGCTAGCATAACATGGCTGGTACCTATGGATTCACCCCCCACAAAAGGGTCTAAAACCGCCTCTGCACCCTGTCTCTCTGTGCTTGGTAGAGATAGAAGCTTCTGTTCCCCCCGCTCTTCAGTTTGTAATCTATGACGTTATTCTGGCTCAGATCAATATGGGCGAGCTAGAAAATAAGCTATTTACAGGACGTAATGCACGCTTTGCAGGGGCCCTATATGGCCTCTGTTCCAGGCCGTTTCGCGGGCCATTCTAACTTAGTGAATCGTTTTCAGACATTTCTGTTCAGGATGAGTTAAAGCATAAATAGACCTGGAAATAAGGTCCAGGTTGTATTCAAACTGTTGTATTCAAACATGAACATGATTCAAATTAATTCTGTCCTGAATTAAGAGACTAATCCAAATTTTTTGAAATTAAAAATTGTATTGATTCCAACCATTTCAGTTTTTGTAATGTATATCATTTAATGATGTTTTTCATTAAGTGTCCCAATGGCAAGCTTCTGATTACCAATTCTATTCTATTCTGATTACCTGTGGAAGCAGCCTCAGTCTGCACGTCAAATAGACCCAATAAGTCTGATCTACAGCTCACAGCTGCAGATAGTAATCCACTGGAAGTCCCACAGAACTTTACACGGTCTGGATCGAGACCTTAGAGAAGACCAGCCTTTAGACTTGAATTATATTCAATTAACAAACAACCATCCATATTTAATGAAGGTTTTAATTTAGTCAGCGAGCACTTGTTAACTTTTAATAAGTACCGTCCACAGTGAGATAATTTACTCTTTAAATAATCGTCTTTTTCTTCTTCCGAGATCCTATATATTAGGGGTTTCAAACAGTCATTTTGAAGCAGTTTGCCCAATATTTTCAGTAAGTATCCAGCGATGTGGTAATTAAAAGCCCCCTATAATCTGATAATTGCCCTTAATTAAAAATGCGTTAACTTCATAAATGCCAATTAACACAGAGGGGGAGGCTCCTTTAAAAAGTTGACAGTGGCGTGGATGGATCTGCCGAACGCGTCTCGTGTGAAAGCGACCAATGAAAACGTGGCGGGACAATCCTCGACAGACCTTTGCACGCCCCGACGCTTCCGCATTGGAAAGCGAGATGCCCGGGATAAGATAGGGCCCGTCGATAAGATAAGGCGACTCTTTCAAAGTGATTTCTCGCAGCACTACGCTACGTGTCCTATTCAATTTAGATGGTAAGATATGCATGAAATAAATTGGATTTGGAGGGTGAAGATAATACATTTGTACGTTCGCAGTTGTTATTTTGAGAGCGATTTCCCACGCTTCAGATTTGGCATGATTTGTTTGTCCTGATTCTGCGGCTTGTCAGAATGGGGGAGAGGTGAGTATGGGGATGACACACGGCTGCTGGTTGAGTCTGTGGCCGCAGAGAGAGGCGGAGCTGGCTTTGACGGAGGCACACACATGTACCCTGCTCCTTTATTTCACACTAAAGTGGCTGTCAATAATGCATGAGCTGTCTTCACAACCACTGCTTATCGTCCCCGTGTTCAATTGAAAACACTTGCCTCTTAGCGGCCAGCGGGTTCCCACACTATTTTGTAGCACAGTTCTGTGGACAAGGAGATTTTCTGTGGCTATATGGCTTTTAGTGTAGTCACAGGTATGACACACTATAACCAAATTCATGTTGCAATATTTCAGAAATTGTAAAATGATATATTTCTCTTGTTGCTCGGATCCCCTATAACTCTCTTGGAGACCCCATTTTGGGGTTTTTATTTATTTATTTATTTATTTGTTTATTTGCTTATTTATTTATTTATTTATTTCCAACTTTAGGTTGGATCAATTCTACAATACAGATATCATGAATCACACTGCATCGTCGTATCAGAGGCTGAACCACATCTGACTGTTTGGAAAAATGCTAACTGTGGCCTCATATATCGGTGTCTCTCTCCTGCTCTCTCTCTCTTTCTCCCTCCATCCCTCTCTCTCTCCCTCTCTCTCCTTCCCCCCCTCTCTCTCTCCTCCTCTCTCCCTCTCTCTCCGTCTCTCCTTCTCGCTCTCTCTTTCTCCCTCCCTCCCTCCCTCTCTCTCTCTCTCAAAGCCAGACCTAATGAAGAATTCCAGTTGCCAGGCTGGGCGGCCGTCGCTCGGACAGTGGGGATTTTTCATCCTGTAATGTTGGCACGGGTCATTAATTGTGCCCTGCCATGAGAGCAGTGCGCTTGTCATTTGGGTATAGCACCTCTATACATCTCCTAAACCCCTCCCACACACACACACACACACACACACACACACACACACACACACACACACACACACTCATGCTGCTCATCCTCTGAGTGTGTCATGGTCGGGGTGGTCTGGACCCCCCCCCCCCCCCCTTCCTCCCCCCCCCCCCCCCATGCACCCTGCAGAATGGACTGACCCACTTACTGTCACTAACTGATGACCCCTCCTCCAGGGTTTTGCGATTCATGCTAGCGAGCTGACATGGTACAGACAGGGGGAAATGTCATCTCTGTTGAACTTGGTGACCATGTTGGACTGTGTGGACTGACTCTCTGGTAGCCCCATGCGTGTTCATGTATGTATTTGAATTAGGGATTTATGATATTGGATTTTTATTTTTTTATTTTTTTATTTTTTATATTGATATCCATTAGGTCGATATTTTCCAACTCTTTTGGCCGATGCCGCTAATGATATCGATTTCTTTCCTCTCTCCAAATTTCAGAGAACATCAAGTCTCTCCTGTAGTGGAATCTGTGGCAATCTGATTGGTCAACTAGACATTTGGACCGTTCTCAAATGAGCCTAACAGCACGCCTAGCCGTTCTCAAACCATTCGAGCACGGCCTCATCACTAAAATGTCACTCCGCCAGTCTGAGCCGCTCAGTGGTCTGAGCAGACAGACAACAACGTCATTAGCTGTCACAGGCATGTTTAACACATTCACTGCCAGCCGTTTTTCAATACTGTAGTTAGCTTCTGCCAGAGGGTTTTTTTGAGGATTCTGGCTCATCTTTCAAGAGCCGAGGATTCGTTTCTGTTAGGATTTTGTGAACACACAATATCTCAAAAGAACTAATATAATGTGTGCTTTCTCTGTCTAAAAGAGTTAGTTTGTAGAGTTAGTAGGTATGTAAGCATTAGCAGTTGAATACAGCATGGTTTCAGCGTCTGAAAATTTATTCTGAGATAAACGGCTTTTTGTGAAATTCGATAGAACAGTCACTTTAACCATTCATTTTTGGCATCAGTAAGACGTCAGACATCTAAACAATAGTTTTGAACAGTAATTTCCTCCATAACAGCAGGAAACACCCCTCTCCTTCAAACTCCTCCCTCCGTGTGTGTTCTTCTTGGCTGCAACGGGCGTGTCACAAGCTCGTTTCTGTTGCTGCTGTAACCTCGCGTCACCAGGCTCACTGCTTTGCTGCTGCTGTGCCTGTCTGCTGGCGGCCGCTGGGCAAGTCTGGATGGGCTCGCTCGTTTCTTGGGGTTCTGAGAGCTTTGATGAAGCTTTTGCGATTCTGGTCTTATTTATGCTGCGTGTTTCAAAGTGTGTTCCACCCGTAATCTATTATGCAAATTTGCAAAACCCCACCGCCAGCTCCCAAGCGCGAAAGCGTTTTCGCCAATCCATTTTCATGAGAATGGCTTCCTCACACTGCTTTTTGCTTGCCTTCCTCTAGAATGGAGAGCACTGTCGCCACTTAGTGGGTCGGTGGAATGGGTTGTACACGTTCGGTGGCTCCAATATTTTTATAGGAGACGTGGGGGGCATTGATCCACGTAGCACCGTCAATTTTTTTTTTTTTTTTTTTTTGACGTCTCAACTCGTCATTGGCAGTCAACCGTTGGATTTTTTTTGACGAGTCAACTCGCCATTGGCAGTGAACGTGTTAACTGTTATATGGGAACACCTAGTGGTGTGTGGCCATTGTTGTCGGGGAAGCAGCGCCATCTCTGTTGTGTCCCCATAATTACACATGGGGACAAGGCAGAAATGACATGCTCTGGCATGGGAATAAAGGCTCGGCATTGGAAACTACGCAATGTTCGGGAACACCAAGGAGCATGCTCACAAGAGAACATCTTTGTGCAGGAGGTATGTGCTGTTTCATTGTGATTGGTACGTTAGTGAAGATGTGAAGCCATTTGAAGCGGAGACCTGCAACTGCCTCTGGCGTTTGCTACTGCGAGACTCAGAGTGAAGAATGAAGACGGAGTCTGGTGCCGAGGCTACAGAGATTCAACCTATATCCAGTTCATACAAGCTTTTACACTTACATGCTATCTTCCACCTGCGCACAGGAAGTGATGCGTTTGATGTTTCCTGTTTGAGGTGGATAAAGAGAAGAAGAAGTGGGTGGTTAGCAGCATTACATTCAAACTTCATCACTTAGCACCAAAGATGGAGGCAAACGCCCCCAAAATAAACAAGTCTCTTGAGGATTACAAATATAGATATACACACTAGTGTCAGTAATCACTATGTCACTTTGCCTCAGGCAGGTTACCTCGCTGTTACCCTCAGGCTATTCTGACCCCTGTGTGTGTGTGTGTGTGTGTGTGTGTGTGTGTGTGTGTGTGTGTGAGACTGTGTGTGAGACTGTGTGTGTGTGTGTGTGTGTGTGTGTGTGCGCGTGTGAGTGTGTGTGTGTGTGTGTGTGTGTGTGTGTGTGAGTGTGAGTGTGAGTGTGTGCGTGTGCGTGTGCGTGGGTGTGTGTGTGAGACTGTGTGAGACTGTGTGTGAGACTGTGTGTGTGTGTGTGTGTGTGTGTGTGTGTGTGTGTGAGTGTGTGTGTGTGTGTGCGTGTGTGTGTGTGTGTGTGTGTTAGGGCTGTGAATCTTCACTGGCCTCACGATTCGATTCGATTACGATTCAGAGGGCTACGATTCGATTCGATAACGATTATCGATGCATCTCGATGCATCTTAAATCGATGCATCACTTTTTTACAATACATGTTTTATTTTTTCTCACTTTCTTTTTTCTGTGCCTATTAAGAGATAGTGCCTATATAAGACTATTGGACAAACAACAAACAACCAAAATAACCAACAAACAACCAAACAAAAACAATGTATTCAAAGTAAATACATAGATCTTGCCCTGTTGGCAGCTAGGAAATGCATAGCTTTAAATTGGAAAGCATCCAATCCCCCAGCTGTAGTTCACCGGTGGAATGAACTCTCAAGCTACCATACGTTGGATAACATTTACTACAAGAGCAAAGGCAGATTCTTAGACATCCCCAAAATATGGCAACCACATACAGAGTTTGACTTTAAGAACTTTTTACCCCAGTGTCATTAGGCTTATCAGGATAGGAGCTGAATGCATTGTTTTTGTTTGGTTGTTTGTCCAATAGTCTTGTTTGTTCTTGGATTATTATGTATCTTTTGCAGTTTTCTTGTTTTGTTTTGTTGTGTTTTGATGTTCTTTGTGGGGGATATGGGATATGGGATATGATAGTCCATGTATGTCATGTAAATACCTCATGTTCTTTCTTAAAGATAAACATAAATATATATATATATATATATATATATATATATATATTTTAAACGACTAGTCGACTAGTCGACTACCTTTAGGGACGACTAATCGACTAGTAAAATTCACTAGTCGTGAATGCCCTAGTTTCCAGTGTGTCGGTGTGGATTGAACACTGTGCCCAGCCGTGGGCCCAACAACATGGCTCCCATTAACACCTCCTGCAATGCACCAGGCAGAGCTCAGCATATATGCTTAAATTGAATATATAAAATTCTCATCTTCACCCAAAATACGACTTTTCTGACGTCCATAAAATTTCCACTCGTTCGTCCTCTTTATTCATTTCCCCACATTCCACATTTTATGTGAGCGCTCTTCTACGCTCAAACTTCCTGTCCATCTTTTACATCTTGGGACTTGTGCCGTCTGTTTGGCTCTGTCCTCTTCTCCCTCTTCTGCCTTCTTTTATGAGGCACTTGGATATATAATATAAGAACAGATCCTAAAAGCTCTTTTCAGCGTTGCTAATTCCAACCGCTCATACATGGCAAGAATAGCCAAGTAGTTATGTGTTGGATGACGGCTCTCAAAAAGCGTCTTTTTTTTCTCCACGGTCCCTGGCATCAATACTGACGGCTTATCGCTACCTCACAGCGCGACCTAAACAAAGACGTTTTTTGTTGTCTCTCGTCTTGAGGGCTCTTAGTTTCTTCTGCGTCGGGGAGGAGGACAAAGAAAAGGAGCGAGACAACCGGCGGAGACCCGCCAAGCAACACTTTCAGCTTTATTTATTGGTTTTGGGGATTTCCTCGGCTAATTTGCTGTGAAATGCAGCAATGGACACGGAGATAATTTCCCAAACAAAACCTGCAGTAATTAGTGTGTGGTCCAGATTGTGGAGAGCATCCCCCTGGTAGAACTCCACTGGCTTGGCTCGGTTTTTGCTGGAGCCACGTCAGGAGGTACTTTTATCCCAGTCTGGAGCCACGTCAGGAGGTACTTTTATCCCAGTCTGGAGCCACGTCAGGAGGTACTTTTATCCCAGTCTGGAGCCACGTCAGGAGGTACTTTTATCCCAGTCTGGAGCCACGTCAGGAGGTACTTTTATCCCAGTCTGGAGCCACGTCAGGAGGTACTTTTATCCCAGCCTGGAGCCACGTCAGGAGGTACTTTTATCCCAGTCTGGAGCCACGTCAGGAGGTACTTTTATCCCAGCCTGGAGCCACGTCAGGAGGTACTTTTATCCCAGTCTGGAGCCACGTCAGGAGGTACTTTTATCCCAGCCTGGAGCCACGTCAGGAGGTACTTTTATCCCAGCCTGGAGCCACGTCAGGAGGTACTTTTATCCCAGTCTGGAGCCACGTCAGGAGGTACTTTTATCCCAGTCTGGAGCCACGTCAGGAGGTACTTTTATCCCAGTCTGGAGCCACATCAGGAGGTACTTTTATCCCAGTCTGGAGCCACGTCAGGAGGTACTTTTATCCCAGTCTGGAGCCACGTCAGGAGGTACTTTTATCCCAGTCTGGAGCCACGTCAGGAGGTACTTTTATCCCAGTCTGGAGCCACGTCAGGAGGTACTTTGCTTCCTGAAGATCCAGCTCCTCCTTACCCCTCCTCTCCTGTTTACAGCTTCATCGAGAGCCAAAGTCACAGCCACTTCCTGCTTCAGCACACGACCAGCGTCTGAAAAACATAACCGGGTTATGTTTTGTTTTGATCGAGTAATTTTTCTTTGCTCGAGTAAATACTTAACAAGCAATTAATCGAGTTTCGATTAATTGTGTGCATCCCTAATATATATATATACATATATAGGTTTGTGCGATTTCATGGTTGCGTACTTGTTTGACCAGACCGTGTCACATACAGTATATGTGTGCAGCATCTACACTGTTTTACTACAGTGGTCTCAGGCGGGGGTGCGGCCTCAGGCGGGGGTGTGGCCTCAGGCGGGGGTGTGGCCTCAGGTGGGGGTGTGGCCTCAGGCGGGGGTGTGACCTCAGGTGGGGGTGCGGCCTCAGGCGGGGGGTGTGGCCTCAGGCGGGGGTGTGGCCTCAGGCGGGGGGTGTGACCTCAGGCGGGGGTGTGGCCTCAGGCGGGGGTGTGGCCTCAGGCGGGGGTGCGGCCTCAGGCGGGGGTGCGGCCTCAGGCGGGGGTGCGACCTCAGGCGGGGGTGTGGCCTCAGACGGGGGTGTGGCCTCAGGCGGGGGTGTGACCTCAGGCGGGGTGTGGCCTCAGGCGGGGGTGTGGCCTCAGGCGGGGGTGCGGCCTCAGGCGGGGGTGCGACCTCAGGCGGGGGTGTGACCTCAGGCGGGGGTGTGACCTCAGGCGGGGGTGCGGCCTCAGGCGGGGGTGTGGCCTCAGGCGGGGGGTGTGGCCTCAGGCGGGGGTGTGACCTCAGGCGGGGGTGTGACCTCAGGCGGGGGTGCGGCCTCAGGCGGGGGTGTGGCCTCAGGCGGGGGGTGTGACCTCAGGCGGGGGTGCGGCCTCAGGCGGGGGTGTGGCCTCAGGTGGGGGTGTGGCCTCAGGCGGGGGTGTGGCCTCAGGTGGGGGTGTGGCCTCAGGCGGGGGTGTGGCCTCAGGCGGGGGTGCGGCCTCAGGCGGGGGTGTGGCCTCAGGCGGGGGGTGTGGCCTCAGGCGGGGGTGACATGGTGGCAAACGGAGATAAAGGAGTGTGACTTTGGGCAGATCAGAGGGAGGTAGAGAGAGGGGGAGTCGGTGAAGGGGGGGGTGGCTCATATAACAGGGGGAGGGGGGTCTCTGTGAACATGTGCAAACTGCCTTGGCGGAGGCCACCTCTTGTCTTATGTACTCCACGAGCAGGCCGCCACCCCTACTGTGGCCAATTAAGCACATTTCAGCAAAAGAGCATTTTATTAGCGTTAGCCCCGTTAGCCCGCAGCCATCAAGTCTTCCTCGGAGCACTCGGAAAAACAAATTGGCACATTAACCGGCGAATGGCTGGAAGAGGCACTCGTGCCCGTGCCTCCGGGGGGCGGGGCCAGCCGGGGAGCTGCAAGTGTGCCCAATCAGAGGCCATCTTTCTGTTCTGCTTTATCATTCAGCATGACAGGAGGGGGGGCTGCACTGTGCAACTCAGACGGGGGCGACCAATGCCAGATGTCAGCTATTAGCTCTCTCTCTCTCTCTCT
>NC_139642.1:60317352-60348181 GCF_964638095.1 Poromitra crassiceps
TCAGCAGTTTCAGAAGCTGAAGCTGTTGTCAGGTAGACAACATTTCCCAGAACCCCCCCCCCCCCCCCACAGGAAATGAGTCCATGCCTTTTTTCTTTTTCTACCAGCATCAAGAACTTTATTTGTATTACTAATTTCAAAAATAAACGTATAATGTGATTTTAAAAAAAAAATGTGGAAAAAAGTGAATAAACTCACTGTAAATGACAGTCAGTGAATTAAACATAAAAGTTTAAACAAGTGAGCCAAGTATACATACACATATAAAATGTGTTTTTGTGACCAGTAGATAAAACAGTTATATAGTGACAGATTCAATTATTAGAATTATTCTACCTGCTTTAAGAAAAAGGATATAATAGAAGTGTCTGGGGAGAGTACTAACAACTGTATAACTCAGCAGGTCCTTGGAGTGAATTGAATTCACAATGAATGAGTAGGCTACACTGAATTAAACCAGACAGGTATTTAATTTCAAATATAAAATCAATTGTTCATTGCCAATTGTATTTAAATGTGGACAAATAATGAAAAAGATACAAAAAGTACAGCAAACCTTTTCTGACAGATGAGCCATTTGATATGTTGAAGCAGAACTTGGCTCTCATCCTGAACAGCCTCCACTTTCCCTAAATCTCAGAGCTCCATTCAAATCATATTCCCTCATTTGTTTCATCTCGTTTTGTGACACTATTCTTTTGCATTGTGTGGACTAACATGTGTTTGTTCAAGTTCCCTTGACGACCAAAACTGTTACCACAGACTGAGCATTTAAATGGTTTATCTCCTGTGTATCATGTGTTTGTTCAGGGTTTGTTTATGACGAAAAGATTCACCACAGACTGAGCATTTAAATGGTTTCTCTCCTGTGTGGACTCTCATGTGTTCATTCAAGGTCACTTTCTGACTAAAACTGTTACCACAGACTGAGCATTTAAATGGTTTATCTCCTGTGTGGGCTCTCATGTGTTGTGTCAAGTTTCCTTTCTGACTAAAACATTTCTCACAGACTGAGCATTTAAATGGTTTATCTCCTGTGTGGACTCCTATGTGTTTGTCCAATTTTCCTTTCTGGCTAAATCTGTTACCACAGACTGAGCATTTAAATGGTTTATCTCCTGTGTGGTCTATCATGTGTTTGTTCAGGGTTTGTTTACGACAAAAGCATTCCCCACAGACTGAGCATTTAAATGGTTTCTCTCCTGTGTGGACTCTAATGTGTTGTATCAAGTTTCCTTTCCGACTAAAATATTCCCCACAGACTGAGCATTTAAATGGTTTATCTCCTGTGTGGACTCTCATGTGTTGTATCAAGTGTCTTTTCTGACTAAAACATTCCCCACAGACTGAGCATTTAAATGGTTTATCTCCTGTGTGGACTCTCATGTGTTTTTTCAAGCTCCCTTTCTGACCAAAACTGTTACCACAGACTGAGCATTTAAATGACTTATCGCCTGTGTGGACTCTCATGTGTTTTTTCAAGCTCCCTTTCTGACCAAAACTGTTACCACAGACTGAGCATTTAAATGGCTTATCGCCTGTGTGGACTCTCATGTGTTCGTCCAAGTTTGCTTTCCGACAAAAACATTTACCACAGACTGAGCATTTAAATGGTTTATCTCCTGTGTGGTCTATCATGTGTTTGTTCAGTGTTTGTTTATGACAAAAACATTTGCCACAGACTGAGCATTTAAATGGTTTCTCTCCTGTGTGGACTCTCATGTGTCCTTTCAAGTGTATTTTATAGCCAAAACTTTTACCACAGAGTGAGCATTTAAATGGTTTATCTCCTGTGTGGACTCTCATGTGTCTTTTCAAGGTTTCTTTATAGCCAAAACTTTTACCACAGAGTGAGCATTTAAATGGTTTATCTCCTGTGTGGACTCTCATGTGTCCTTTCAAGGTTTCTTTATAGCCAAAACTTTTACCACAGAGTGAGCATTTAAATGGTTTATCTCCTGTGTGGACTCTCATGTGTCTTTTCAAGGTTTCTTTATAGCCAAAACTTTTACCACAGAGTGAGCATTTAAATGGTTTATCTCCTGTGTGGACTCTCATGTGTCCTTTCAAGGTTTCTTTATAGCCAAAACTTTTACCACAGAGTGAGCATTTAAATGGTTTATCTCCTGTGTGGACTCTCATGTGTTGGCTCAAGGATGCTTTATAGCCAAAACATTTACCACAGAGTGAGCATTTAAATGGTTTATCTCCTGTGTGTACTATCATGTGTCTGGTCAAGTTTCTGTTATGACCAAATCCTTTACCACAAAGTGAACGGTGTTTATTCACAAGAACTTCACTGTTTTTCTGTGTGTCTAAGATAGACTCACGTTCACCAGATTCCGTCCAATTGTCACTGTCATCAGTCTCAGAAGAGTCTGAAGTCTTGCCAGCACTAGCTGGTTCTGATACTCCACAGTCCTCTCCATCAGGTTCTGCTTTCATCTCTTCAGTTGAGCTGCTGGCTAGAGGCTCTGCCTCTCTCTTGTCATCAGTTTGGCTTTGATGAAGCTGTGAGGACTGAGGTTTCTCTCCCTCATATTCACTCTTCACAGGAACAGGAGTGAATTGGAACTTGGTGATAACATCCTCCTTCAACCCTTGAAGCTGCCCTCCTTCCTCCATCCAGAGTTCCTCCTGTTCATCTTTAATGTGGGGGAGCTCTGGGTCCTCCTGTTCCTCTTTAATGTGGGGGAGCTCTGGGTCCTCCTGTTCCTCTTTAATGTGTGGGGGCTCTGGGTCCTCCTGAAGCTGCTCTCCCTCCTGACTGGTCCAGACTAGTTCCTCCTGTTCCTCTTTAATGCGTGTGGGCTCTTCTGGGTCCTCCTGGTCCTTAACTTCTTTAATGACCAGCAGCTGCTGGAAGTCTGGAGATATGGCTACTCTGTGTAACCGCACTACAGGATTTAAATTAGTGTCCAGCAGTGTCCAACAGTGTTGCTCATTCTTTTTAGAACGAGAAGATTCTCGCCGGATATCAGACTGAATTGCTAACTCCGTCCACTCCATGTCCTTCTTCAGAAGCAACTAAGTGGGAAGATCTGAAGATCTGGACTCAGGGAAAGAAGCTTCCTCCTCGTACTCTGCTATCTTCTTTCAAACAGCCCAAAATATCTTCAACAGTCGCAGTTAGCTGCTAGTTCACCAACGCTGTCAGGTTTTTGACATTATACATTTCCATACAGTGACACAGGGAGTTTTCCTCTTGAATGATTTACTGACAAACGTTGTTCTTCAAAGCTCCAATAAACGTTAGCGTTAGCTCCGTTAGCTTGACAGCTAACTAGCTAACCCATTCATCGGAGTCAGTCTCAGAGAGAAGAGCTGCTTCTTCCTCTCTCTGTGCTAAACGGAGCCTCGGCTCCAGTTTATATAGCCTATTCGTGACAATAATATCATCCATACATAGCCTACAGAGTCTACTGCTGGTCAATAGTTGTAAACTATACTAATGAAAGGGAGACAAATCAGTAATACCTCCGCTCAAGAATATCACACACACTGCCCGCCATCTTGTCCGACAGAGAGGCAAAGTGACCGCCTACTTCCTGCTTCAGCACTGTACCAGAGATTTTCATCCGCTTTTATTTGCCCATAGACATTTCGTAAAATGCTTATAATAGTTTTACTTATTCAAACGAAACGGTTAAGATATATTTAGAAACAGGAGAGACCACATAACATTGAACTCGGACCAAAAAAAAATCTGAGAAAAATAAAATGTTTTTTCGATGTATTTTTTGTTTGTTTTGGTCCGAGTGAAATGTTCTATGGTCTCTCCCAGCTGCCCACTGTATGACTTCATCCATGTCTCTTGGCCACTATTCTCCATTGTGACTGTCTGTTGTCCATTGTAACATTAGATTTGCCTAAAGCTGACAGTAGCCTACCAGTATTTGTGTTTCTGTGTATATATAGCCTACTTCAGGCCCGGCGTTGTAGGGGGGCCTGACCGGGCCGGGCCCCCCCATTCCCCAAACTGGCCCTCCATTCCTTTTTTTTTTTTTTTTTGTGGCTAAAAACGTTTTTCCGTTTTTCTGTTTTAAAGTTTAAAACAGAATCTGGCTGTCATTAGGCATTGATTAACTGAATGCTATTGCTAACTGTTACTTTGAACATCCATTTGCAATGATTCTGGCTGGATATTAACTATTGTAAATTTGTCACAATGAATGCAATTTGTGCACAATGTGTAAATACATTTAATATTAATTGTTTAGGCCTAATTATTTGTAAAGTCACAACACATTAGAGATGTGTGTAGTTCTTCATAGATTTAGCCTCTTCATTTTGCTCTCAAATTCACCAGGTTGATGAATTTTACTTTAAAATGTACAAAATATTCTTCCGGGGGAGAATCCCCCCGGACCCCCCTTGGGTAGCTTGGCCCCCCCATGCTAGGTGCAGGCCCCCTCTGTAATTTGGGTCTAGAGCCGGGCCTGGCCTACTTTATATAATAGACAGTGTATGTGATGTTTCTCAGGACATTTCACAACTTCATTTATCAGAAAAAATACTTTATTTGCAAAACTAAAATATGGGCTACACCAGAATGACGTGACCAGTTCCATCAGCTATGCGGTTCTTCAGGATGTCGACAAGATCTGCTATCGTCCTACAGCTGACCTTCCTCTCTGCGACCCTGCCTCCTCTCCTCCGTGTCCCACTGGTGCTAGCCTGGCCTTCAGGCATACACCTTGGTTTGCCTGCCTATAAAAAACAGCAGTGATTCAAGCGTTTGAAATTAGTTTGAACAACTGTAACAATGAGAAAATACTAGCGTTGCACTATGAATACATTTTGGCCATGTCTTGGTATTTGCAGACAAACAAAAACACATAGGCTAAGCTACTCACTGTTGACAGACAGCTGTGGTTAGCTAGCGATGTCCCCAACATTGAATTGAAATCATCCTAATTTAGCTATGTCAAACAAGTTTTAGACAACGTTTTGCCTAACCGTACTTAGCAATAGGGCAGGCTATGCAAAAGGTTAGGTTACATGGATTTTGATCGGTTAGCAGATGATACTGTAGCGATGTGGGTTTTGTAAGTAAACATGGGATTACGGGGTTCCGTGAAGACAGCATACAGCCAGTGGGTATGGTGAGAGAGAGGGGTTCACCTGTGATTGGCTGGGGGAGGGGAGCTGTGAGCGAGAGCGGAACAGCTCGTGGTTGTTGGAGTGTGAGCCTAGGAGAGACGGCTGGGTGCGTGGTGAGCTGAGAAGCTAGGAGAAGCTAGCGGGGTTTGGGTGTGTGTTTGTGGGGTTTGGTTTGGCGTGGACTACGGCTGACAGTAGTCCTCGGACCGGTGATCCACAATAAAGTGCGGTAACGAGATCCTGACTCTTCGACTGGTTTGTGGGATCATTACAATACAAATAACAGTCTTACCAAGCTGACTATTGTGAATAACGTTTTATGACTATCATGTGAAATTTGTCATTACTCAAGCCAAAGACATAGCCGAGATGCATTCATGCTTGTTTTATGTACTTACGTCTGCAGTAGGTAGGCTATCCACAAAATAGTTGTTTATTTCTCCGTTGCTTGGGAGGGAGGCGGGGGAAGCAGGAAGTGCTCTGCGCTGGTGGGTGGGATCGAGATTGTTTGGGTAACACCCCTTTGTTTTGGTTTGAAATGGCGACATCTAGTGGACAAAAAAATCACACATAGTGCCAGTGTAATTAACCCCCAAAACACTTTTTTTCAGCTTTTAACCAATATGACTTTGGGGGTGGTGTGTGAAGAATGCTGGTCAAAATTTTCACATTTGAGACCAAACTGTTGCCATTTTACCATTTATATCATTTTTCAGCAGCATAACTGGCATTAGTGCCCTCTATGGGTGGAACACTGCTTTTTTTTGTGCCCTAAAATGAATGGGATATTTGATACGTCGTGACGTCACGATGAACCAAAGACTATGGGATTTCAAGATAGTTACTCCCCTACTCCCCCTGTACCCTTTCCCGGCTCCTCACAACTCCAAGCCTATTGGAGGGAGGGAGGGGTTATTGTGTGTTTGCAGCAACATCATCAGCTCCGAGCCCCTGCACCAAAGTGAGCCTCCCTGAGCGACTTTCATCCCCACAGTCATTTCCACAAACAAATCTCTCGCAGTTTAGCGCACATGTAAAATATAACGCTATACTACGACGTGACAACGTGACAAAGCTGCTCTAAACACATCGGCTACTATAATATAGTCACTGTGCAATGAAAGCCACTTATCTCCAAAACACCAACTTTTCAGGAAATGAAAAAAACCCTGTGCTCTTAAAATACTGAACACCACGTTGTCATATTTGACACGTCTTCATTGTAGACAGTTTATCGCTGAATGTGTCATTACATTATTAATATCTTACCTGAATAAGCTCAAATGCTGTTACAGGATTATCACACCGAGTCTGGAGCACTTTCTGCCGGCCAGGCAGCAGCTCGTAGGCACCTGCCTTTTAGAGCGTGAGCACGAGCTGCTGTGCTCCAGGCAGCGGGGACGCGCGGGTGGAGCTCTTCAATCTGCCAAGCCGGGGAGAGTGGCTCTGTCATGGGGTTGAGCAGTCCCGGAGTAACGTGACATGATTCTTGTCAGAAACAACTTCGATTTGCATACTTCAAATGAGTTTGCAGCCCAAGGACAACCCGAAAACACCTTATTGATCTATTTACGTCAGACGATGCCAGAATCACACAAAACCAAGCCGAAACGCAGCTGGCATTCGGGTCAGCAGCGTGCCTGGTGACTTTTCCGGGGAAGTCCTCATGAGGTGGGGTGGAGAATGGAGCTCTGACTGTCACATACACTGCCCTGCGCTGCGCCCGAGAGGAAAAATCAGAGGTGCAGTAACTTTTAACAAGAATCACGAAAAGCCGCCAAACGAAAATTAAAAACGGATTTCATGGCGCGATATATGGCAAGTTGGACGAGGGAATGACGTGGAGAAATCTCGCATTGTGGTTACATGAGCGTGAGAGCGGGGCGTTTGTCGTGACTATTGTGCTGTGCTGCGGTCTCGCGTCACTAGTCTCTTTTAACGTAGTTAGACAAGCCGCCACACACATACATGGGAGAAAAATAATTAAATTTCTAGTTCGCCACTGAATGGCCAAATTGATTTAACTTTCAACCATTTTGAGCAACGCTGTTTCCATACAGGCCACCAGCGTTGGCTAGTTGTTGATATTTATAAAGATATTGCAGCTCTCATATAAATTATTTTCAAGGTGGTGGGCAAACTGTAATGGCGTCGATTTCCGGAAAAAATTCCTGAGCTGAGCACAGCCAAAGAGTATAGTATTGACAAGAGGATACGTAATTTCTTGGTTTTTCCCATATGTTTTTTCAAATCACCATTTTGTTAGATATCTGGGGGGTTAGTCCCCCTTTAAAAACGGTGATGTGGCATGCTGCTCTTTAAAAGATACAATAAAAACAGTTGAAAAACGATGAATAAACAACCAACAAGGTATTATTTATTTCCATATATCTTTATTATCTGTTATTTCATATATAGGCCTATTTATACATCTTTATTCTATACAGGTTTATTTCTCAATACAATCTTTTACTGACATACATAGATCTTACATAAGCTTGAGAGGTACGTTTACTTCCTTCGTAAGATATTTTGGCAGTTAACAGGACAACAGGAGGTCACAATACAGACAGACACACACGTTTGAAGTACGCAATACACACACATTATGGCATGCACACACCGACGTTAAGTGGTCGAACACCTCTACTGCTTTTGTCACATGCACGCGCGCAAGCACCCATATCGTCACGCACTCACACATGCACCAACACACACATGTATCATCAGATCATGGTCACTTTTCGGGACATTACATACACTTACATTAATTTCCTGGAGACTTACCCTAACGCTAACCATAACCACTACTTGCCTAACCCTCACCGTAGCCACTAGTCTTCACAGGTCCAAAATCACAGCCGGACCCTAATGGACCCGAGAAACTTGTGCCCAGACCCGATTGGACCCATCTATTATTAGAAAGCTGAGACCCGGTCCCGTACAGACCCGATAAGTGCCCGGGTCGGCTGGGTCCGGTTCGGGTCCTCGGGTATTCGGGGGTTGTAGGTTCAAGTGCTCATTTTTCTAAGTTTGTTTTTTATTAGTTATTTGACATATAAAAAGGGTGATTGACAGCTGTGACAGCCACTCACCGGGTCCACTCGGGTCCTGTTGGACCTGGCATTTCACTGTCAGAGACTCGAGGCCCACGGCAAACAGCCCCCGGAGTCACCTCGTTTGAATGGACCCAAGACCCGCCCGAGTTCGGTCCGGGTCCTCGGGGGTTTGCGCATACCCGAAGACCTCTAGTCACCACTGACCCCAAAAAATAATCTTTTTCCAAATTGGGTACAGAGCTTTTGTCCCCAATTGGACAAGCCAGCCGCAATTAACTGGTCTTAAGTCTGAAATTTGTCGCCGAAAGTACTGTAGCCTATAGGCTTTGACAGACCACTAGCTAGCTGAGGTGCACACACCCACACCAACTTGTACGCATACACACAGTCAAGCATACAAGAACTAAACACACACTCATTCGTGGAGGGAGACAGGTATTCACAGAATAGATTTACACCAATACCAGACTGTAGTAAATACACATGTACATGTACAGTACTCGCCATATTTTACTCCTGCTCCTACATACACATATATGCATGTGCGCACACACACACACACACACACACGCACGCACGCACGCAAACACACACACACACACACGCACACACAATCAAATCACACAGGCACACGTACACATACATGTGTACACACACACATGCACACGCACGCACGCACGCACACGCACACGCACACACACACACGTTTTTGGTAGAAAGTAAAGAACAGTAATGCAGATTTTCAGACATAATGACATTGATAATGTTATTAGCTCTGATCCATATTTGGTTTCTATTACTGCCAATGATGGAATATGACCATGGTGCACAGAATGTCACTATACGCTTCATCGAAAACAATCAGCATTATGTCACTCCATGGCATGTGATATAAAATGTCACTATGTGATATAAACAAAGTACTGTATAGAGCGTCAATATGACAGCTATGACACATTATCAAATAAATACACATTTTATATTGCAATAATAGGATGAATACACATGGTTGGGTTCTGTCTATGTGACATATCCTTTCCATTTTCTCTTTGTCACACACAAACTCAGCATGCATGCGCACGCGCACGCACGCGCACGCACACACACACACACACACACACACACACACACACACACACACACACACACACACACACACACACACACACACACACACACACACACACACACACACACACACACACACACACACACACACACACACACACACATTAATGTAACTACCCAGACAGTGCTTCACAGTGTAGGGAACCCATTGCAAATGTGTCTTTCTTCCAAGGTGGCACCAACTAAATACAGGTTAACAGTCACCACAAAACATAACGACAGCTACGGTATTGAAACCTCTGTCGAAATAGGAACTTAACAACAGATATAACATATTTGGCTTCAGTAACAGATCAAAAATATACCTGAATTTTGCTACATATCAGAATGCATAACTTAACAGCGTAATATGAAGATACAACCACATCCACAAACAATGAGTCTGGATTGAAATTGAATTGTGTTGGTCAACTCCAACCAAAATATACTGTAATTTAAGCATGCACTAAATGTTTTTTTTTTTTTACAGCAGGTATGGTTATGAAAATGAGTCATACGCTCAGCGGTGTCTTCATTGACTGCATGATATATTGTCTAAATGAACACTGATTGTATCGTTCTTTATATAATTGTATAAAAGGCAATGATATCTGCCACCGCGTAGCCTGAAAATAATACTAAATGACACTTAGAAGACACGTATGAATGGAAAAGTGGGTGGAGGGAGGGAGTGTGGATGCTAGAGTTACTGAAACGG
Organism: Poromitra crassiceps; assembly: GCF_964638095.1. Taxonomy (NCBI): domain Eukaryota; kingdom Metazoa; phylum Chordata; class Actinopteri; order Beryciformes; family Melamphaidae; genus Poromitra; species Poromitra crassiceps. The sequence goes on from NC_139642.1 coordinate 60,327,340, forward strand.
GGCTCTGGGTTTGCAAGTAACACCACCAAACTCCTGGCAAACAGAACGAGCAAAAGGAACCAAAGCAAACGGACCTAAACCCCGCTAAAGGTTCTGCATGGAAGCTCGACCTCTATTTCTAGGCTTGGATGTGAAAAAAGGAGTAGAAGTATTGTCTGAAAAGAGGCAAAGATGGTGTAAGGTAGCCCCCCTTGTCCTGTAGAGTTGCAGTTCGTCCAGAAGAGGGGGCTCTAGGTGAATACAGTGGCACCTTCGGCAGGTCAGGTTTCGGTCAGATTGCGTTTGTGACAATGAGGTCTCTGTGTCCTTCGCTGCTAGGCTCTGGAGTGATACTCTTTAGCAGACGCTGTGAGGAGAGAGAGAGAGAGAGAGAGAGATAAACACAGGGAGAAGGGACATACAGGACATTCTTATAAAAACAGGACATACAGTAACACATAACATCATATAAACAATATAGAACAATCAAGAATAAAAAGAACAAGAGATACAAACCAACACAAGTTAAAAAAACATCCGAAGAAAGGTTTTGCACATTACTCTAGCTTACTCTAATTTGCAGATTTCATTTCGTTAGGGATTTTGTTCCACTCCTCCACCCCGCATGTATTTCAGGCATCTAACCAAAACCCTGTTCAAAAAACCCAATGACGATGCTAACTTTGGTTGGCCTACAAAAATGTCCTCCCTGCGCCACTATAGGGAAGGAAAATGAAGTGAAGGAACAATTAGGAATGTAGCAGTATAGTAGTACCTGTTTGAATGTGCCCTTTGCATTAAGCAGGTGGTAGACCATGTAAGCAGGCACACAGATGAAGGAGGACACTCCGATGCAGTAGCCCAGGACGGTGGTCCAGGGCGGGTAGTGGTAGTCAAACAACTTGACCTCTGGAGGGAAGGCCAGGAAGCTGATGATGATGAACTGGAGAAACCGAAAACAAACAGAGGACAGCTATGGCAAGGGCCAAACATTTGGATGTCTTTCGAAAAAAAGTTTAGACGTAAATGACAGCTGGTTTTATTACATAAATGTTTAGCCTGTGTGTGTGTGTGTGTGTGTGTGTGTGTGTGTGTGTGTGTGTGTGTGTGTGTGTGTGTGTGTGTGTGTGTGTGTGTGTGTGTGTGTTGTGCGTGCGTGCGTGCACGCATGTGTGCCCCACCAATAGGAAGCAGGGGCAGATGGCCACCCAGCAGACCCTCCAGAAACAACCCGGGTAGAAACCAAGCATGAACTGGATGTCGTTACAGAAACGGTCAGTACCTGGAATACACATACACACACACAGACACACAGACACACAGACACACACACACACACAGACACACAGACACACACACACACACACACACACACACACACACACACACACACACACACATTATCAGCATGGTTCAAAGCATTCAAGGTCGTACTTTGGTACCACAGTACAGCTGTTTCGTACAACATGCTTAAAAACACAGCTTGCTAGTTTCGGTTTTCAAACGCAAGAAGGTTTATTCAATATTCTTCACCATCATCATCATCATGATCATCATCATCACCATCACCAGTATTTACCGTAGAACCAGGAGACAGCGATGACTTCCAGCAGGACCACAGTGATGACCGCAGGGCCAGTGGCGTATTCCTCAAACAACTTCACCACAAAAGCTCCTCCCTACAGGAGACAGAGGACAAGAGAGGGGGAGGTGGAGGAGGTGGAGGAGGGGCAGGAGGAGAGGTATTTCCCACCTCTCTAACTCTAACCTTAGGGAGGATGGATTATCACATGTACAGTACAGTCTTTTTTTTAGAAGGAGGTTCCTATCTGGAGGAAACCCCCAGGGGAGCACGGGGAGAACATGCAAACTCTGCACAGAAAGGCCCTTTTATGAGGCCACCTGGGCTGGAGGCACTATGGACACTGAGGATGGGGACACACCCTCAGCGCCCACAGCGTCCCAGGCGGGAATCGAACCCAGGACCTTCTTTCTGTGAGGCGACAGCATTACCACTGCACCACCGTGCCCCCCAGTACAGTATTTACTTTTCATTTATTTATACTAATTTACAAATTGCTCCTAGTAAATTGTTGGAAACATGCAACTTTGTGTATGAGAAGGCCAATGCTGTATGTGTTGAATGGAGCAGAGGTGCTCCATTCAACTGCATTGGATCTTGGCCTGCATTGGATGTTTATTGAGATTTTAGATTGGGATCTTTACAACTAACTCGGTGGATTACTTGTAATCTGATTTCTAAATGTAGTTTATTACAAAAAAAACACTGCCGTCAAATTACAGATTTTTGATACTTTTGAGATTTCTTGTTGGATTACTCTAAACATGTTAGAAGAGAAAACTTTTTGCAGACACTAAATAAAATATCAATATAATTTGCACATTATAAAACACAACACTATTCAAATTGGGATATATTGGGATTGCATATTTTATGGCTTTTGGAGTAGCCTACTGTAAATGTAATCCAAAATCCACTGAATGTGTTGCATTGCTGCATAGTCTACTGAGCCTTCGTACATTATGTTGCTAATTATTCATTTTGAAATTTTGTGATAGATAATAATAATAATGTGGCTTTTAACTTACATATGTGAGTGTGGAGAGAGCCCCCAGGTAGCAGACGCACACCAGGCCGAAGACAAACCACTCTCGTCTCTTAACCAGGAGATGAGGGAACTCATCCAGCATGGCCGTGATCACCCCCTCCAAACCGGCAAACTGGAGAGAGGAGGAAGAGAGACAGGATGAGATGATGGACAGAGACAGCCAGAAGAGGTAGAAAGAGAGAGACAAAAAGCAACATGGGGGAGGCAGAATAGATGACAGAAGCAGAAGAAGAAGAAAGAGCAAGTTGGGTACAGTAGCTAAAATTCTAAGGCCGGGGAAAAACTAGCCACTTGCTTTGACAAACACATGGACAATTTCCGAAGAAACAGGAAATATTTGATCCGGGGCTATTCATAAAACATTCAGGGCTATAGCCAGGGGCGGACTGGGATCATAATTCAGGCCGGGCATTAGATACCAAGCAGGCCAGGCCGATACGGGCCGACGCGCGTGCCGGCGCCCGAAGGGCGGCGGCGAAAGATTTGGGGCGTTTGAAGCTCAATTTGGGCCGTTTGAAGCCCAATTTGGGCCGTTTAAAGCCAGATTTGGGTCGTTTAAAGCCAGATTTGGGCTGTTTGAAACCCGATTTGGGCCGTTTGAAGCCCAATTTGGGCCGTTTGAAGCCCAATTTGGGCCAAGTCCAATTTTACAATGAGATGCACCCACTTTAAACCTGAATAAAGTAATAAAACCACTAGTAAACCAGTAGGCGGCGCCTGGCCTGCTGTTCAGTGAGTGGCCTGGCCTGGCCTGCAAAAAAAAAAAAAAAAAAAAAAAAAATTTTTTTTTTTTTTTTTGGCAGGCCAGGCCAGGCCAGGCCACCGGGCATTTGCCCGACGTGCCCGATTATGCAGTCCGCCACTGGCTATAGCCCCCAGTGCCCAGGCCTAACGACGCCCATGCCTCGGCTCTTTCTAAGAAGCGTATTTTCATCTCCTTAGATTTTAACTCGAATTCCTCAGGGCTACTGCAATTGCACCTTAATCTGAGGAATTGACCAACTGGAATATTTAGTTTGAGTCGTTCTGAATCGTTGGTCAGTGGTCGACCCTCCCCTTAGACCTATTGTGTCTGGTAATGTGAGTCTCATTGAGCCCATGTCCCAATACATAGATTTTTTTTTCATAAAGAAATTGGTACCTGACCTGCCATCCTATTTACCATGGACACCATGCACATCTTAAATGCTGTGAGTCTGTGACCACCTTAAAGTTAGTCCAAGTAGCATTTTAGCCACTTTAGATGTCCAGAGCCTGTATATAGCACTAACATACCCCACACAGGGGGTTTAGAGACCTGGGCACTGCTATGGGCATGGCATTTGCACCTAACTATAGCTATTCCAAAATCTACCTTTACCTTAGATATGTAGATGATACTGCGGTCATCTGGAATGGTTCTGAAGATGAATTTGCTTCTTTTATGCAGTATGTTAATCATACAGACAGTAGTCTCACCTTCACAGAGGAACATAGCCCCACAAGTATTGCTTTTCTGGATTTATCAATATCCAGAAATAGTGTTAACAGGCCTAGAGACCACTATTTAAGCCTTTGAGCCGCAACACACTATTGCATTCTATATAGCAACCATCCAGAACGACTAAGATGAAATATTCCAGTGGGTCAATTCCTCAGGTTAAAGCTAAATTGCAGTAGGCCCTGAGGAAATCACGCTAAAATCTAAGGAGATGGAAAAAGGCTTCTTCGAAAGAGGCTACATACTGTAGTTGACATTGACCGGGCACTCAACCGAGCCAAACATACAGATCGAGCTCTTCTCTCGTCAAAATGACTAAAGAGAAGACCCCTCCATGGATTTGCTTTTCCACCCACGGCATTTATATATTAAAATGCCCCTGTGTCCTCATTTACATGGGTCGGACCAAGCAAGCACTGAAAATAAGATTAAGAGAACACAAACCCCCCCCAAAATATGGATTATGCTATATGGCACGTCACTATGCTGAAGCAAACCACGGTTCGGTTTCCTCCCTCAAATGTATAGGAATGGAAAAGGATAAGCCACCCCACAGGAGGAGGCGATATCACAAACAAATAACTATAGAGGGAAGCTTTTTGGATTTTTACCCTCAGCAGCTTTTCCTGCTTCCTCTGATGTCTCTTTCTCGTCCCCTTCTTTGTCTAGGCTAAGTGGAAGTCAGTATCTAGATTAGAACATGTAAATATTTTGTAAATAATGACGTTATTATTATAGGGGTGGGAATCACAAGTTTCATCACGATATGATATTATCGATTCGATAGTCTGCCACGATCCGATTTAGATTCAATTAAATTCAGCGGCCTGCAATCGATTTGAGAAGATATCATATGCCCGATCAGTTACACTCATATCAATAGACCAAATCACCGGGATGTTTACATTTACTTCCGGGTACCCCTGAGGTCCACACATTATAATGGCGGTGGACGGCACAAACTGACATGTTGAAGACAAAAACAGACAAAGAAGACAAAAATGGTTCGTCCGTGTTGTGTTGTTGTTTAATATCATTCATAACAACACTTTCACTAACGTTAGTGGAGACCAGACTAGCTAATTTACCTGTTGGACCAGACTAGAAGCTAAATTAAATTGACCTGGCGTCAGTAGCTCTGTCTGTACCAGGCTCTTTCTCGCCGAGAAGAGCCTGGTGACGCGAGGTTACTCTGTCTGTAACGTAAAAAAACAGCGAGTTTGACAGACAAACAAACTTTATTAGCTAGCTAACACTACATAAAACAAACACAGAAGAAAGGCTAGATACGTCGGACAAGCATGTTTACCAACCGTTTAACCATTTAAATTGAAAGTAGTCGGCCGAAAACAACGAGAGGGTTTGACAGCATTTATATGACAACACGCACATTTAAACCTGCCGCCTTTCCCAAGTGGTACCCGGAAGTAAATTTGTTTACATGGTGACGTCACGGTGATTTGGTCTATAGACTACTTGCACAACTCCACTACTTCCTGAAATGAGTAGGGCATCTTGGTTTCCTGTCCTACACTATTGGATGAACTGATTAATGTCAGGTGTGCCTGATCACTGTTGTTGTGACTGCAGCAGTCAGTCACAACAACAGTGATCAGGCACACCTGATATTAATCAGTTCATCCAATAGTGTAGGACAGGAAACCAAGATGCCCTACTCATTTCAGGAAGTAGTGGAGTTGTGCAAGTAGTCTATTCACCAAAAGCAACTAAAATGATTTGACAATTTTATTTCTGACCTCTTCCAGACATTTAAATGAAAAACAGTCTAATGTTTTTAATAGAATACCTTCTGCTGGGATCAGGATAATCCTGATATCCAAATCCAAGATATTCCAATCCTACTCAAAAAGTTTTGAACAACACATACTGAAGGTTTGATCCACATCAAATCCAAGACTGGATTATGTGACCTAATGTAATCAATGCAACAGTGATGTGAGCGCTCCTTGGGCAATAAAGCGTCTTTGCTGTGTGACGGCGGCCTTTAGAAAGAGTGAGAAATATGAAGGGAGCGAATGTTTGGACGATGCAACGCAAATCCACGTACACCAACGCGGTTACTTTGCCGTAATATCCTCAGTGATAGAAAAGAGGAGCATAACAACGCTGTGCTGATTGTACACTGATTATCAGTAGGGCGATAAGAGCCTCACAGGTCTCTCTCCAGCTGGCTGCCTCTCAGCAGATAAACACAGGCTCATGGAGACAAGATCACAACACACCACACCACTGATATACAGTAAGAATCCTATCAGCGGGTTTTCATTGACTCTTATCCAAAATGGAACAGCGAGGACAAATAATAGCAGACACCTTCGTGGAGCCACCATTACAACAAACCAATAGAACAGGGCATTTGCCTTTAGAGCAGGCCAAATATGAAACCTCTGTGTCCAGGTTTGAGATGAGAGCAAACGAGAGCTGGAAACTATATGGGTGACAACAGATTAGGGAGAGTACAACTGGGGCAGACGAAGATTTAGAAAACCCCAGCAGACTACCCTTTACCCTTCACACTGCAACAAATCCTTTGATCGATTTACAGTAAGGGAGTCGAATCACTAAAGTAAGGGGTGGTAACTGAGTCGTTTTGGAGCCTAACTAACCGTGCTATCCAGTCCCAACATGATGATCATGAGGAAGAAGATGATGGCGAAGAAGGTGGCAGCGGGCATGTTGGCTATGGCCTCCGCATAGATGATAAACAGCAGACTGGGCCCTGGAGAGACAGAAAGAGCTCGATAAGAGATTTGTCATTGAATTTCCGACAAATTTATTCTCGTAGACCTCAAATGATATTCCAGCCCAGGTCTACAAGACAACGTAATAAACTTAATGAAAGGAGCACTTTGTATTCACATGATGCCAAAGCATCCACCTGCAGCTATTTTGCGTGCCATTTTCTATCCCTCCCAGTTAGCATTCAGTTTGATACAGTTTGGAAAAAAATGTCAACACAGTAGCAAACTATTGTGTCAATAGCAAGCAAGCTATAGTGTCAATAGCAAGCTATTGACATTGGTTTGGGACAATGAGGGCCAAATAGTCTGAATGATGATTTGTTGGGGACTGTGCTGGTGCAGTGTCCTACCAGCGTCCTTGGCCACTGATTCCACAGGCTGATCCCTCATCTCAGCCATGTAGCCCAGAACGGTGAAGATGACAAAGCCAGACAGGAAACTAGTCAGGAAGTTGACTGAGCTGGTTAGCAACGCATCTCTGGGAGGGAGAGAGGAGGGGTTGGGGTAGCAGGAAGAAGAAGGAATTAGGGAGGACGTCTGTGAAATATCTCTGCAGGATTTGCACTGGTTAGACTTGAGTATTGGACCATGCAGGCCTGATTTGGAGGTGCTCATGCTTATGGTTCAACTGATGTGGATATTTTAAGGCTGAAACTGACGCCAATATTGTTTAGCTGCTGATAGACGATATTTTGTTTTGTGTTGATATTCTGTATCTATAGACGGTTTTAACTTGACAACAAAAACATTCTAAATTGAACCCCAGCTCACTTCCTGTTGCAGTGTTTGCTATAGACAGGAAAAAAAGAAAAAAAGAGAAGCAGAGCAGGACTGACAATTCCGTGAAAACCGTCTATAAGTTTGACCATTTCCATGCAAAAAAACACAAAAAAAACACAAACATTCAACATTTCTACCAACAATGAAATTCTGTTAGGTGGTTTAGCAGCTCCCCAAGGTGATGTGAGGCAGATTTCATCGCAAAATGTATTACAAACTGGCGGCCCTGAGGCTATTGAGAAAAGTATTTTCCACGCTGCCATAATTAATAATAATATTTTTTTAATTAAAAGGCCAATATTGGGCCCACATATTGGCAATCCTAGTCAGACTAGATACTATAGTCTATATAGGAATCGGCAAGAGACTGAGAAGAACTGAGGTGAAAAGTAATGTAGACACAGATTTAAGCAAGCAAGAGCAAAATGAACAATTTCAGATCAAGTATAGTAGACAATGGTCTTATAGTAAAAATGCTGAAATGACACAGTCGGTACTTGATACTCGTGTTTTAATTCTCACTTGTAGCAGTTGTTGTGGAACGGGTTGTAGCTGGCGAAGGCAAGGAGCACACCGAACCCCGGACCGAGAGAGAAGAAGATCTGAGCTGCTGCGTCGATCCACACCTTGGAGAGGGTGGAGGGAAGGAAAGAGAGAGGGGGGGGAGAAAGAGGGAGACATGGGGAATGATAGGGGAGTAAGGGAGAGACAAAAATAAATGTGTTTAATGACGTAGGGAGTCGACGGGGAGAAATTGAGAAATAGTGTAGGAGGGAAGAATGAGATAAAGTGAAGAGAAGAGGAGGCATCTTACATCATAATGTACCAGTTTGTATAAAGGTGATAGCAGTATCACTGGAATTTAAGAGAGATCATAGAAGGCATTGCTAAACACGACTGACTCACTGTAGTGCTGAGCAGCTTCTCCCAGTCGGGTTTGAGATAGAAGACCACGCCCCTCCAGGCCCCTGGCAGAGTGGCCCCACGGACGAGCAACACCAGGAGGACCAGGTAGGGAAAGGTAGCAGTCACCCACACCACCTTATACAGAGCACGAGGAAAAACACATAGATTAATGTGTTAATGCATAAAAGCTTATTTATATGAAAATGCTGCAGATTATTATTTAAACTATGGTCAGTACAGTAGCCTGCTTTCCTTGACTGCTTATCTCTTCCTCCTTAACTCACGCCCCTGCAGGCCCAGTTCCACGGGGGCTGCAACAGCATGCATAGGCTAATTGACGTCATTTGAGTTAATTGGATGTGTGCCTGTGGGGGGTTAGGGTTTGGCAGGGTCTTCTGACCAACTGGAATTGTGATATGGTAATAATATGGTAAATTATAAGTGAAATAATCTGTCTGTAAACAATTGTTGGGGGGAAATACTTGTGTCATGCACAAAGTAGATGTCCTAACCGACTTGTCAAACTGTAGTTTGTTAACATGAAATCTGTGGAGTGGTTAAAAATGAGGTTTAATGACTAAAAGCTAAGTGTAGGTAAACTTCCGACTTCAACTGTACCAACCTCACCTGTGGTGATGATGATGATGATGATGATGAAGGTGGAGAGCAGACAGGAGACCCACCAACCATTCCCCCTCTCGCTCCTAGCCTTCATCCATCCATCTATCCATCCATCCATCCATCCATCCATCCTCTCCGCTCTAACTGACCCCCTGTCAGCCATGCCTCTGTCAGCCATGCCTCTGTCAGCCATGCCTCTGTCAGCCATGCCTCTGTCAGCCATGCGTCTGTCAGCCATGCCTCTGTCAGCCATGCGTCTGTCAGCCATGCCTCTGTCAGCCATGCCTCTGTCAGCCATGCGTCTGTCAGCCATGCCTCTGTCAGCCATGCGTCTGTCAGCCATGCCTCTGGCCCCTCAGTTACCTTTCCGGACGTCTTGACTCCCTTCCAGATGCTGAAGTAGACGATGGTGAAGATGAAGAGCAGGCAGAGGGCCAGCTGCCAGCTGACAGAGCCCAGCTGGTGCAGCCCTGGGGAGAGGTGCACCTGCAACACGTGGCGACTGGAGGTGAGGAGAGGAGAGGGGGCGGGAGGGGAAGAGGTCCACATTGGCAAAAGGGGAACAGAAGGAGAGACGGAAGGAACCGCAAGAAATGGAGAAAGCGATATCGAAAGGAACACGGCAAGGAAGGAGAAAGATAAAACGGGGGAGCAAGAGAGGGAGAGAGGAGGGGGGACACGGTGATGAGCAGAAAATGGAGTGGAAAAGTTAATTTATTGTCCAATATGCAATTCATAGAACCTAATCCCATGACACACAGACACACATACACACATACATGCGCACACACACACACACGCGCACACACACACGCGCACACACACACACACACACACACACACACACGGACACACACACGGACACACACACACACACACACGCGCATGCGCACACACACACACGCGCACACACACACACACACACACACGGACACACACACACACGCGCGCACACACACACACACACACACACACACACACACACACACACACACACACACACACACACACACACGGACACACACACGGACACACACACACACACACACGCGCATGCGCACACACACACACGCGCACACACACACACACACACACACGGACACACACACACACGCGCGCACACACACACACACACACACACACACACACACACACACACACACACACACACACACACACACACACACACACGGACACACACACGGACACACACACACACACACACGGACACCCGGACTCACAAACAGATTAAATCAGCTATAATGAAAGCGTAGTTCACTTGGGGAAAAAGATCAAAAGAATACATAAAAAGGAAGAAAGGCCATTAATTTAATTCATGGTTAGTTTCTATCAATAAACTTTAATTACACCAAAGTTTGCACAAATCAGAGTAAGCAAACGTCTAACAGCAACACGGGGCAGAAAAGCAGACAAGTCAACAGAGAAGTTAAAATCTGGCCCCCATGTTAGACAAACAGAAGCAGAACTATAAAAAAAAAAAGAGAGAGATGATGTATGTTGAAAACAGGAAATTCTGGCGCCAGACCGAGTTGAGGAATGTGTTACTTTAATACCTGTGTTAGGAAAAGTCAACTATGGATAAAGCCAGTTTCTGGCTCCGTAGACGTAACAGATAGACTCAGTGTTAGTGAACAGCTGATAAGAGTGAGCCAGCAGACTTCCAGGGAGCAGGACGCTGACGACACTGACTACAAAGACACTGAGGAATAACAAACACACTGTTCACGTCTCTCTCCGACAGAGATCTGGTTTCAAGAGGGGGGGAAAAGCCTTTGACACAAAAATGGCCCTACCTGTCTGTGTTGTTTACCTCCTTGTCTGTCTCCCTCCAAGTCGCTCCTATCACCTGCCCGGGTTGGTTACTATTTTGTAGCTAAGTAGCAGGCTCAAACTTGCCTTGAATTTCAGTAGTATCACATAGTGAGTTTATATCCGTGTCCATGCACACAGATCAAATCTATTCTATTTGTGTAGCTTTGTTAAGTCAACTGTTACACAGTGCGTCTTATCTAAACTGTGAGGACCTGCTGTTTCGTACTGCATCGAGTGTATCACTCCTGTACTGTGTCACAATGTGTCTGTTTGATCCAGGTCAACTTCTTGTGCTGCCATTGCACTTGGCGAAATAAAGTGACCAAGTGGCCAATTTTCCCTGCCAAGCTCTCCCGGTCGTTTCTCCACGCCCTCTGCTGGCGAGACACTTAGCACATGCTTCCTCTGATACATGTGAAGTGCAGCCTCTGCTGGGGAGACACTTAGCACATGCTTCCACTGATACATGTGAAGTGCAGCCTCTGCTGGGGAGACACTTAGCACATGCTTCCACTGATACATGTGAAGTGCAGCCTCTGCTGGGGAGACACTTAGCACATGCTTCCACTGATACATGTGAAGTGCAGCCTCTGCTGGGGAGACACTTAGCACATGCTTCCACTGATACATGTGAAGTGCAGCCTCTCCTGGGGAGACACTTAGCACATGCTTCCTCTGATACATGTGAAGTGCAGCCTCTGCTGGGGAGACACTTAGCACATGCTTCCTCTGATACATGTGAAGTGCAGCCTCTGCTGGGGAGACACTTAGCACATGCTTCCACTGATACATGTGAAGTGCAGCCTCTCCTGGGGAGACACTTAGCACATGCTTCCTCTGATACATGTGAAGTGCAGCCTCTGCTGGGGAGACACTTAGCACATGCTTCCACTGATACATGTGAAGTGCAGCCTCTCCTGGGGAGACACTTAGCACATGCTTCCTCTGATACATGTGAAGTGCAGCCTCTGCTGGGGAGACACTTAGCACATGCTTCCTCTGATGCATGTGAAGTGCAGCCTCTGCTGGGGAGACACTTAGCACATGCTTCCTCTGATACATGTGAAGTGCAGCCTCTGCTGGGGAGACACTTAGCACATGCTTCCACTGATACATGTGAAGTGCAGCCTCTCCTGGGGAGACACTTAGCACATGCTTCCACTGATACATGTGAAGTGCAGCCTCTGCTGGGGAGACACTTAGCACATGCTTCCTCTGATACATGTGAAGTGCAGCCTCTGCTGGGGAGACACTTAGCACATGCTTCCACTGATACATGTGAAGTGCAGCCTCTCCTGGGGAGACACTTAGCACATGCTTCCACTGATACATGTGAAGTGCAGCCTCTGCTGGGGAGACACTTAGCACATGCTTCCTCTGATACATGTGAAGTGCAGCCTCTGCTGGGGAGACACTTAGCACATGCTTCCTCTGATACATGTGAAGTGCAGCCTCTGCTGGGGAGACACTTAGCACATGCTTCCACTGATACATGTGAAGTGCAGCCTCTGCTGGGGAGACACTTAGCACATGCTTCCACTGATACATGTGAAGTGCAGCCTCTGCTGGGGAGACACTTAGCACATGCTTCCACTGATACATGTGAAGTGCAGCCTCTGCTGGGGAGACACTTAGCACATGCTTCCACTGATACATGTGAAGTGCAGCCTCTCCTGGGGAGACACTTAGCACATGCTTCCTCTGATACATGTGAAGTGCAGCCTCTGCTGGGGAGACACTTAGCACATGCTTCCTCTGATACATGTGAAGTGCAGCCTCTGCTGGGGAGACACTTAGCACATGCTTCCACTGATACATGTGAAGTGCAGCCTCTCCTGGGGAGACACTTAGCACATGCTTCCGCTGATACATGTGAAGTGCAGCCTCTGCTGGGGAGACACTTAGCACATGCTTCCACTGATACATGTGAAGTGCAGCCTCTCCTGGGGAGACACTTAGCACATGCTTCCTCTGATACATGTGAAGTGCAGCCTCTGCTGGGGAGACACTTAGCACATGCTTCCACTGATACATGTGAAGTGCAGCCTCTCCTGGGGAGACACTTAGCACATGCTTCCTCTGATACATGTGAAGTGCAGCCTCTGCTGGGGAGACACTTAGCACATGCTTCCTCTGATGCATGTGAAGTGCAGCCTCTGCTGGGGAGACACTTAGCACATGCTTCCTCTGATACATGTGAAGTGCAGCCTCTGCTGGGGAGACACTTAGCACATGCTTCCTCTGATACATGTGAAGTGCAGCCTCTGCTGGGGAGACACTTAGCACATGCTTCCACTGATACATGTGAAGTGCAGCCTCTCCTGGGGAGACACTTAGCACATGCTTCCACTGATACATGTGAAGTGCAGCCTCTGCTGGGGAGACACTTAGCACATGCTTCCTCTGATACATGTGAAGTGCAGCCTCTGCTGGGGAGACACTTAGCACATGCTTCCACTGATACATGTGAAGTGCAGCCTCTCCTGGGGAGACACTTAGCACATGCTTCCACTGATACATGTGAAGTGCAGCCTCTGCTGGGGAGACACTTAGCACATGCTTCCTCTGATACATGTGAAGTGCAGCCTCTGCTGGGGAGACACTTAGCACATGCTTCCTCTGATACATGTGAAGTGCAGCCTCTGTTGGGGAGACACTTAGCACATGCTTCCTCTGATACATGTGAAGTGCAGCCTCTGCTGGGGAGACACTTAGCACATGCTTCCTCTGATACATGTGAAGTGCAGCCTCTGCTCGGGAGACACTTAGCACATGCTTCCTCTGATACATGTGAAGTGCAGCCTCTGCTCGGGAGACACTTAGCACATGCTTCCTCTGATGCATGTGAAGTGCAGCCTCTGCTGGGGAGACACTTAGCACATGCTTCCTCTGATGCATGTGAAGTGCAGCCTCTCCTGGGGAGACACTTAGCACATGCTTCCTCTGATGCATGTGAAGTGCAGCCTCTCCTGGGGAGACACTTAGCACATGCTTCCTCTGATACATGTGAAGTGCAGCCTCTCCTGTGGAGACACTTAGCACATGCTTCCTCTGATACATGTGAAGTGCAGCCTCTCCTGGGGAGACACTAGCACATGCTTCCTCTGATACATGTGAAGTGCAGCCTCTCCTGGGGAGACACTTAGCACATGCTTCCTCTGATACATGTGAAGTGCAGCCGCTTCTTTCCACCTGACAGAGAGGAGTTTCACCAGCAGGATGCAGTGCATGGGAGGATCATGCTCCCCCCCCCCCCCAGTTCCCCTCCCCCCGAATAGGCGCCTCGACCAACCAGAGGATGCACTGGTGCAGCGACCAGGACATATATACCCTAACCCGGCTTCCCACCCACAGACACGGCCAATTCTGCCTGTATGGAATAAAGTGATTCTTATTCTGAAATGCTTCCAACAATTTGCCTGCAATAACTCCACAGATTGTGGGCGGGCTTCATAAAGACCAGAACCGAGAAACAGAAAGCCCTGAACTGTCCCTGTAATCTGCTCTCTGGAACTCCACCAGCACTTCTTCACGTGGCCTCTCCGTCCGCCCCTCTACAGCCAACTTACATGCACTTACGTATAGAACTCCTCGGCGGGGGAGGTGGAGGAGTTGGACCAGGTGACGTTGCGGTCGGTGGACAGGTAGCGGTGACAGTTGACGGTGTTCCAGCTGTTGGAGCAGGTGGTCCAGGGCAGGGTGGGCCGGAAGGACGACAGCAGGTAGTACAAGGCCCAGGCCATGATGGTGTTGTAGTAGAAGGCTATGTAGAGGGCTATGATGCAGATGGCAAAGCCTATTCCTGGACGTGCGGTGGAGAGTGGGAGAGGGGCAGGTCGAGGAGAGGGGGTGGAGAGTGGGAGAGGGGCAGGTCGAGGAGAGGGGAAAGAGAGAAATACACTGAGAGACGGAGGGGAAAAGAGGTATATTCACGGCATAACATGATCAGCACAAAAAACAACTCTAAGAGTGAAGAAAGATGAAAACACCACTCAATCACTGCCCATAAAGATCAGTGGCCTTTTCAAGCGCGTTGGATACGGGGGGTGACATTTCCAAAACAACAACCATTGACATACTTCCATTTCTAAGCAGCTGGCATTTGGCATGGAAATGTGACAATTTCCATAACAGAGAGTCAGCACACCACACTGCACCTATACTGTACAAGAAGATGGAGATGGTCTTCAAGGGAACTGTGCCGATGGGGTCGCAGGGGTTAAACCAGCTGTCTCTCAGGCTCTCGCTGGATGTCTAGGCCTACTGCCTGCTGCCAATCTCCCAGTTGGTGTGAGCTGTTCTCTCATGTGAACTATCGCTCTGAACCTCCTCTTCTCTCTCTCTCACTTCCTATTGCCTTCCCTCTTATCTTGCAGTACACTCCTCATTTCCTCTGGGTTCCTCTCCTCTCTTCTACTGTCACTTCTTATGTCGTCCGCCACCAAAGGGAGACCTTTGGGGGGCGGGGGGGAGAGACTATGGATCGGTCTCTGTCTGTTCGTTAAGCTATATTTCTGCTTCAACAGAAGTGTATCTGACCTGGCTTCCGGCAGCTTCTTTTGGGTTCTGTTGATCCGTTTGACGGGCCCTACACACATGAATGTGATGTGGGCGATAATATAATCGCTATCGCCCCGTCAGCCCTGCCCCGCTGCTACAGCGCGGTTGGCTGCCTTGCTGTATCTCCGTCTTCACTTCAATTGGTCGATTTTGAAATGGCCCCTCCTTCCCTCGCTGCCGTCTGTCGCTCACCACCTTGCAAAGCATGCTGGGATACCTGGCGTCAGGACATCGCAAACGACAAGATGAGAGGAGGGCCCAAAATCTAAATAGACCAATTTGAAGACGGACATACAGCAAGGCGGCCAACCAAGCGGCAGCAGCGGGGCAGGGCTTGACAGGGCGAGTGCGAGTACATGCGAGTTGATGGCGTTCGGTTCCAAGGGTGGAACTACATCACTTGTGGGGGACATGTTTACTATTTGCTGGTTTCTTTCCCATCCCTTTACTGTCCTGTCCTGTCCTGTTCTGTCCTGTCCTGTCCTGTCCTGTCCTGTCCTGTCCTGTCCTGTGCTCTTCTCTCCTGGCTCCTCCCCCCTCTTACCTTTGAAGATGGGGCAGACGTGTTTCCAGATGGAGATGCAGCCACTGCGGTGGAACTGACCAAGGGCCAGCTCCATGTAGAACAGAGGCACACCTCCAAACACCGCCATCAACGTGTAGGGCAGCAGAAAGGCACCTGGAGAGAGAGAGAGAGAGAGAGAGTGAGAGGGAGGACAGGTGGGCAGGAGAGAGAGAGAGAGAGAGAGTGAGAGGGAGGACAGGTGGGCAGGAGAGAGGGAGAGAGTGAGGGAGGAAAGGTGGGCAGGAGAGAGGGAGATGGAGTGGGGGGAAATTAGGGTTGTGTGTGTGTGTGTGTGTGGGAGGTTGGAAGGACATGGTGGGTAAGGAAGGAGAGAGAAACAGAGAGGGGCGAAAGAGAGGGAAGAATGAGAGACAAGGGAGTAATTGGAAGAGAGGAAGAGAACGGTCGGTTATGGAAGAATAGTAGTAAAAAAAACAATTACACCCACGAGAAATTTACTAATTCACACTCCATCTGTAATCTCTATAGTCCTCTTAACAACTAACAGTAAAGTACAACTCTAAAAAAATATACGGCACTCATCAGTTATGGAAAATCATCATGTACAGAAGTACATCACCATTGAAAATGAAGGTCTTTCCTCAAATGTTCAATCAATCAATCGATCGATCGATCAATCAATGATACTGTATATTGTGTGTTCCACCGCCCTTGTATAACCCTTTAAAAGTATAGGCCACTCAAAGACAACACTGTAAAATGTACCCTTTTCAGATCACTATTCTTTCTTCCCTGTGAGATGTAAGCATACAGGATTGATGAAAGTAGAATAAAAACTCTCTCTCTCTCTCTCTCTCTCCATCTGATTATTATACTGTAATTTATTGTGTGTGTGTGCAGATGTGTTTGTGCGTGTGCATGTGGGTGGGTTGCTGGGTGTGTGCGTGTGTGCGTGCGTGCGTGTGTGCGTGCTTGCACCTCTCTTTGTGACATGAAAGCAGAGATAAGGGTTGATTGAGCAGCTGCCTGCTAGACAGGTTATTAAGCAAGGAGAAAGACCGAAGGCGTTCTCATAAAACCCACAATTAATACTGTTGCCTCTATCAAGTGTCTCCCAGTCGCCATCTCTGCCTCGCTCCCCGAGACACACACAGAACACAGGAAATTGCAAAGATTTTATTATTGCAAATTCAATAAAAGTGTAAAGGGAGGCCCTGTTTGCCGCTAGGTAAGGTTTGTGTAGTAACCGAGCACAGGAGGCAGAGACCACACAGACTTTGTGAAAACACACCCTGGTCTGTGGACCTTCGCTTTTTGTACTAAAGAACTGCATGAATAGTTGAATGTAGTGATCCTCATCTGTCTGTGACCTCTTTAATGTAGGTGTTTGTAATACAGAAGTGACTGACGATGGTCCAATTTCTCCATCTGAGTTTATTTGGTGCCCCCTACCTTTGTGGTCAGCATGAAAAGACAGACAGACAGGCAGAGAGGCTGACAGGCAGACAGACAGACAGACAGACAGACAGACAGACAGACAGGCAGACAGAGAGGCAGACAGACAGACAGGCAGGCAGGCAGACAGACAGGCAGGCAGGCAGACAGACAGGCAGGCAGGCAGACAGACAGACAGTCAGGCGCACGCACGCACGCACGCACGCACGCACGCATGCACACACACACACACACACACACACACACACACACACACACACACACACACACACACACACACACACACACACACACACACACACACACACAGTCACAAAGTAGAAATCTAATTTAAAAATACTAATCTGACAAATGTGTACAGAGAGAGAGAGAGAGAGAGAGAGAATATGAAAAAGAGATCGGTGCATTACCCAAATTTGAGAAATTCAGAGTGGACTTTACTTGTCAAAAGCGACTAGTGACAAATCTTTTGAACAATGTTCATGTTAAAGTGTTGAATCCCAAAGAATTGTCAATAAATTGGGGCAACTGCCGGCATGCTTGTCATCCAGAGAGGTTTTTAACTAATTGTTATGGAGTGTAACTAATTACACTCAGGAAGTGTAAAAAGTAATAACATTACTATACTCATTACTTGGTTTCAAAAGTAATTCGTCACATTACTCGTTACGTCACTATATTACTTTCGCTACCCCCCCCTTCCGAAAAAGTGATGTACAACCTGTTTAACCAGCTCCTTTTTTAGGACTGAATCCACTTTATTGGAACAATAATTAATCTTACAGGAGGAGTCAACAATCAGCCAAACTATAGACTTTTTATTTATCTGCCTACCTAGGAGAAAAAACAATCGCATTCTGGCAACGCAGTAGTCTCGCATAGCCAGACCTATCTCCACACTTCACTTTAGCGCAGTGCCAGTACTGGAGAAACTAATGCAGTAACTTGAACTTACTTAGATTAGTAAGTGTAATACAATTACTTCTTTGAAATTGTAATCTCTTACATTACTAGTTACTCGGAAAGACAATAAATTTACAGTAACTCAGTTACTGCCCAACACTATCTGACACACAGTGTAACATTAGCTGCCCTCACTCTGCTGCGTATATATATATATATATATATATATATATATATATATATATATATATATATAGATTTTCTTTTTGCTGGCCGTAATTTTCCCATGCATAATAGTATCCTTCTTTGCCTTGTATATTTTCTTAATTTTGTCTGCTTTTTGCAAGGTATATTTAAATAAAAAAATCTTTAATTGGCCAAATCTTTGCCTATACTGTATATTCAAGAAAAATATTGGTATCTGGATAATATCGGTATCGGCAGATATCCAAATTCAGGTATCGGAATCGGATCGGAAGTGAAAAAATGTGGATCGGTGCATCCCTATTCACAATCCTCATCCCCACTCCTTATCCATACTAGAAATATTGCGCGGTTCGCATGCTGCGTGCCTATCTCTAGCACTTCGCTTTGTGCACTCAACTGTGCAGTGTGCCGCAAGGAACCCCTCCGCCTTATTATAGTAGTGAGATCTCCCACTCTGCTTTCACATCCTTTCATTCCATCCTCACCTCCTCCGTTCTGGTAGCAGATGTAGGGGAAGCGCCAGACGTTCCCCAGGTCCACGGCATAGCCAATCACAGAGAGCAGGAAGTCCACCTTCTTGCTCCAGGTCTCCCTTGGCCTCTCCAGGCTGGTTTGCTGAACCATCAGAGTCCTGAGGCCCCCTAGTGGCATGGAGGACCCAGGGCCACTCCCAGGTCCTGAGGCCGTCCCCCCAGAGCAAGCCCCGGGGCCTGGCCCCTCCCTGGGGCTCTGAGGGGTGGAGGTGGTGAAGCCGTTGGACACCTGTTGGCCAGAGTTGGAGGTCAAGGCCTTGGGTCCTTTCTCTGCCAGGCCATCAGCCAACATCAGTCTACCGTCCTCCTGCTGCGTCCCCTCCTCTCCCTCTCCCTCCTCGTCCTCTCTCCCTTTGTCCCGCTCTCCCTCATTCTCTCCTCTGTCCATTTGCATCATGGTTGCCAGCATTATTTCTTTTGTCTCCATGGTATGGTGTTGGTGTTAGTGCCGGACGGACAGTTAGGGGTGCAGGGAGGTTCTCAGCGATGACGGAGGGAATGTGGCACTGCTGTCTGCTATGGTGCCCATCAGGGGAACAGAAGGGTTAGGGATGGTTTAACAGAGATGGTTTAGGGCAGGTTTGGCAAAAATGGGACACGTCCTACCTACGCAGGTGAAGGATATGGGGAATGGGAGGATGAGGCTGGTGCAAGAGAATGGGGCCAGTGGAAGGAGTAAAATAAGATGGCGTCCAGTGGAGCAGGAAGGGACAAGAGCAGGCCAGCTAGGGCAGCTGGAGGAGAGGAGAGTGCCGTTGGAATGGGACGTGGCCAGCGTAGAAGTTGCAGGAAGAGGCTCTTGGATCTTCTCCACACAACCTCCCCCTCCTCTGAGACACGCAGTGATGGGACAGTGACGAGAGACACACTGCAACACACAAGGAAAACACTCAGAGAAGTCACAGGCACAGAGGAATTGTGTTTTAAATTATTTCTGGTTGATCGCATGATATACAGTCAAATACGGTCTTTTTGCGTGTCACAAGGCCATATACTATGTCAACTAAAACTGCAGCGTTCCGTCTCAACACATCTGTTTGAAGACTTTAATTGTAAATTAACAGCTAAATCTCCGTATTAACCCTTGTGTGGTGTTCGGGTCTGTGGGACCCGTTTTCATTTTTTATTAAAAGAAAAATGATACAATTAATTAATTTTTCAAACTGAGACTCACTGACTTTGGCTCATTTTCTGTGAAGAACATATATCAGAATACATATTTAATGACCACACACCATACACCCCCCCTACACATTTCTATTACATATAAGATGTCTGGGTCCACTGGACCCGGACATCTTATATGTATGAATGAACCATTCTGTATTTTCTTGCGCTGCCTTCATTGCTTTGTGTGGCTCTGCATCTCAAGATGGCGGAAAGATTCTCTGCTCAGAGGGCCTTAGAGATCATTTTTGAAGAGAGAGAAGCTTTTTTCCTTTTTTCCCATTTTATCATAAAAAACGGATAGCACTTTGATAAATGTGATCTAACAGAGGTAAATGATCAATATTAACCATATGCTCTCTTCATTGCTAGTAATTGGGATAAATTAAACATCTGGTAAGTATCTTTACATAAATTGTTATGGCTGTATTGATTTAAAAACCCAATAATGCGGCGGGTCCACCAGACCCGCAAACATTGGCTGAGTAACAAAAACATGA
>NC_139642.1:60355881-60368381 GCF_964638095.1 Poromitra crassiceps
TCAGATAACTACTAACAAGCGCCCTTGATAAACGATGTGTTCACTGTCCACTCGCGTGTAGGAGAACTAGAATGGCTACGTGCGTGTGTGGGATTCATGCGGATGCATGTTAATGGTCCTCACACGTCAACTTGGCCAAGGGTCTGGCACCGGCCCCCTGTGACGCTCTGGTCACCAGGTCCAGCCAGCCTCCACCACACGCCCAGAGGACATCATCCAGGTCCATCCAGCCTCCACCACACGCCCAGAGGACATCATCCAGGTCCATCCAGCCTCCACCACAGGCCCAGAGGACATCATCCAGGTCCATCCAGCCTCCACCACAGGCCCAGAGGACATCATCCCGGTCCATCCAGCCTCCACCACAGGCTCAGAGGACATCATCCAGGTCCAGCCAGCCTCCACCACAGGCCCAGAGGACATCATCCAGGTCCAGCCAGCCTCCACCACAGGCCCAGAGGACATTCAGCCTCCACCACAGGCCCAGAGGACATCCCGCCTCCACCACAGGCCCAGAGGACATCCAGCCTCCACCACAGGCCCAGAGGACATCCAGCCTCCACCACAGGCCCAGAGGACATTGTCCCAGCACACAGGAGCCTGGTCCTGCTCACCCCAAGCAGAATAACACCAGGTAAATGACTTTCTAACCACTGCTCCTTCCCTTTCCAGCGCTCTGTCTTCTCCTCATGCCCGCCTGCTCTAATTGAATCAGCATAGAGTCAGTGTATCAATTGTAACTTTGCTATTGAGGTTTAATCGGGCGTGCAGGAGACCAGCTTGGCGAGCCGAGGAACCCTTTTGTGAGAGGCCCATCTGTTGGTGACACAAGGGCCCCCGGTTTGGGGCTGCCTCTGCAGGGCCTGGCCAAAAACACAGGTGGGGTGTGGGGTGTGGGGGGGGGGGGGATGGCAAGATGGACCACTTCTCTCAGTATGATCCTAAAACCTCCAACCCCTCAACTCGTGTCTGGGCTTCTGTTGTCACAATACACACGTTTGTAGTACGATGATGTCATATATATATATATATATATAATATATATATGGTAGTAGGTAATTACAGCGAGGATTTCTTTTTGCATAACGGCGCATAGCCTATACTACAGAGTTGACAATACGAAAATACTGCGCATAAAACGCACAACGACGTCGACAACACACACAACGCAGAAGTACAGTCAGTCATCCATATACATCACATCCACAGCTGCAACACCATGTCAATCGAACAAGGCCAATATCACATCTAAAGCTAAGACTAAGAATTAATTTAAATGTGCATTTTGTTATTGTGTGAATAAACCTCAAACCTCATCTGCTATGTAACATTTCTTGCTGCAAGCTATTCAGAACATGCTTTTAAAAAGTGGTGGGTAATTTTTTTTTGCCATCTTCTATCTATCTATCTATCTATCTATCTATCTATCTATCTATCTATCTATCTATCTATCTCTATATATTCACAAATGGGAGCTAGGGCTATGTCTGTCTGTTTCTCTGTCTGTCCCACTGATGACATCATTATGATAGTGATGTCATAAATTCAACTGATGACATCATCAGTGATGTCATAAATCCCACTGATGACATCATCAGTGATGTCATAAATCCTGCTGATGACATCATCAGTGATGTCATAAATCCCACTGATGACATAATCATTGATGTCATAAATCCCACTGATGACATCAAAAAAGTGGCCATTGTAAATGACCGCTATCCCGTCATTGACTACCTTCATTCACTTGCCCTTAACCCTAACCTTAACCCCTCACCACATACATGCGACCGTAACCTTAACCCTAACCTAAACAAGCTAGTCCCAAATCTAATCTCAATCCTAAACCTAAATCCTAATCCGGCAGCAAAAAGTTCCACATTTTAGAATATTTTAAATTTAATCGTCTTTCTATCTTTGTGAGGACATTTGGTCCTCATGGTCCTCATAAGTACAAATACAAGTGCACACGCACACACACACACACACACACACACACACACACACACACACACACACACAGTCACTCACACACACACACACACACACTCAATATACCAAAGTGCAGCAGATGAGGTGGCTTGAAAAAACTGCCTTTCACCCCTTCAGAAGAAATTGATCATGACAGCTTGCATGCAAAACACACACACACACACACACACACACACACACACACACACACACACACAGTGTCTCTCTCTCTCTCTCTCTCTCTCTCTCTCTCTCTCTCTCTCTCTCTCTCTCTCTCTCTCGCTCTCTCTCTCTCTCTCTCTCTCTCTCTCTCTCTCTCTCTCTCTCTCTCTAACCCCCAACACTCACACATACACACATAGCGGGGGGGTGGGGGTGGGGGTTGGGGGGGGCAAGTGTTGATAGGTTCCAGCTCAGCATTCTCATCATTCACTAGGGGTTGTGACCTCTCTGTAAACGGCCTGATGGCAGAGAGAAGGAGGGGCAGCTTCTGGTGGGTGGGTGTGTGTGTGTGCGCGCGAGCGCGCGCGCGTGTGTGTGTGTGTGTGCGTGTGTGTGTGTGTGCGAGTGCGTCTGCACGCGCGCGCGCGCCTGTGCTGAAATGTTTAGGAATAAGGAAAATGAAGAAGCACAGGGTGATGAGGAGGATGAATATTTAGTGGTGCCCCCAAATCGCCAGAATAAAACATTGGCATTTGACATGTTTGCAAACCAGGCTATGTAGAATATCAACGTAAATGTAAAACAAAATGTAGCATTTTACGTCAATATCAACGTAAATGTAAAACAAAATGTAGCATTTTACGTCAATATCAACGTAAATGTAAAACAAAATGTAGCATTTTACGTGCAAACCTACACTTTCAATGTAAATTTGAAACAAAATGGTGATTCATTTGAAAACCTTGCTGCCTTTCCAACGTTAAACGCAAATAAAACAAGTTTCATATTTAGCTGGGTGTCTGGGTAGGTAAAACCAGTCGCCTGAGGGTTGTCATTAGTGATTATATGTCATCACGAGTGATGCAATGATGTCATCAGTGATGCCACTTGCGTCACCAGTGATGTCACTCTAGCAATTGTGATGTCATCGGTGATGATGTCATCGGCCCCTATGGGGGGGGGGGGGGGGGGGGGGGTCAGGTTTTACGGAATGTAGGGAACCAGTGGATTGATAAATCCAGAAGGCGGTGGTAATGCAACATAAAGGATGCCAACTGCCATAAAACACCACAGAAGAAGGAGAGTGAGACCATCCAACTGTCAGAGGCAGCAATGTGGCGCAATGCCGGAAAGCCATTAGAAGAAGAAGAAGAATAAAACAGAAGAAGAAGCCACTCTGGGGCTTGTTATTTTAGGTGAACCAAAGTGTGTATTTCACCGGTGTGTTTCCCCGCATCTCTTCGAAATTGGCTGCTGGGGACGGACCCAAGTGTAGTGACGAATGCTGTGCAATTTGACCCATCGGATATCACTGATGATGTCACAATGTCTATGCAGAAGCGACATCATCATTTGGACTTATCAGTGATGTCATAAATCATTCCCTGCTGAGGCTATAAGTATAGGCCTATTAGACTGCATGAATCTGTTTAGCATTAGTTACAGTTTGTTTCCTAAATGTCAGCAGGTCCGTTGCAGAGAGCAGTGTTTGGCAGCAGCCAGGTGAGGAAACTCTTTCCTGTGCATTATGCACCAGACCGTCTGGGAAACGAGATGTCCCAGGAGGAGGCGCCGCATCGCAGCCCCGGCTGCTACAACAACCAGGAGTTTGGGACCATCGTGTACGAGCTGCAGAAGAAGCCGGAGAGCAAGAAAGGATACGTTCTCTCTGCCAGGACCGCTGCACGCTTTCTGCCCTGTAGCATGACGGAGACACCTTCACCGCAGAGGTACCAGCAGCTGAGGAGTTGGGCCAAAGTGTCAGGAGATCCTCTGCAGAGAGCCGTGTTTGGCAGCTGCCAGCAGAGGAAGCTCTTTCCGTCGCATTACGCGCCAAACCGTTTAACGGTCAATCAAATGTCACGGGAGGAGGTGCCACACCGCGGCCCCGGCTGTTACAACGTCCACGATTTTGGGACCATAGTGTACGACCTACAGACGAAACCGGAGAGCAAGAAAGGATATGTTCTTTCTGCCAGGACCGCCGCACGGTTTCTGCCCGCTAGCAAGACGGAGACCCCGTCACCGCAGAGGTACCAGCAGGACCAAAGTTGCTCCAGAGTGTCTCCTCCGAGCAAAACACCGTTCAACTCCACCACACCGAGGTTCCCACGCGAGTACAGTACCGCTGTGGACAACCCGGGGCCCGGCACCTACAGTCCTGATGCCGTGAGGAGCAGGAAGGTGAGCTGGCCCATGTGCTTCGGGGCACCGGAGCGCATGTGCTGCGGATCGCCCGGCTGGTCGAACATGACTCAGCTGGAGAACTGTCACGAAAACTGCGATGAAAACGGCGATGAAAAGGAGTTCCAAAAGGTGTTCCTGAGGCAGAGGAGCAGAGTGGCATACCTGAGTTTGTACTACTAACGCTATAATCTGATCCAGAACAATGTGTCACAGAACCAATGTAACATGGGTTTTTTTGGGTCTCAGTGTGTTCCTACACAATCGTTTGTTCACTGTTTGTGGACTTTAGCTCGGCCTTCGACACGATCATCCAGGCCCTGCTGCACAAGAAGCTCTCCCAGCTGGGCGTGCGCCCGACTCCATCTGCAGGTGGTCCACAGACTTCCTGACTGACACGTCAAGTTCCTGAGGTGCGCTGATGACACCACCCTCATCTCTGATGGATGGAGATGAATCTGCGTACAGGCAGGAGATTGACCATCTGATGACGATGTAGTCAAAACTACATGGCGCTCAATGCTCAAGACAGTGGCGATGGTTGTGGCCTACAGGAAGAACGCAGCCCCACCCTCCCCCATCACCCTTGGTGACTCCCCAGTCAACACTGTGGAGTCCTTCCTGTGGCCCATCAGCCGAGACCTGAAATGGGAGCTGAACATCAGAGCTTCACCAAGAAGGCACAACAGAGGATGTACTTCCTGCAGCAGCTGAAGAAATCCAAAGTACCTAAGCTAAGGCAACCATGGTGCACTTTGACACCTCAATCACCGTCTGGTATGCTGCTGCTACTCTCAAGGATATCAGCAGACTGCAGCGTATCCCGTGCTGACAAGGTGATCGGATGCAACCTGCCAACCCTTCAGGACCTATACCCTCCCACCTTGTCCACAAACTCTTTGAAGTGCTCCCTCGGCTGCAAGAAACAGGTCTGTCAAGACCAAAACCTCTCGTCATAGGAACAGCTTCTTCCCAACTGCCATTGGCATCATCAAGGCTAGGAAGCCCCCACTCCTAAGGACACTACCATCACGTCAATATCCCCCAAGCACAGCCGGCTCAACAACATGCCCGAATTAAAAAAAATATGCAAATCCGTCCGATCCCTGTCTCACATAAAAAAAATTGTTTTGCATAAAATTGCATAAATGATTGATATCACTTATGGACGTATGCCCTCACTGATGTCACATCGTGATCGCACTGTTGATACTGTGACATCATCAGTGATTCATGACATCGCTGATGATGTCACAGTCGTCGATGATCTCATAAATGCTTCCTTGCACAGGCTTGTAGTTTGTTTGAAACACGCACTGCCATGTAGGGTGGCACTGCTTTATGTGCAAAGTATTTGTCCCGCCATTAGATTGGGTTGGGCCCTGTAGTCCTGAGGCTGCACGGTGGCATGACACTGCCCATCATGGTCCTGCTTTGTCTCCTATATAGGGACCAGGATATTTTGGGGGCGTCGGTCTGGACCTGGGGACCGGCGCATGAGTCATAGTCATCACCAGGGTGGGATTTACACAGGCCTCCGTTGCCCCTCCCTCTGGCCGTGATGCCCTGAGATCCCTAAGGCCACCTTGGCAGTGCCCTGCTACCAGCCTGCTACTACTCTGTTGCTTTAAAAGTGTCAGTTGTCTGTTGAATGTAGCCTGCCCTATATGCAAAGGATGTGAAATTGGTTCATTTTAACAGACATTTCAGAAGAATCACTCTTCACGATGTGAATAGAGCAATTGCCTTTGTGCCCTGGCAGATGGTCTTGCCCCTAAAATGCCCCTCCAACCCTGGTCGTCGCCCGTGGGGAAAATGGTGGAAATGTGACGACACCACTATTAGTCGTGTCACCATGTCTATGACATCATCGAGTGATTTATGACAATACTGATGATGTCACAGACACTGATGATGTCAAAGACATTGTGACATCTTCAGTGATGTCATGAATCCTTCCCTGCAGAGGCTATGAATAGGACTGGTAGTTTCTATTTCTAATGTTCCCGCACAGACTGTCGCTCAGACGGCGGGCTTGGCACTGCTTTACGTGCGAATGCTTTGTGCCACGTTACTCTGCCTTTGAATGGGACTGGCTCAGGCCCTTGGCCTTTAGACATGAGGACGCATGGTGGCACAGACCAACATGTCGATGGCACTGTCGCACATGTCAATGCTTTCCCCCCTATCTAGGCGACGAGGTTATTTGGGGGCGGGGTTTCCCTCCAAGCCGGAGGGACCCTCCTGGACAGTGGGAGCGGGGCATGGGTGATGGTCGCCGCCCCTGGGGAAATGGTGAAAGTTATTATTGACATTATTAACCGGAGAAGGCACTTGTAACAAGGCTTATGTTACGCCTGTGTGTTTCCTGGCACAACACAGGAGACAGATTGCAGTCAAAGTATATTATTTTATTGAGACAGCTCACCAAAAATCACTAAAAAAGTCCAGTGCGTGATGTGATTTGCAATACCGAGCTTGGCCACACAACGCCAACATTTCTTCACAGCCCAGAGCTGCTACTGGGGGCTTGCTTGGTTTGCAGTCACATGTGAACACAGAAGTCACCTGTGAACACAGTGAGGTATGTGATACACATCATGTCACAATGTCAACATCATCATGATGTCACAGATACGGATAACTGTATGAAATCATCAGTGATTTATGAGCTCAACGGTCAGCCGTCTAGAAAGAACTATCATTGGTAATATATGACATCATTATTAATAGTGATGATATCACAATGTCTATGTGGCAGAGTACACACACATAAGCTGTGTCCCAATTCAGGGGCCACGGCCTTCGTCGGCCGCGGCCTACAGAGGTCTGTCCTCCGCGGACCAGTCAGGGGAGTGCGCAGCCTTGAGTCGTTGAGCGAAACGAGACGGTCTAGCCTACTACTAACCTCGCGTCACCAGGCTCTTCTCGGCGAGAAAGAGCTGCTGTGTCACTAGCTGTTCACGCCCCCAGAATGGTTTCCTTAGCAACCAGTTGACAGTGCGAGCGAATCTGGGAATCCCATCTCACGCACCGGCCTGTCTCAAAAGTTTAAGGCACGAACAGACAGCCTAATAACATGGAGCCAGCAGAGCAAATTGTTTTGCTGATCATTTTGTTTTATTTTATGGAAGAGTTGGAGCTTCACCGCCGCCGCATGTTTCTCAGGCTGGGAGAGGATGAGCAGGTAAATTATTGGATAAGCTGTGTCACTTACTTTTAACTATTCTAAATGTTAACGTGGTTTATATGGCTAATGTCAGTTAACTTTTCATTTCATATAGCCTAAGCCTAACCTTACAGTTTTTTTTTTGCTATATATAGCCTCCCTCTCAAAGCCCATGGGAGAAAGTGACATGGCATATCATATCTAGCTATTGTTTAACATGCTTTTCTTCTCCTTTCCCCCCAGATCAGACCCCTATATGCACCCCAAACACTCTGGAGACCACCCAAGATGATGCCCCACTAGAAGACATTTTATGCCACATTTATTTATTTATATGTAGCCTACACATTTAATAAATTGGTTCACTTTTTCAGTATTCCCCTCCATTACATGTGATGCATTATTTATTTATTTCTACATGTTTGAATAACTATTTAGAGGACAAAATAAATTATTACTACCACTGTTGTCATGCTCTGTCTAGTGAAGTCTCAGTTTGTGTTTCCCAAGTTCAGGTTATAATCATCATCTGTAACTACTCATAAGGACATCAGGGGGGAAGCATAAAGGGATCTGATCCAACTTAGACATGTATTTTGCTAACTTCTGTAGAGGTTAAATATAGCACATCTCTGTGATCCTGCGGTGCTGCAGACTACACACATGTGTAAAGTAGGGTTAATGTGATCTCACCTTATGGTTAAAGTTAGCTGAGCTATAGACAGTTTGAACTTAACATAAACATTCTAAATGGAACCCCAGCTCACCTGTTGCAGTGTTTGCTAGTACAACTATCAGGACTCCTAGGACAGGATTGACAATTCTGTGAAAACAGTCTATAAAAACACTCTTATCTGCAAGACTCAAATTGAAAGAGAAAACTGTCCATACATATTCTGGAGCCAAAGCTTTTTCCAATGCACGTTTGCATTCATATGCAGTGAAGATCAACTATGACAGTATATTCAGATCTATAAACCATACATTTCCCACAGGCCTGCTATTGACAGTAAATATGAATGTGTTTTCTGTTAAATGATCTCTTTGCACCATAACATTGTTGTGCCGTGTAAAAAGAAAGAGAAAAAAGTTTTTCTTAAACAAAATATTTATTAAATAACAAACTGTACATGTACGAAATAATCTATACATGGATAAAAAAAAAACATTCATGAAAACAACAAAACCTGAATGTGCAAAACCTCATATGTTTTAAACCCCCCCCCCCCCCCCCCCATGCATCAGTGTCATGAATCAGTGCAAAAGGTAAACAAGCAGACATTCATGTGCTATGATAATCCGGCAGAATAATAACAAAAAGAACAATACGAACAATAATACTAACATAAATATATATATATTATTTTACTTTTCAATTAGTCTTTCTAAGAGACCAAAGAAGCAGCCGGCTCGCTCCTTCTGGAGTCTCTTCCTTAAGCAGCTCGTCCTTTGCTTTCTTTGGTAGTGGTGGGGCCCTGGCTCACACGCTTCCTGTCTCTCCTTCCTCCTCCTCCACTGCTCCACAATCCTTACGCTGGAGAGAAGAGAGAGAGGAGAGAGGACCATTAGAAGCTGTGTTTCCATTAGTTTTTCGCAAAATAATTGCGATATTTCTACAACTTCGACAATGTACAATTGCGACTTGTAGGCGTTTTCCATTGAGTTGAGTTTGGTCTGAAGGCGCGCACACCTGAACGATATTAGCCGTTACCAGCAGCTGCCACAGTGATTACGCACGGGGATCTGCCGCATATCCCGTCCCCAGCATGCTCAAATCCAACCAATGGTCAATGCAAATTACCACATGAAGTTACAACGATATAACGAGCCTGATTATCAATTCAAAATAAAATGTAGAGTGGCTTCATGTTGCTGGCTGCGGTGAATGCAGTGAGCGCGACAGAGGAAAAAAGGTAGCCTAATACAACTGGTCCGATGAGATGGAGGGGGGAAAAGGCTGAAGCGAAATTGAATCACCAACATCAGCCAACGCAGCCCCCCCCCCCCCCCCCCCCCCGCTACTTATATGTTCTCAAATGAATCTACAGAATGACCGTGGTATGAAATTAAATGGGGCTTTCCAGTTGCAGTGAGCAGACCGGGCGGCGCTGGATAGCCAGCTAGGGCTGTGTTACATGGAACCAGGCAACCCGGGAGACAAGCCTCTTTGACACGGCCGTCAGCAGCGGTAGCTCCCGCTGCACGGAGAGTTGACAACGGAGTCTATAGTGGAATGCTCACGAGCCAAGCCCTTGAGCTCTTTACAAAAGAAACACGTCACATTTTTTCACAATACTGACAAATATGAGATCTACAATAATCTAAGCCTCGGTTAATCACCTCTAAAGTTGACAGAAGTGCATTTAGTAAGGAATTTGCAAACGAGAATTGTAAGATCTTACCTGTTGCCTGTATGAAAAGATGGCGGCGATTTCAGAATTTTCAGCCTTGCAAACCTCTCGCGGATTCTCGCGAGATCTTGAATGCCACAAAGGCCACGAAGGACAGAACACTTGCATCCTCAAGTTTTGAGAAAAGGAGGATGCATTTCTCAGCTGCATTTGAAGGAGCCTATACGAAATGGGACAGCCTAGGTCGCGCGCAATGACGCAATCGGTCTTTAAATCTAGCCTTGGTGGACTGCAGCCCCTGAATTGGGACACAGCTATAGTCGGTGATGTACTCTGACAGACCTGAAGGAAGAACCCTGAGAAGATGATACAATTCAGTAGGTGGCGGTGATGCAACACTTGGATGCCAACAAATGAATAATCAATGTATGTGAGGTCATCAGTGATTTATGACATCACTGATGATGTCAGATAGACTGATGATGATATAAGACAATGTGACATCAGTTCAGTGTGTGAGCAGCATTAACCTATAAGGTAATTTATTAACTGGAGAAGGCATTCTGCGCAGTAGTGTTTTTCTTGGCTAGAAAGTGCTATCAGGCTAGACACATATGTTGTTGTTGTTGTTGTTTGGAATGACCTATGTTTATGGATAAATTCAGAGAGCTTTACTAAAGATAGGCATACACCCATATATATTTACACAAACTACACAAACTAGCTTGCAGGAAGAGAGGTGGTGTGGCTTGCAGGAAGAGAGGGGGTGTGGCTTGCAGGAAGAGAGGGGGTGTGGCTTACAGGAAGAGAGGGGGTGTGGCTGCAGGAAGAGAGGGGGTGTGGCTTGCAGGAGGAGAGGGTGTGTGGCTTACAGGAAGAGAGGCGGTGTGGCTGCAGGAAGAGAGGGGGTGTGGCTTGCAGGAAGAGAGGCGGTGTGGCTTACAGGAAGAGAGGGGGTGTGGCTGCAGGAAGAGAGGGGGTGTGGCTGCAGGAAGAGAGGGGGTGTGGCTGCAGGAAGAGAGGGGGTGTGGCTGCAGGAAGAGAGGGGGTGTGGCTGCAGGAAGAGAGGGGGTGTGGCTTACAGGAAGAGAGGGGGTGTGGCTGCAGGAAGAGAGGGGGTGTGGCTTACAGGAAGAGAGGCGGTGTGGCTGCAGGAAGAGAGGGGGTGTGGCTTGCAGGAAGAGAGGGGGTGTGGCTGCAGGAAGAGAGGGGGTGTAGAGGGGGTGTGGCTTACAGGAAGAGAGGTGGTGTGGCTTGCAGGAAGGGAGGGGGTGTGGCTGCAGGAAGAGAGGGGGTGTGGCTGCAGGAAGAGAGGGGGTGTGGCCTGCAGGAGGAGAGGGGGTGTGGCTTGCAGGAAGAGAGGGGGTGTGGCTGCAGGAAGAGAGGGGGTGTGGCTGCAGGAAGAGAGGGGGTGTGGCTGCAGGAAGAGAGGGGGTGTGGCCTGCAGGAGGAGAGGGGGTGTGGCTTGCAGGAAGAGAGGGGGTGTGGCTGCAGGAAGAGAGGGGGTGTAGAGGGGGTGTGGCTTACAGGAAGAGAGGTGGTGTGGCTTGCAGGAAGGGAGGGGGTGTGGCTTGCAGGAAGGGAGGGGGTGTGGCTGCAGGAAGAGAGGGGGTGTGGCCTGCAGGAGGAGAGGGGGTGTGGCTGCAGGGTCTGTCTCTCTGTGTGGACATAGCATTGCTTGGTTTCTTCCAATAGCCGATTTTGGGCAAATCAGCCTATTACTGTAAAACCAAGTCCCAATTAAACAAACAAACCAGACAACGAGACAAGCTCATGCCAATGGATTTCCTGATTGCCAGATAGGCTTATAAAAAAGAGAAAAAAGCAATAATAACAACAATAACAAATAAAATAAAAACTATTATTATTATTATTATAATAATAATAATTATTATTATTATTGAATCACATTGACCAGTCAAATCCAATTCTACTGGCAGAACTCTAAGTTGGGCTATCGTGAATGGGGTGTGTGTGTGTGTGTGTGTGTGTGTGTGTGTGTGTGTGTGTGTGTGTGTGTGTGTGTGTGTGTGTGTGTGTGTCTGTGTCCTTGCCCCCCGGAGTTGCCCGGTCAATTAAATTCACATTGAGGATAAATGATTTGCAAATGATATACAAACAAAGTGAGTGGCCCCTCCCTCCCTGAGTGGCTATTGAGGTCCAGGATTAAAATGTACAGACATGAGGTCAGCAGAGGGCAAACTCAGCTGACCCTTGTTATTTGGGGGAATAGAGCTGACTAGCCTGGGTGAACACAGCCTCCAGCGTGACGTCACAGACTGTCTGTAGCAGGGTATAGGAGCGTGACGTCACAGACTGTCTGTAGCAGGGTATAGGAGCGTGACGTCACAGACTGTCTGTAGCAGGGTATAGGAGCGTGACGTCACAGACTGTCTGTAGCAGGGTATAGGGGCGTGACGTCACAGACTGTCTGTAGCAGGGTATAGGAGCGTGACGTCACAGACTGTCTGTAGCAGGGTATAGGAGCGTGACGTCACAGACTGTCTGTAGCAGGGTATAGGAGCGTGACGTCACAGACTGTCTGTAGCAGGGTATAGGAGCGTGACGTCACAGACTGTCTGTAGCAGGGTATAGGAGCGTGACGTCACAGACTGTCTGTAGCAGGGTATAGGAGCGTCTGTAGCAGGGTATAGGAGCGTGAC
>NC_139642.1:60370881-60385881 GCF_964638095.1 Poromitra crassiceps
CACATACAGACACACACACACGCACGCACACACACACACACACACACACATACACACAGACACACACACACACACACACACACACACACAGACAGACACACACACAGACACACACATAGACACAGACACACACACACACACACACACACACACAGACACACACACACACACACACACACACACACACACACAGACACACACACACACACACACACACACACACACACACACATAGACACACACACACACACACACACACACACACACACACACACACACACACACACACATCCCCTCCAGGCTGTAGCTGATGAGACCAGACCAAACACAGATGAGAAACGGAGGGATATTGTGGAAATGAAGCCTCTCTCTTGTCTGTATTTATACTTTTTTAAATTGTTCTATATGTTTAATAGTATAAAGTCCCTGGAAACCAAGTGAGGGATTTGTTTCTAAAACACATTACACATGTTAGCAATGTGCTGAAAACATGTGAAAAGTCTTAGCACCATCTTGTACTGAATTGTGGAGTTGGACCGTTTTTCATGTTTTTCACCATTTCTGTGTTTCTGTATTTTTTTGGGCACCAGAATGCACGCTATCAAATTGTGCAGGGTGAAGGAGGGGGTGGAGGCACAGGGTGAAGGGGGTGGAGGCACAGGGTGAAGGGGGTGGGGGCACAGGGTGAAGCAGGTGGGGGCACAGGGTGAAGGTGGTGGGGGCACAGGGTGAAGCGGGTGGGGGCACAGGGTGAAGCAGGTGAGGGCACAGGGTGAAGCAGGTGGAGGCACAGGGTGAAGGAGGTGGAGGCACAGGGTGAAGGAGGGGGTGGAGGCACAGGGTGAAGGGGGTGGAGGCACAGGGTGAAGGAGGTGGAGGCACAGGGTGAAGGGGGTGGTGGCACAGGGTGAAGGGGGTGGTGGGGGCACAGGGTGAAGGGGGTGGAGGCACAGGGTGAAGGAGGTGGTGGGGGCACAGGGTGAAGGGGGTGGAGGCACAGGGTGAAGGGGGTGGTGGGGGCACAGGGTGAAGGGGGTGGAGGCACAGGGTGAAGGAGGGGGTGGGGGCACAGGGTGAAGGGGGTGGAGGCACAGGGTGAAGGAGGTGGTGGGGGCACAGGGTGAAGGAGGTGGAGGCACAGGGTGAAGGGGGTGGTGGGGGCACAGGGTGAAGGGGGTGGAGGCACAGGGTGAAGGGGGTGGTGGGGGCACAGGGTGAAGGGGGTGGAGGCACAGGGTGAAGGGGGTGGGGGCACAGGGTGAAGGGGGTGGAGGCACAGGGTGAAGGAGGGGGTGGGGGCACAGGGTGAAGGGGGTGGGGGGCACAGGGTGAAGGAGGGGGTGGGGTCACAGGGTGAAGGAGGGGGTGGGGGCACAGGGTGAAGGGGGTGGTGGGGGCACAGGGTGAAGGGGGTGGTGGGGGCACAGGGTGAAGGGGGTGGTGGGGGCACAGGGTGAAGGGGGTGGAGGCACAGGGTGAAGGGGGTGGAGGCACAGGGTGAAGGAGGGGGTGGGGGCACAGGGTGAAGGAGGGGGTGGGGGCACAGGGTGAAGGAGGGGGTGGGGGCACAGGGTGAAGGAGGGGGTGGAGGCACAGGGTGAAGGGGGTGGGGGCACAGGGTGAAGCGGGTGGGGGCACAGGGTGAAGGAGGGGGTGGGGGCACAGGGTGAAGGGGGTGGGGGGCACAGGGTGAAGGAGGGGGTGGGGTCACAGGGTGAAGGGGGTGGGGGGCACAGGGTGAAGGAGGGGGTGGGGGCACAGGGTGAAGGGGGTGGGGGGCACAGGGTGAAGGAGGGGGTGGGGTCACAGGGTGAAGCAGGTGGGGGCACAGGGTGAAGGAGGGGGTGGGGGCACAGGGTGAAGGGGGTGGGGGGCACAGGGTGAAGGAGGGGGTGGGGTCACAGGGTGAAGCAGGTGGGGGCACAGGGTGAAGCAGGTGGGGGCACAGGGTGAAGCGGGTGGGGGCACAGGGTGAAGCGGGTGGGGGCACAGGGTGAAGCGGGTGGGGGCACAGGGTGAAGGGGGTGGGGGCACAGGGTGAAGGTGGTGGGGGCACAGGGTGAAGGGGGTGGGGGCACAGGGTGAAGGTGGTGGGGTCACAGGGTGAAGGTGGTGGGGGGCACAGGGTGAAGGGGGTGGGGGGCACAGGGTGAAGGGGGTGGGGGCACAGGGTGAAGGGGGTGGGGTCACAGGGTGAAGCAGGTGGGGGCACAGGGTGAAGCGGGTGGGGGCACAGGGTGAAGGAGGGGGTGGAGGCACAGGGTGAAGGGGGTGGAGGCACAGGGTGAAGGAGGTGGAGGCACAGGGTGAAGGGGGTGGAGGCACAGGGTGAAGCAGGTGGGGGCACAGGGTGAAGGGGGTGGGGTCACAGGGTGAAGCAGGTGGGGGCACAGGGTGAAGGTGGTGGGGGGCACAGGGTGAAGGGGGTGGGGGCACAGGGTGAAGGTGGTGGGGTCACAGGGTGAAGCAGGTGGGGGCACAGGGTGAAGCGGGTGGGGGCACAGGGTGAAGGGGGTGGGGTCACAGGGTGAAGCAGGTGGGGGCACAGGGTGAAGGTGGTGGGGGGCACAGGGTGAAGGGGGTGGGGGCACAGGGTGAAGCAGGTGGGGGCACAGGGTGAAGCGGGTGGGGGCACAGGGTGAAGGAGGGGGTGGAGGCACAGGGTGAAGGGGGTGGAGGCACAGGGTGAAGGAGGTGGAGGCACAGGGTGAAGGGGGTGGAGGCACAGGGTGAAGCAGGTGGGGGCACAGGGTGAAGGGGGTGGGGTCACAGGGTGAAGCAGGTGGGGGCACAGGGTGAAGGTGGTGGGGGGCACAGGGTGAAGGGGGTGGGGGCACAGGGTGAAGGTGGTGGGGTCACAGGGTGAAGCAGGTGGGGGCACAGGGTGAAGCGGGTGGGGGCACAGGGTGAAGGGGGTGGGGTCACAGGGTGAAGCAGGTGGGGGCACAGGGTGAAGGTGGTGGGGTCACAGGGTGAAGCAGGTGGGGGCACAGGGTGAAGCGGGTGGGGGCACAGGGTGAAGGGGGTGGGGTCACAGGGTGAAGCAGGTGGGGGCACAGGGTGAAGGTGGTGGGGGGCACAGGGTGAAGGGGGTGGGGGCACAGGGTGAAGGGGATGGGGTCACAGGGTGAAGCAGGTGGGGGCACAGGGTGAAGCGGGTGGGGGCACAGGGTGAAGGAGGGGGTGGAGGCACAGGGTGAAGGGGGTGGAGGCACAGGGTGAAGGAGGTGGAGGCACAGGGTGAAGGGGGTGGAGGCACAGGGTGAAGCAGGTGGGGGCACAGGGTGAAGGGGGTGGGGTCACAGGGTGAAGCAGGTGGGGGCACAGGGTGAAGGTGGTGGGGGGCACAGGGTGAAGGGGGTGGGGGCACAGGGTGAAGGTGGTGGGGTCACAGGGTGAAGCAGGTGGGGGCACAGGGTGAAGCGGGTGGGGGCACAGGGTGAAGGGGGTGGGGTCACAGGGTGAAGCAGGTGGGGGCACAGGGTGAAGGTGGTGGGGGGCACAGGGTGAAGGGGGTGGGGGCACAGGGTGAAGGGGGTGGGGTCACAGGGTGAAGGTGGTGGGGTCAGAGGGTGAAGCAGGTGGGGGCACAGGGTGAAGCGGGTGGGGGCACAGGGTGAAGCAGGTGGGGGCACAGGGTGAAGGTGGTGGGGGCACAGGGTGAAGCGGGTGGGGGCACAGGGTGAAGCAGGTGGGGGCACAGGGTGAAGCGGGTGGGGGCACAGGGTGAAGGAGGGGGTGGGGGCACAGGGTGAAGCGGGTGGGGGCACAGGGTGAAGCAGGTGGGGGCACAGGGTGAAGCGGGTGGGGGCACAGGGTGAAGGAGGGGGTGGAGGCACAGGGTGAAGGGGGTGGAGGCACAGGGTGAAGGAGGTGGAGGCACAGGGTGAAGGGGGTGGAGGCACAGGGTGAAGCGGGTGGGGGCACAGGGTGAAGCAGGTGGAGGCACAGGGTGAAGGAGGTGGAGGCACAGGGTGAAGGAGGTGGAGGCACAGGGTGAAGGAGGGGGTGGAGGCACAGGGTGAAGGGGGTGGAGGCACAGGGTGAAGGAGGTGGAGGCACAGGGTGAAGGGGGTGGAGGCACAGGGTAAAGCGGGTGGGGGCACAGGGTGAAGCAGGTGGAGGCACAGGGTGAAGGAGGGGGTGGAGGCACAGGGTGAAGGAGGTGGAGGCACAGGGTGAAGGAGGTGGAGGCACAGGGTGAAGGGGGTGGAGGCACAGGGTGAAGGGGGTGGAGGCACAGGGTGAAGGAGGTGGAGGCACAGGGTGAAGGGGGTGGAGGCACAGGGTGAAGGAGGTGGAGGCACAGGGTGAAGGGGGTGGAGGCACAGGGTGAAGGGGGTGGAGGCACAGGGTGAAGGAGGTGGAGGCACAGGGTGAAGGAGGTGGAGGCACAGGGTGAAGGGGGTGGGGGCACAGGGTGAAGGAGGTGGAGGCACAGGGTGAAGGGGGTGGAGGCACAGGGTGAAGGGGGTGGAGGCACAGGGTGAAGGAGGTGGAGGCACAGGGTGAAGGGGGTGGAGGCACAGGGTAAAGCGGGTGGGGGCACAGGGAGCACTTCAGCAGACATCCCCCCAGTTTCACAGCAGAGAATACTGCTTATTTTTTCATGAATTGAAGCCTGATTTTATATACTGATTTTATATACTGATTTTATATACTTTAAGACAAACGACAAACAACATGACAATCCACATCCCACTGACATGTGCAAGTGTCTTCTTTTTGGAAGGCTCTCTACAATCACGTTCCTCTCTAAGCCAATCTGTATTTATTTGCATTGCAAACATTCATTCATTTCCATTTTGGGTTCATGTGTACATCATACCTTCTTTCTTAATTGGATTTGGATGATTTCCAAAGCATTGTGTACCGATCAATATCTCCAGGAGAATTATATTCCTGAGGAGATCTGTATGAATTTTGTGAGTGACTTTGTTAGCTTGTCAGTACGTCCAACATTATATTTTATTGCATGTGAAGTCTACATCTACACCACATGAAGCAATCTGTCAGCTGGACATAATATTAGCACTGTTGGGGGGTAATGCTACTGTGTACTGGGGTTACTTTTTTGAGGTAACGAGCAACGGAACGCGTTAGCTTTGCATTTCAAGTAATCCTGTTATTTTGTCAAATAAGTAAACTGTTACCTTTGTCAAATAAAACTGTTGCCCGCAGCCTGATGCAGCTTATTTGTACTAAAAACAAGCGGTTTTATTTACATCTGAACAACATTTCATTATTGTGCAGATAAGGAGATAACATGAGATAATAACCATGAGATAACAACTAACCTTGCCGGCTCACTCAAAGTGCATCACAGCCCAGCTGCCTATTCTAGGTCGCTGATTGGTTCCTACTGCTGTCAGTCTGTGTCAGTGTGTCAATGATGATGTCACACACCGCTCGAGTTGCCCCAGTGACATCATTCTTGAGTGACATTGTGACATCCTCAGTGCACCATTGTTCATGCTCCCGAGTGATATGCCACCAATGAGTGATGTCATGAGTAAGTGACACAATTGCTCAATTTGCTCGCATTGCTGACATCACTGATGATGTCACAGACAACTGATGATGTCAACTGGGCATGCTGGACACTGATTACATAATCATTGTCATAACTCTATGTTCTATGCATACGTGATATCATCAGTGAGTGATGTCATCATTGAATGATGTCATCAGTGATGTCACTCGAGCAATTGCGATGTTATCATTGAGTGATTTTTAACACAAAATGGTCAAGCATTTAACTCCCACACAGGTCCACTAGTATGCATAGAATTGGTGATGTCGAGATCTTGAGTTGCACCGCTCCTATACTTATAGCCTCAGCAGTTAGCAGTTATGACATCACTAATGATGTCACAATGCCCAGAGAAACTCGGCATGATGCCCAGAGAAAGTCGGCATGCGTACTTCTGACTACAAGTTCTGCTTTGTCCAACTGATCACCAGCTAAAACATGCAGCCTTTTGATCTGAACACAAGTCGTGTTTCGTCACCAACTGCCGGAATAGTGATGGCAGTGGCATCGAGTCTCATCGATGGCTCGACATTTGTGCTTCAGAAAAAGGGAAGATTGCGTGCTCGCAATCGAGGTGGCTCCTATCTGACAGATGTGGCGTGGTGGGGTGGCACACTCTTGATGATTGTCGGCCACATCGGGACTTTCCTGGCATATAACATGGCCCCTGCTGTGATAGTGACACCCTGGCATATAACATGGCCCCTGCTGTGATAGTGACACCCTGGCATATAACATGGCCCCTGCTGTGATAGTGACACCCTGGCATATAACATGGCCCCTGCTGTGATAGTGACACCCTGGCATATAACATGGCCCCTGCTGTGATAGTGACACCCTTGGGAGCCCTTGGGGTGTTATTTGGGGCTGTTCTGGCTTCATGGCTCCTGGAGGAGCGTTTGAACGTCATGAGCTTGTCTGTGTTCTATCTTGCTGCGGTTCTGTTGTGCTTATTATGCACGCCCCCAAAGCCCAGGCTGTGACTTCTGGAGCTGGAGGAGATGGGTGTTTGTAATGTACGGAAGTGAGGGTGCTGAGGGCACCCTCTGGTGGATGCTGGAAGTATTGCACGTTTACAAATACAAAATAAAATAAATCGTTTTAAAGTTAAATTTTTGTTGGTTATGTTCATATTCTATATTTTGACTTTAGTGAGTGGCTAATAATGGGTCTTAAGTTCGCGAGACCACACGCGACACGACACTCCCTGCCGAAAACCAAGGTGGGCCGCATTCAAGCTTGCACACTGACACAGCACAGTGAATGACAGAGCACAGCACGCACTCTACTCCTACTACAGAGATGATGGCGTCATCAAAAAAGCAGAAAAGGATTTCTGATTTCTTTGTGAAACTGGCAGCCGGCAGCTGAAAAAGCGCTAAACTTTCAACAGCAGCAACATTAGCAGCAGCAAGCGGTAACAGCAGCGCCAGCCGGCCAAGCAGCACAGCACTGATGCTATAACGCAGGTGGAGAGGAGGATGAAGACATTTCTCCTGTCGCACCCACCACTGACCTAACGGGAGAGGAGGAAGCTACTGCTAGCCATGCTAACAGCAAACCTGAAGAGGAACCACCAGAAGACGAGCATGTCCCAGGAGGAGAGGCTGACACACCTGACTGACCCTGCTCCATGTTCACGGAGACATCGTGGAAAAGTTGGACCTTCCAGACATGACTTTCATCCGAGCAGAAGAACACGTTTGGAGTACTATCAGCATAAAGTAAGACACATTTTTCATTCACCGCCGTGCAGTATGTATAAATGCACATGAGCTGTCTATATAGCCTTCCTACTC
Organism: Poromitra crassiceps; assembly: GCF_964638095.1. NCBI lineage: Eukaryota > Metazoa > Chordata > Actinopteri > Beryciformes > Melamphaidae > Poromitra > Poromitra crassiceps. Next base: position 60,378,214 of record NC_139642.1, read on the forward strand.
CACTGTATGTGTAACCATGCGTAAAGACGTGCGGTGTACGCATGGTACACAGTCACCTTGACGGTGACGCCATGTAAACAAAGCACATATCAGCTGTGCGCTCTCCTGGCAGAGTCAAACTGTTAGTTTGGTGATCTTGGTGATTTGGGTGAGATTTGGTTAATGATGTGACTGTTACAAGATGATCTTGCTTTGCTTGTGAATTCTGTGTCAGTGGTTGATGCTCTTATCAAGATATTATGTGAATGTGGCGTCTGGCTTTGCGTAAAGGCGCACGGTTACATCAGCTGCTTCGTGAGTATAGTGTCGGTGGTCGCTGTGTGGACGTTGTGTTATATCAAGTAAATCTGGTTGTTTTATGAGCCAGTGCCCAGCTGCTGATGTGTGTGTGTGTGTGTGGCCTACTTTTGATTGATAAATGACAGCATCTGTTGCCGTTTTATCATCATCGTTTATTATGTGAATCTTCATTGAATTGAATTAAACTGAATTGGACCATATAATCTAGATGACTCAAATCGTATAACGAATGAGTGCTAGCTATCTTTCTGTATCAAATTGTCACAACTGTATATTTTTGGATCATTTACCGGATCCAGCACCAGTTGGTCGTGAGTGGAGCGCATTGTATCTGATTCTCTATGACCCTGGCCATAACGCTAACCTTAACCAAGTGTTACTTGCCTAAACGTAACCAAAGTATAATGTTTGTTTGTAAAGCTGTGTTCACACCGAGATATTTATTTTTCGCTCTGTCGCTTGATTCAACCCTTTGGAATCGCTCTGTCGCTCTGTTTAAATCGCTCATCAACAGGCACACGAAATGACGGACATGTGGGGGATATAACGTTACGCAATGTCATGCTGTTTGTCCACTACGAGCCACCGTCATTGTTTACAAGCTAAGCCTATCAGCGTGCTCCTAATGCGAGCTGCATGCCGGTAGTACAGACTTCACTTCATGTCAGCTGTCAGCCTGTCAATGCGGTTTGTTGCCACACAATAAACCAGCGGTTTGTTCCAAGCCAGAGTGATCCTTGACTCGCTCTCACACGGCAGCCAATCAGTGTTGAACAGCGAGCGACTGATGCCAGCGTATTTTCGCTCGAGTTGGGATATTTCATCTTGAGCGACGAGCGTATTTTCTCCCTGTCGCTCTGTCTCTGCCGCTCGGACGCCCAGCGATTATTCTCCCAGGCGAATATACGCTCAATCGCTCGTTTGCATTGACTTTGTATGTAAACTCGACGCCAGCGACAAACTTTAATAGGTCGGTGTGAATGCACCTTAAGGCAGTGAGCTTTTCAAACGAAACACCATTCTGTTGTTCTTTTTCTTTCTTTTTTGTACGTTGAGATTGTAGGTTTGCAGAAAGGGATCAAATGCCAGGTTTCAGAAACATATTTTGCCGATCTTTTGTTTAAAATGTACATTGATATTGGACATATCTCTATGTATAATATATATATATATATATATATATATATATATATAACACCAATTTCTTATTCTCGCGATTGGTTTGCGACCATCGTTACCAATCCTCAATACTCTCTCCCTCTCTCTCTCTCTCTCTCTCTCTCTCTCTCTATCTCCCTCTCTCTCTATGTGTGTTGCTGGTTGGTGTAATCAGATAAACTGAGGCGAGAGATGCGATAAGGAAGGGGCTCCCTGGGGTGCTATGTTGCTCCCTCCCTCCCTCCCATCCTCTACAGACCCCCCCCCCCCAGCTCTATCTCTGCTGCCGGTGGCGATGGTGGTTTAGTATGCATAGAGCTGAGCTATCTGCTCCACTGCACCTTGACTCCCCAACACACACACACACGTGCACACACACACACACACACGCACGTGCACACACACACACACACACACACACACACACACACACACACACACACACAGAGTAAGACTATACCATCACCACACACACCACCATAACCACATGCATGCCACAAACACCACACGATTGCACCACCACAATGGACACATGTACACACTGCAGTTACACACCATGTACACAACCATGATCATCTTTCAAACGTGTAAAAGAAGTTTAAAACAACAACAAAATGAAAGTAAAAACACAAGATAACAAAGAATAATACAAACACTCAATAGGCAAACTATCATAAACAGCACAAATTAAATATTACATTTAGTAGAAGTAGTAGTATGTAGGCTACTTATGTATTGCTACCCTTTCTCACCATCCAAAAGTTATGTCTATCTATATACACATACAGTACTCATACCTACACAGTAGAGATGCACCGATGCTCTTTTATGCCATCCTAATCTGCATGTATGTATAAACCATCCGTCCGTCCGCCACCCATCCAATCTAATTATGTCCTACTATTTATAGATCTGCGCCCAACCGCAGCCGTGGGATCGTTGCAGTCCAGGTTAAACTTTGCAGCTGTTGCAGATTACATGTCAGCAGCACTTGACTTGCCCTCATGTACTAGGCTACTACTGGATAGTCTACTGGATAGCCTACTGGATAGTCTACTGGATAGCCTACTGGATAGCCTACTGGATAGCCTACTTCCATCCATTATTAATCAGAATGTTTATTTTTATGATCCGCACCGCCCGCACCGCGGGATACCACTACCAACCCTAGAACACTAACGTCGGGTGATTTTCACCCAGACAATTGAATTCACGTGATTTTCATTGTCTTGCTGATGTCTGAGGTGGGCGGGTCCTTAGGTTATTGTACTGCAATATGCTATGTTATATTATATAACACGACACTGTACTAATTCATGAACTTCTAAAAATGTTTGATTTGTAATAGAGTGAGGTGATTCACTCTATTTTGTCTTTGTTGTTATAATTATCAGCAATGTTACTGTATTATGTTTTTTTATGTTATGTGTTTGGACCCCAGGAAGAGTAGTCTCACCTTGGTGCAGACTAATAGGGATCCACAATAAACAATAAACAATTAGGTACCTTCAGGATGCTCACTGACATCATTGAATGTAGGTTTGTTTCCCTGCTCCCATTCATGGTTTTTTCTACCGGCTACGTGTTCGGGTGATTTTCACCCGACGTTAGTGATAGAGGGTCAAATATCTTCGGGTTAGGGTTAATGGTATTGTGGTGACTTTTTTTGTTTGTTCACCACACAAGTCCCATGAATGGGTGGACCAAAGGAGAAGTTGGGAGCTCCTGTTTTTTTGGGGGGGGAATTTTTTAGTAACCATTACCTCATTTTTCACGAATTTTACATATTTTTAATAGTGTCCCCCATAATACATTTTTGTGTGTTTTTTGTGGTATTTCACATTGAAAAATAAAACAAGAGTACCTCAATTTGCCATGTATTGTTGTACTTTAAGATATTTGGATGAGAAGTATGTTTTATAACGTTAGTGATGGTGTGACTTTAAATCATGTTAGTGTTCTAGGGTTAACACCTCCTAACCACCCAACCCAATCGCTAGATATAATGTTAACATTGTACATTTCTGCATTCCACAGATACGTACCATCTCAATCTGCTCATGTGCTGGTGAGAGATATTGTTCCTGGGATCCCACACAAGGCCTCCATGAGAAACCAGCCAGGCGAGTCACCCGTCACCCCCTAACCTCATCAAGGTAGGCTAGAAACGGGTTGCAAATGGTTGAAAACTTTTTAAGTGAGTCGGTCCTCAGAAAACCTAAGTCTCTCCGTCCGTATAACAGAGGTCATGCCCCGTCAACCACAGTTGGAAACAAGGTGAAGAGGAGGACTTCCATTCCTTCAGAATGAGTTTTTTTTTGGCAACAGTTGTCCCCTGTGTTAGAGACTGTTGCACAGCTGTAGGGAAGTTCAGAGAGGACTCTGAGCAGACAGCCGCCGAAGATGGCGAGTTCTGCCTCCGGCTGGAGGGTTATTTTGTTAGGCCTTACAAATATATTGGCCCAGAATCCCGTTAGTGAAGGGCAGAACCAGAAGGCATGAGATAGTGTGCCCTCTGACACTTGACACCTGTCACATAGTGGTGAGACAGAAGGGAAGAAAACTTATGCTTGGAATAGTGAAGACGGTGCGCAACTTTAAATTGGATCAGCTGATGTCTAAATGGAGGTTAATTTAAAAACATTGCTGCCTTTCCAACGTTAAACGCAAATAAAACAACTGCAGCTCCCCGAAAATGTGACTCGACCCAGCTGACGTGAACAGCACAAGTACTGTATACTGTAATGTCGATGGGAGATAACAGGACAGAGCGAAAGCTATTAGCAAGTATCTGCACTACATTCTCTCCTTGGATTATTTAAATCCTTTGAAATGCTAGCAAAATCACACAATTTACTCATTTTGCTGCTGACTCCCCTGCGACCCCCTCGGTTAGGTCTAGCTGCCTGCGACCCCCTCAGTTAGGTCTAGCTGCCGTCAGCAAGGCTCCGAGTCAAGGCTGACCTTGGAGCATGGTTTAGGTGGTCTCAACTCCAACACTACTCTCTGTGTTTTAGCTCTCAGTACTTTAGGTTTAGGTGGTCTCGACTCCAACACTACTCTCTGTGTTTTAGCTCTCAGTACTTTAGGTTTAGGTGGTCTCGACTCCAACACTACTCTCTGTGTTTTAGCTCTCAGTACTTTAGGTTTAGGTGGTCTCGACTCCAACACTACTCTCTGTGTTTTAGCTCTCAGTACTTTAGGTTTAGGTGGTCTCGACTCCAACACTACTCTCTGTGTTTTAGCTCTCATTACTTTAGGTTTAGGTGGTCTCGACTCCAACACTACTCTCTGTGTTTTAGCTCTCAGTACTTTAGGTTTAGGTGCTCTCGACTCCAACACTACTCTCTGTGTTTTAGCTCTCAGTACTTTAGGTTTAGGTGGTCTCGACTCCAACACTACTCTCTGTGTTTTAGCTCTCAGTACTTTAGGTTTAGGTGGTCTCGACTCCAACACTACTCTCTGTGTTTTAGCTCTCAGTACTTTAGGTTTAGGTGGTCTCGACTCCAACACTACTCTCTGTGTTTTAGCTCTCAGTACTTTAGTCTCCACTCCAACACTACTCTCTGTGTTTTAGCTCTCAGTACTTTAGTCTCCACTCCAACACTACTCTCTGTGTTTTAGCTCTCAGTACTTTAGTCTCCACTCCAACACTACTCTCTGTGTTTTAGCTCTCAGTACTTTAGTCTCCACTCCAACACTACTCTCTGTGTTTTAGCTCTCAGTACTTTAGTCTCCACTCCAACACTACTCTCTGTGTTTTAGCTCTCAGTACTTTAGTCTCCACTCCAACACTACTCTCTGTGTTTTAGCTCTCAGTACTTTAGTCTCCACTCCAACACTACTCTCTGTGTTTTAGCTCTCAGTACTTTAGTCTCCACTCCAACACTACTCTCTGTGTTTTAGCTCTCAGTACTTTAGTCGCTTCCAACTGAATCTCTGTAGTTTGATGTTTAGTTTCAGTATCTGATTTATTTGACCGTTTCCTCATTGCTCGGTCATGTTAACTGCCGAGCTGAGGAAAGCATTTCCTGTTGCTATCTCTTCGTCGTAAAAATCTAATATTTCCACTGCCATACTTACGGAAGGCATTTAATTTGAAGGGCTTAAAAGGAAATGCAATGTTTATCCACCGTTTCAGCCACGACTTTTGACACAGCCATATCATATCGCTCGTGCGAGTGCATCATTAAAGACACCTTCAGCCCTGTTATAATGGAAACAAATCCCAGTGTCAAGACGTGCGACGGTGCGAGGCCAGCTTTTTGTATGGAAAAAGGCTATAATATATTCAATCATATTATATTATATTATTATTATATTATGTTGTCGTCAATGTAAACTGACCAAATGGGACAGTCTAAAAATGTGTATTCGTCTCACAGTGCAGTTCTACTGATAATTCCAATATAACGTGAATGAAGACGTGAGGAAAGCACGTTACGTATTGCATCTAGAGAATTTTGACAAGGACAGTCAATATGTTTAATGTTTATTCTCTGGACCAAATAGGTCAACGCAAACTGTGTGACTCTCACAGCGAAGTAAATTGGAATTGTCAGGTGGAGGTATGTGTGTGTGTGTGTGTGTGTGTGCGTGCATGCGTGTGCGTGTGTGTGTGTGTGTGTGTGTGTGTGTGTGTGTGTGTGTGTGTGTTTGTGTGTGCGCGTGCGCGCACATGCGTGTATGTGTTTGTGTGTGTGTGTAAAGGCAGGGGGTTGTTAGCCTGGGCAGCTAACAGAGGGAGATAAGACAAAGGCAGGGTGTTTGCTGTCTCTGTCTGTGCTGCCTGGCCATTAAAGCAAACGCGCCTATCTGATGAAGGCTGGGCTGGACAGGGCTGGCTGACTGGCCAGCTGGACGTAGTGTGTGTGTGTGTGTGTCTGTGTGTGTGTGTGTGTGTGTGTGTGTGTGCGTGGGTGCGTGTGTGTGTGTGTGTGCGTGTGTGTGTGTGTGTGTGCGCGTGTGTCAGTTAGGGGACGCCGACTAGTCGTCATGTGGTTTGAGACTTGCCCCGCCCCCTGCAAGCTGCTCTTCTCATCTTGTGTCTCTTTCCACTCTTTTCTATAGGCCGATTTATTTATTTACTTTTTCTACATGTATTAATGGTTAATCAAAGTAGTAATAAGCTACATTATTTGTCTTAGATATGTGGCTTCGCACATTCATTGTTGTATTTCCTCGCTATCGGAGTACTTCTATTGTTGTTGTTTAGGTATCAGCTGATCATCGGTGTGGCCCGCGCCCAAATATATCAATATAAACATGGGGCCTGCAGAGGAGGACGAGGGGGAGATTATGCTTAATGTGGAAAACATGCTACAACGTCAAAGCTACTCCGCGGTTGGCGAGCCGGCCAGCTCCGCGAAAATGTGACTCGACGCAGCTGACGTGAACAGCGCAAGTATAATCTAATGTCGATGGGGAGATAACAGGACAGAGTCAAAGCTATTACCAAGTATCTGCACTACATTCTCTCCCTGGGCTAACTTCTAGTCATTGAAATCATAGTCTTGCTGGCCAGCCTCCCCTCCCTTCCGTCAGAGGAGTCTGGCAGTGCTGGTCACCATTCTGGAATTGTGATGGGCGGCGCTTGGCGGCAGTGCCCTTGGAAAAGAGTTTCCAACAATCCAACTTGCCATTTTCAGCGTGTAGCAACGAGCTAGCGTGTAGGTTTCTGCCGTTAGCTTGCTAGCTAGTTAGCGTTGTTGTTTTCACTGCGGCGTCAGGGAACTATTTACTGCAACACACAGGGAGGAGGGAGCGGAAGTCATTCTGATTGACATGGTCGGAGCCAATGACTTTACACATTTATTACACAAATAACCTCATTTTGTGCTCAAAGTTAAAAAAAAAGCTGTTGCTTTGTGATGACGTCAGACATAATAATGGTCTGACGTCTGATGTATGATAGACCAATAAATAATACAGTAAATAGGCTCTGGCGATAGCTGCTAGCGTTGGTAGCTAACTGTCCGCCAGGCTCAAAACCTCACTGAATGACCAATTCAATATAGTGTTCGAGTCACACTCTTTCCCACCAGTTTTGATTTCTGTTGGCCGGTTGTTGATATTATAACAATATTGTGGCTTCTAAAATAACGTATTTTTATGGAGATGCGGGGAGACAGTAATGGTGGCAAACAGTTTCCGGTGTGGGCGCACATTTTATTGGCTGCAAACAATAAAATGTAGTCTCTCTCATCCAAA
>NC_139642.1:60390881-60443381 GCF_964638095.1 Poromitra crassiceps
GGTCACCTTAATCTAAAAGCCACAATATTGTTATAAATATCAACAACCAGCCAACAGATATCAAAGCTGATGGGCTTTTTGGAAAGAGTGTCACTCGAACTGGTTAACAGTCATTATCGGCGGTGTTTTGAGCCTGGCGAACACTTAGCTAATGAACGTAGCTAAGAGCTAGCTAACACCAGGCTAGCTATTTATATCAGACAGTATTATTTATTAATTATTATCAGTGGTGTAAAGTAACGAAGTACAAATACTTTGTTACTGTACTTAAGTATCTTTTTTGAGTATCTGTACTTTACTTGAGAATTTATTTTTCTTTCAACTTTTACTTTTACTCCACTACATTTTCGTAATAAAATCGATACATTTCCCAAAAGCATCTTCGTTACTTGTTACTATAAAATAAACAAACAGCTGGGGTTGTGGTGAATCAGTAGCCTGGCTAGCGAATCAGTGCTTCTGTGTTGCAAGTTGCGTTTGCCAATCGCTTACCGTCAGAGCTTCCCAAGTCTTTTCATCCATGTTACAACAAGTTCCCACAGGCTGAAATCCGACGGGTAATTACTTTAAATTGTCTTCACATTGTGTCCAATTGACCCAAAATGACGGAATATGCCACCAGAAAACAAGAAACCAAGCGTCTCTTGGGGTAAACTTCAAATTGGTCAAGCGTCCACGCAGCCAGAACGTAAAAGTATAGGACAGGTCCTCCGCTTAAGGATTTCAAAATAAAATCCTAAATGCTTTATTTGTTTCTCCAAAGGTGAGAAGCATTTTATTCTGAAAGTAAATCATGGTATTTCCGTTGCTATCTGGTGTAACTGTCGCTGTTTTGACACAGCCCAATACTGCCGTGTTTCAGAAAGGTAACGTCAGTTTCAATTTCTATAGAGTGATTACATTGATTAACTGTTTATCTGGCCGTGACAATATCCAGGCATATAGCTATATGGAGGAGATGTCCATGATCTATGGTGATTATGATGATGATGATTATATATTCCCATTGACATGGAGATATCTCATCGCCATGATAGAAGCAGGCACTTGTGCCAAAAGCTGCAGTCAGTTCAAATGGCAGACTATAAGGTAAATATGTAAGCAAACTCACAATAAAGCTAAAAATTCTGAAAATCCGGACCGCTTGCTTTCTTATAAACAGGATTTACTTGTACTTTTACTTTCAATACTTTTAAGTACATTTAATATTAAAAAAATACTTTTGATACTTAAGTACAGAAAATATTAGCTACTTTAAAGACTTTTACTCAAGTGATATTTTAATGGGTGACTTTGACTTTTACCCAAGTCATTTTCTGGTAAAGTATCTATACTTTTACTCAAGTATGGATTTCGAGTACTTTACACACCACTGATTATTATATCAGTCATGGCAGGATGTAGACGCCCATTGTGTCTGATGTCATCACGTGTTTTTAGCAACAGCATTTTCATTAGAACTTTGAGCACAAAATGAGCTTATAAAAAAATACTGGCGAACAGTGTGCCTATAATCAACAGGCAGGGCAAGACTCAGCAACACATGAAATAGCGTAGCATTAACTCACACCAGTCAGTCAGTCAGTCAGTCAGTCAGTCAGTCATCTATATGACAGATATGATGCAGTTTGTTAAATTGATCAATATTACGTTAGTTTTCTATGGGCTAAACTCAGCAATAGCGAGCACACTCCATCAAAGGAGAAAAACTCAGGTGCAAGGCACAAACAAACTATTTAAAAAGGCACGCTAAATGTCCTTTCAAAAGTTTGATAAATCATCATAGCAGCAACGATGGTTCCCAACCTTTTTTGACTCATGGCCCACTTGTTACTGTATCCTACAGTACTTAAGTCGATTTTTCGTGTATATCTGTACTTTACCGAGTATTTATTTTTCCGATGACTTTTTACTTTTACACCCTACATTTTAACACAAGCATCTGTACTTTATACTCCTTACATTTTCAAAACAGTCTCGTTGCTTTAGTTTTAATGGACGACAACAACGATTAAAGAAAGACCGAGAAGAAACGTGGGGCACAATGAATAGAAATAGCTCGTTCAAGGCTCCGCCAACAGTATGAAATGGCACTCTTCCGGTCCCCTAAATGCCAGCTTGTGATTGGCTCTCTGTCAATGTTATGAAACGTCATTGGCTAGACAGTCTCCTAAGGGGGCGTGGACAAAGAGGAATAACCTTGAAAAGAAGAGTGCACCCCCCACATGTATGATAACGACCCACCAAACGTGAGAACGCTGCTATAAAAAAGACGAGAGACGGACACTCGGTCGCGCTCAGAAATTGCATCTGTGAATAATGTGATGATGTTCATGTCAGCCAGAGGAACCAGCAACATGAGCGCTGCCGCCCGCCCAAAGTCAGGGTGAAGTTGACAGACTCGGACGAGCCAGAGGCTCTGGCAGTGTAGCATTTTTTTCAAGTCTCTTGTTTACATGTCGTAATAGACACTAGAGTTAGTAAGATTTTGAAAAGCATGTGCATAAGGGTGGTGGAGATGGAGGGTTCGATGAGCGGGGAGAGGAGACAGGCAGAAGAAACAGAGGGGTGGATGACAGGGAAGGGGGAGAAGATAGGTGGAAGACATGTTGAAAGTGTTTACAGAATGCACAGCCATGTCCCTTGCACTTTATTATTGACCTCCTTTTAGGGGAGACAAGGACAGAAATAGCTTAATTGAAATCGCTTAATTACACCTGAAGTGTGTTTTGTTGTTTCTGTACTTCAGTTGAATGTTTCAGCTTCACATTCGTCTGCTGAAAGTGGAAAGTTTCTCTGTGCTGATTAAAAATCTGATTTCAAGAGGTGGGCCTACAAGCATGATTCATCACATCACATAGCTTGGAAACCAATCCTGGTCCAATATTCAATCTACTCAAGTATAATGTAGAAAATTGAAGCCCCCAGACCACATAACACTGAGATTCAAAAACACAGGACAAGCTTCAATAAAGTAGGAGACACCTTGTATACAACAGTTAAACTTCTGTAATTAACTATTTGCATACTATATCCTGGAAATATTAATGAGGGAGGAGTAGATGTCATTTTAAGGATTTTAATGGGATAATTGAACTTTTTTGTGGAAAAACCATAGCACACATTATTATTCAAAGTAGAGTTTTAAGATGTATAAAAACATGTTTGTAGGGGATATTTTAAGTTTAATATATTCTTCAAATTGTATTATTAATATGACGTGAGGTTCAGTTAGCTTTGCACAGAAACATCCAATAAAAATACTTTTTTACTTTTACTCTTTGAGTACATTTTAGAGCCTGTACTTTTTTTTATTTTGCTTTAGTAAATAATTGAATCAGTAGCGTCACTATGAAACAACAACAACATTAGCGCGTTGCTACACGCTGAAAATGGTCAGTTTTACTACACACCGGTTGACTCACCGGCAACTAGGAAGAGATCTGACTCACTGGAAGCAGGCTGCAGGGATAAGCTCTGTGATTGGCTCCGACCATTTCCGCCCCCTGCGTGTCGCTCTAACATGCCTGACACAACAACAACGCTAGCTAGCAAGCTAACAAGCTAGCAACCTGCATGCTGAAGATTTGGCAGGCCTGCTTGTACTTTCGGTGGATGGTTGTAAAGTTAACAGAGCCTTTTTCCCACTAGACCAGAGTGAGAGTAAGAGCAGCCAGACTCTCTCCTGCGCTGGTAGGCTACAGCACGAAACAAAGATAGTCTGGCAAGCAAGACTAGGAAGAGATAGGCCCTATAATGTGTCCTGTGTTAATTTATTTATTTATTCATTCACTCATTTATTCGCGGGCCATTCTCTCTGCATAGAAGTCTTTAATTTTCATGTTAATGGCCACACGGCGCGCGGGCGGCCGCCTTTTGATGACATATCTCCAGTGGAGATCCTCGGAGGGCTTAGCCCGCCCATCCAAAAATAACTGTGAAATCCCACAAAATAATAGAATGGTGGTGGTGTGTGTGTGTGTGTGTGTGTGTGTGTGTGTGTGTGTCCGTGAGAGGGGAGGGGAGGGGTGGGGGGATGGATTTGTGGCAGCTGAGGCTTTGCATTCGAATCAGAGGTTCTGTCTGGAGTGGACGGACTCACCCACCTCCCCCAACACCACCCCACGGCCGAGAGAGAGAGAGAGAGAGAGAGAGAGAGAGAGAGAGAGTGTGTGTGTGTGTGTGTGTGTGTGTGTGTGTGTGTGTGTGTGTGTGTGTGTGTGTGTGTGTGTGTGAGAGAGAGAGAGAGAGAGAGAGAGAGAGAGAGAGAGAGAGGTGTTATCGGGTCCCTGCAGCCAGAGCCCTGACTTGTTCCTGCATACTAAATGTGGCAGAGGAGCAGAGAAGTGAGTTGTCTTTGTTTTGTCAAGTGTGCCACGACAAAACACCCCCCCCCCCCTCATCCCCCCCCCCCCACCCCACCCCCCACCCCCCACGCACACAGCAGCCCGGCTGCAACACTGGTCGATTTTCAAGCAGGTTAAAAGCACCGATGTTTATAAATGGCGGCTATTTCACGACGTATGCCCCCACTTCCTGTATACATAGCTGAGCGCAGGCTGATATTGGGCATCTATGTTAGGCTGTGTCTCCGACAGACAACGTAACAACTAGCCTATTTCGGTCTGTATGTCTTGTAGTAGGTGTTGTTGTTGTTGTTGTTGTTGTTGTTGTTGTTGTTGTTGTTGTTGTTGTTGTTGTTGTTGTTGTTGTTGATAGTTGCCATAACAACCACCCCTGTCGGAAAGACGTGCACACGCTGGGTAGTAGCACATGCGTTGTCGTCTGGTAAGCTGTAAGCTGAGTAAGCTGACTATCAATACGTCATTGCATGCAAAGGCCTATCTTTACATTTAAACGTTTACATAGCGGAAATAAACAATTGAAATAGAAAGTATGTGAGTGTTTCCCCCTGAACAGCTGAGAAAGTGGTGGACACTGTAAATAGTTAGCAGTAATGCAACATTTAAGGATGTCAACCGCCATAAAACACAGAAGAAGAAGCTGGAGCTCTACTTCGGACAGCTCCCCTGCCGCTGACAGAGAGGGGAGCTGACCTGCGCTCCAGTGACCGTGTCAAATCCACCTTTCATTACAACTGTATGGGGCGAATGTTTATATACCTGCACCAGGTGTTTATATACCTGCACCAGGTGTGTATATACCTGCACCAGGTGTTTATATACCTGCACCAGGTGTGTATATACCTGCACCAGGTGTTTATATACCTGCACCAGGTGTTTATATACCTGCACCAGGTGTTTATATACCTGCACCAGGTGTTTATATACCTGCACCAGGTGTTTATATACCTGCACCAGGTGTTTATATACCTGCACCAGGTGTTTATATACCTGCACCAGGTGTGTATATACCTGCACCAGGTGTTTATATACCTGCACCAGGTGTTTATATACCTGCACCAGGTGTTTATATACCTGCACCAGGTGTGTACCTGCACCAGGTGTGTATATACCTGCACCAGGTGTTTATATACCTGCACCAGGTGTTTATATACCTGCACCAGGTGTTTATATACCTGCACCAGGTGTTTATATACCTGCACCAGGTGTTTATATACCTGCACCAGGTGTTTATATACCTGCACCAGGTGTGTATATACCTGCACCAGGTGTGTATATACCTGCACCAGGTGTTTATATACCTGCACCAGGTGTTTATATACCTGCACCAGGTGTTTATATACCTGCACCAGGTGTTTATACCTGCACCAGGTGTTTATATACCTGCACCAGGTGTTTATATACCTGCACCAGGTGTTTATATACCTGCACCAGGTGTTTATATACCTGCACCAGGTGTTTATATACCTGCACCAGGTGTTTATACCTGCACCAGGTGTTTATATACCTGCACCAGGTGTTTATATACCTGCACCAGGTGTTTATATACCTGCACCAGGTGTTTATATACCTGCACCAGGTGTTTATATACCTGCACCAGGACGATAGAAAAGACCAGTAGCACCAATAGCAGCCTCTGTGGGAAGCGCCTGGTCTCGTGCCGGCTCGCGCGAGCTGCTGCGCAAGAACCCCAAGATGGCGACAGCCACACTCCTATAGGTTGAGGCGATGTCTCGTCATAGACGCTGGGTTAGCTGGCTCAGCCTGGCTGGGGGCGTGGTCAGGGTGAGGTAAATCCCCCCTTCTATCCATTCAGCAAAGTTAGAATTTAGCTGCTAGCCCAGCCCAGCCAGTCACGATCAGGGATTCAACCACCGCAGTAAACGCACATCTGAGCAGACGTCTTGTGTTCTGCTCTAGAATCCCCAAACCTGTAGTTTAGAGCCGCAGCACCGTCCTTTGGTGAGTCAGCCCATTGAGATATATGGGCGGTTTTACCCCACTCGCGCGCCAGCCGTTTAACAGACATGCCGACTGTCTCTATACTCTAGGCTTCAAAACAGGAGTCCAGAAAATGATGGATGAGGTCACAGACTGTGACTCACAGTAACTAAAAAAAATTGATGATGGTCTATGATGCACATACACTCACAACACACACACACACACACACACACACTCACAGCACACATACACACTCTCACACTCACACACACACACACACACACACACACACACACACACACACACACACACAACACACAGACAAACAGACACGCAGGTGAAGCATCTCGGTGCAGGGTCCAGCTTGTTCCACCTGCATCATCTTTGATGTCAGCCTGGTGTCCAACGCTACCTGACGCACTGCTGTTGCCATGGGAATGACTATCCTATGACCATGACACACACACACGCACACACATACACACATACACACACACACACACACACATACACACACACACACACACACACACACATACACACACACACACACACACACACACACACACACATGGACACACACACATACACACATACACATACAAAACATAAACACTTGGGAAATTGGTTTGCAATCTTCTCTGCCCTTCTACCTCTCTCTTTCTCTTCACTTCTACCTCTCTCTCTCTCTCTCTTCACTTCTACCTCTCTCTCTCTCTCTTCACTTCTACCTCTCTCTCTCTTCACTTCTACCTCTCTCTCTCTCTTCACTTCTACTTCTCTCTCTCTTCTCTTCTACCTCTCTCTCTCTTCACTTCTACCCCTCTCTTCCCTTCCTCTCTCTCTCTCTCTGGTGGTCATTGTCTTAGTCTCTCGTCCATGTGTTTGCTGACATCAGACAGCCTTTGAAGCGTTCATTGTATTATGATGCAACTCATGGTTCAGGTTCAGGTCTTCTTCCAGACATTCAGTGTCAAACAGCTACAATCAAACTGCATCAGATCCATTCATTTACAACAGTTAAGTTCCGGCCCAGTAACTTGATTGGAAAAGAGGGATTCCATAAGTGCAGATATCCAGTAGCCTAGAGAGCCATGTCTCTCTGCTTCCCATCAGGTCCTACATGCACCAGCATCTGTCTCTCTGCTTACCATCAGGTCCTACATGCACCAGCATCTGTCTCTCTGCTTACCATCAGGTCCTACATGCACCAGCATCTGTCTCTCTGCTTACCATCAGGTCCTACATGCACCAGCATCTGTCTCTCTGCTTACCATCAGGTCCTACATGCACCAGCATCTGTCTCTCTGCTTACCATCAGGTCCTACATGCACCAGCATCTGTCTCTCTGCTTACCATCAGGTCCTACATGCACCAGCATCTGTCTCTCTGCTTACCATCAGGTCCTACATGCACCAGCGTCTGTCTCTCTGCTTACCATCAGGTCCTACATGCACCAGCATATGTCTCTCTGCTTACCATCAGGTCCTACATGCACCAGCATCTGTCTCTCTGCTTACCATCAGGTCCTACATGCACCAGCGTCTGTCTCTCTGCTTACCATCAGGTCCTACATGCACCAGCATCTGTCTCTCTGCTTACCATCAGGTCCTACATGCACCAGCGTCTGTCTCTCTGCTTACCATCAGGTCCTACATGCACCAGCGTCTGTCTCTCTGCTTCCCATCAGGTCCTACATGCACCAGCGTCTGTCTCTCTGCTTACCATCAGGTCCTACATGCACCAGCGTCTGTCTCTCTGCTTACCATCAGGTCCTACATGCACCAGCGTCTGTCTCTCTGCTTACCATCAGGTCCTACATGCACCAGCATCTGTCTTTCTGCTTACCATCAGGTCCTACATGCACCAGCGTCTGTCTCTCTGCTTACCATCAGGTCCTACATGCACCAGCGTCTGTCTCTCTGCTTACCATCAGGTCCTACATGCACCAGCATCTCTCTCTCTGCTTCCCATCAGGTCCTACATGCACCAGCATCTGTCTCTCTGCTTCCCATCAGGTCCTACATGCACCAGCGTCTGTCTCTCTGCTTCCCATCAGGTCCTACATGCACCAGCGTCTGAAAACATCAGGTCCTACATGCACCAGCGTCTGTCTCTCTGCTTACCATCAGGTCCTACATGCACCAGCGTCTGTCTCTCTGCTTACCATCAGGTCCTACATGCACCAGCGTCTGTCTCTCTGCTTACCATCAGGTCCTACATGCACCAGCGTCTGTCTCTCTGCTTACCATCAGGTCCTACATGCACCAGCGTCTGTCTCTCTGCTTACCATCAGGTCCTACATGCACCAGCGTCTGTCTCTCTGCTTCCCATCAGGTCCTACATGCACCATCGTCTGTCTCTCTGCTTACCATCAGGTCCTACATGCACCAGCGTCTGTCTCTCTGCTTCCCATCAGGTCCTACATGCACCAGCGTCTGTCTCTCTGCTTACCATCAGGTCCTACATGCACCAGCGTCTGTCTCTCTGCTTACCATCAGGTCCTACATGCACCAGCGTCTGTCTCTCTGCTTCCCATCAGGTCCTACATGCACCAGCGTCTGTCTCTCTGCTTACCATCAGGTCCTACATGCACCATCATCTGTCTCTCTGCTTCCCATCAGGTCCTACATGCACCAGCATCTGTCTCTCTGCTTACCATCAGGTCCTACATGCACCAGCGTATGTCTCTCTGCTTACCATCAGGTCCTACATGCACCAGCGTATGTCTCTCTGCTTACCATCAGGTCCTACATGCACCAGCGTCTGTCTCTCTGCTTACCATCAGGTCCTACATGCACCAGCATCTGTCTTTCTGCTTACCATCAGGTCCTACATGCACCAGCATCTGTCTTTCTGCTTCCCATCAGGTCCTACATGCACCAGCATCTGTCTCTCTGCTTCCAATCAGGTCCTACATGCACCAGCATCTGTCTCTCTGCTTCCCATCAGGTCCTACATGCACCAGCATCTGTCTTTCTGCTTCCCATCAGGTCCTACATGCACCAGCATCTGTCTTTCTGCTTCCCATCAGGTCCTACATGCACCAGCATCTGTCTCTCTGCTTCCCATCAGGTCCTACATGCACCAGCATCTGTCTTTCTGCTTCCCATCAGGTCCTACATGCACCAGCGTCTGTCTCTCTGCTTACCATCAGGTCCTACATGCACCAGCATCTGTCTTTCTGCTTCCCATCAGGTCCTACATGCACCAGCATCTGTCTCTCTGCTTCCCATCAGGTCCTACATGCACCAGCATCTGTCTCTCTGCTTCCCATCAGGTCCTACATGCACCAGCATCTGTCTTTCTGCTTCCCATCAGGTCCTACATGCACCAGCGTCTGTCTCTCTGCTTCCCATCAGGTCCTACATGCACCAGCGTCTGTCTCTCTGCTTACCATCAGGTCCTACATGCACCAGCATCTGTCTCTGTGCTTACCATCAGGTCCTACACGCACCAGCATCTGTCTCTCTGCTTACCATCAGGTCCTACATGCACCAGCGTCTGTCTCTGTGCTTCCCATCAGGTCCTACATGCACCAGCATCTGTCTCTCTGCTTACCATCAGGTCCTACATGCACCAGCATCTGTCTCTGTGCTTCCCATCAGGTCCTACATGCACCAGCATCTGTCTCTCTGCTTACCATCAGGTCCTACATGCACCAGCGTCTGTCTCTCTGCTTCCCATCAGGTCCTACATGCACCAGCATCTGTCTCTCTGCTTCCCATCAGGTCCTACATGCACCAGCGTCTGTCTCTCTGCTTCCCATCAGGTCCTACATGCACCAGCGTCTGTCTCTCTGCTTACCATCAGGTCCTACATGCACCAGCATCTGTCTCTCTGCTTCCCATCAGGTCCTACATGCACCAGCATCTGTCTCTCTGCTTACCATCAGGCCCTACATGCACCAGCGTCTGTCTCTGTGCTTCCCATCAGGTCCTACATGCACCAGCGTCTGTCTCTGTGCTTCCCATCAGGTCCTACATGCACCAGCATCTGTCTCTCTGCTTCCCATCAGGTCCTACATGCACCAGCGTCTGTCTCTCTGCTTCCCATCAGGTCCTACATGCACCAGCATCTGTCTCTCTGCTTCCCATCAGGTCCTACATGCACCAGCGTCTGAAAACATCAGGTCCTACATGCACCAGCGTCTGAAACCATCAGGTCCTACATGCACCAGTGTCTGAAACCATCAGGTCCTACACGTACCAGCGTCTGAAAACATGAATGATGAATACTTTTTTGACCCTGTTTGAATTGTGCCATGAGGTACACATTATGAAAGTCACAGTTTGTGGTCAAACTGTTGCGCTAAAAGTTATAAATCAGAAAGACTAAAGTCCTTATTCGTGGGGGCTTTCGGGCCTCGTTGAAGAGGCGGATGACAGTTGGGAAGAAGCTGTTCTTGTGACGAGAGGTTCTGCTTCTGACAGACTCGAACTTGTCACATATGACATCATCATTATTTTTTATTTTTTTTGCATGTTTTTAGCCGGGGGTTCTTATCTTGCTGTGAGGCGACAGCGCTAACACTACACCACTGTGTGTAACACAGGTGAATTGAACATTCTGCCATATACACACTCACCTATCCACAGTCCTGTATAATGATTGGACAAGCAAAACTGTCAACTCAAACACCTGAGCCAATCGGCTGCAGGCTCTTCAGCCCTGCACCCGCCCCCTTTTCTTGGTCTGGGAAGAGGAAATCACTGCCTCACTCTCTCACTCCATGGCACCACTCACACCTGCTGAGAGCAGACCCCACACCTGCTGAGAGCAGGCCACAAACCTTGATGCAAGCAGGCCACAAACCTTGATGCAAGCAGGCCACAAACCTTGACTCATGTTCACCTTGACTGACATCGGACATTTGGAACCTGAATATTGGAAACTGGATGCAACACTGCTGTTTACACCACATGGGTGAGTGCATCCTCATTACAGAAAGCATGGAAATCTTCTGCCATCATTGCTAAAACCAGCAATGATAAATGCTAAGCTACATGCCAAGATAAATGCTAAGCTACCATGCCAACTACAGCCTTCACTATATATGCAAATTGTAATCAAGCCATCACTCAACAGTGTCTGATCTGAGGAACTGATGTCCTGCTGCTGTTGTGGAGGAAAGAGTGGATGCGAACACTGGATGGGCTTCATAGCTGGAGCTAAATGGATGGCGAGCTAAACCAGAAGAACCTTGAACTCTGGGCAGGCCTCAAGCCTAACTCACTCCTACCATAGGCCCCATTCCCCTTGGGTGGTAGAACTTTACACACTAGTCTTTAATCATTTTTTCTCTCCCCTTCTCCCTCATTGCACACAGGTCATATGGGTTGTGCAATTATTGTCGTAACAATTGTCAAACTTAAAGCACTTTAGTCACAATAGTCACTTTACAGTGTGAACTGAATTGAAGGCTTTATGGGATTGTGCAATTGCATAGTATTTATGACGGGGAAGAAGATGGGAATGAAATGAATAGAAATGTGATTATTTGACTCAATGAATTGATTTGAACATTGATGGACTGAACGGAAATCACCACTAGTAGTGCTACTTTACAGAAGGTGTAAACCCACTCTTTTTGTTATCTAAAAGGCCTCTTTATATTTACTTTATTTGTTATTTTTCTTGATTTATTTCAAGTGTTTTTTGTTAATTTTCATTTTGTTGATCTAATACAAACCGGTTCTTGCAGTTCTGTGTCGGTGTGCTCATTTCTCTTCCACCAGCTCCATAGTCAAACCTGGAACTAGTCCATACTCTACTGTATACTTGATTATATATGTCTCCTATTTACACTTATTCCAGCATAAGTGCTACATAAAACATGGCGAGCTAGCCAGGAGCTGTGTTTGAAGATTAATGAACATATTTTGAACATATTTCATGGTACATTGAGTGAAAATAACTGCAATCATGGAAATAGTGATGCAAGAGTCCATAAAAGTGCCTGACGCAGTTATCATAGCTGGATTAACCAACACAGATGCAGATAATGAACTTGAAAGGCACCTTGCAACATTTGGTTCCATTAGCCGAATGTTCCGTGTTGACACTCCTGAATATCCTAAACATTGCATTGTTGAGTTTTCACATGGTACTGTAATGCAATCTCTTTCACCCTTACTTCCTTTGCTCTATAAATGTCCTACTAATGAAACGATCATCTTTACGGTGAATACTTTGACTAGTGTGTACAGTCCTCTCGCTTGTAGTAGCGCCACCCAGACCTACATCCAGGAATTGCGGGCAATTTCAAAAATGACTGGAAAGCCCTTTGATGTCTTGTTTCAAGAGGAGATGGCCAGGTTTTCCCACCCATCGCCGCCTCTGGCATCTGAGGTGAAACCTGAATCGAGCAGTATTGAACAAGTGCTGCCAGCTGCTAAGGAATGGGTGAGTTCTCCCAAACCCTTTCCAGCTAAAGATACTCCAGTCCAGACTGATATGACTCCAACCAGCCCAGACACCAGTTTTGCCTCCTTCCTTGTCCCTCCTACGACAGTGAAACGGCCTCTCTCACTTTCTAGTGATGTGCTCAATCCCCCTGATGTGCAGAAGGTCATAGTAGAACATATTGTCAAAAGTGATAATGCTATGTCCCATTTCCATGGCTCTTCTCGTCTCAGGGCTTTTTCTGGAAAAAGCACACGACCCAGTAATGAAGCAGACTTTGATACATGGCGAACCAATGTGGACTTGTTTCTCACTGATCCATCCATGTCTGACTTGGATCGGTCTCGCAAGATTTATGATAGTCTGCTGCCACCTGCTGCCGATATTGTCAAACATTTAGGCCCTCAAGCCTTACCCAATGCATATCTTGAACTTTTGGAGTCAGCATTTGGTACAGTAGCCGATGGGGATGAGTGCTTTGCTAAGTTTTTGAGTACCTTACAGAATGCTGGTGAAAAGCCTTCTGAGTATCTACATCGTCTTCAAGTGGTCTTGAACACAGCCATGAAACGAGGTGGTGTGTCTGCCATTGAATTGAATCGTCATCTTTTGAAGCAATTTTGTCGTGGCTGTTGGGACAATACCTTAATCAGTGACTTGCAGCTAGAGCAAAAGAGAAACCAGCCCCCATCTTTTGCTGAGTTACTGTTACTGCTTCGAGTTGAAGAGGATAAGCAAGCAACCAAAACCTGTCGTATGAAACATCATCTTGGTACAGTCAAGCCTACATCCAATGCTTCCAAATCGCATGTGCATAGTGCTTATTCCTGTACAGTTGCTGATCCATCTTCAGAGATGGAAGAATTGAAGAAGCTTGTTACTCAAATGCAAAGTCAACTGTCCACTTTGACCACATTGCATTATCAAGGCTCAAACAGTAAGCCAGTGAACAACAGCAGTTCTGCAGATAAAGCCAAGCAACGAAAGGGTTCTGCACCATCTGACAAACAGTCTAAAGCATACGCTAAACCAAGCACCTCGCTTCGCCCAGGATACTGCTTTAGATGTGGAGAGGATGGTCACATTGCACCATCCTGTGATCAACCACCAAATCCCTCTTTGGTGGCATTCAAAAGAAGCCAGTTACAAGAGAAACGGCGACAAATGCAATCCCAAGCCTCTTCCAGTGATTTAAACTGAAGTCAGTTTCTGTGGAGGGACACGCAGGAGCTGGTGATAATGAACAGAGTCCCACTGCAAAGCGGGCAGTATTGAAAGAAACTAAAGCAAATGATCACTCTGGTAGATTTCCTAAAGGGCTTGTGGGAACAAAGAGTACAGCTCAAATCAAAGTTTCTGGTCACCCCACAACTTGTTTACTTGACACTGGCTCTCAGGTCACTACCATTCCTTTGTCTTTTCATGCCCAGTTTTTGGCCAATCAACCGATTCAGCCTTTAACTACTCTTCTAGAGATAGAAGGAGCAAATGGACAAGAAGTGCCTTATCTTGGTTATGTTGAACTTTGTGTAACATTTCCAAAGGACTTTGTTGGAATTGAAATTGAAGTCTCCACTCTTGCTTTAGTTGTTCCACCTCTAGGTGGCAACACCGGAGAACAAGTATTGATTGGCACTAATACACTTGACTTTCTCTACTCAGACTATTGTGAGCATAACCCCAGTTTTCTTCCAGCCCAACATGGATATCGTGCGGTTTTGAAAATCTTGGAAGTGAGGCACAAGCACTTTCAAAATGGTCATCTGGGTTTAATAAAACTCCAAGGTCACACCCCTGAAGTGATCCCTGCCTATAGTACTGTAGTCTTAGAGGGTATAATCAACAATCGACGTTCTCATTCAGAGAAATGGGCCCTCATAGAACCCCCATCAGATTTTTCATTACCTTGTGGGGTGTTAGTACCCAGTTATATCATCACTTTACCCCCTAAACCATCCAGTCGACTTCCAGTAGTGCTGCACAATAAGAGTGGACATGATGTAATCTTACCAGCTAAGATTGTATTGGCTGAACTGAGTGTGGTCCAGTGCATAATTAAACAGCAGTCTGTCTCTCAACCAGATCTTCCTCAGCCTGATGCTTCTAAAACACCAGAACCTACAAACCCTAAACTGAACTTTGATTTTGATGATTCACCTTTATCACCTGAGTGGAAAGCGAGAGTAACAAACCATCTCCATGCTATGCCTGAAGTATTTGCTCAGCATGATTTGGATTTTGGCCACACAAATAAAGTGAAACATCATATCAAACTAAGTGATGAAACGCCATTTAAACAGCGGGCCAGACCTATTCATCCCCAAGATGTCGATGCAGTTCGCAAACACTTGCAAGAGTTGTTTGAGGCGGGGGTTATTCGAGAGTCTGAATCTCCCTTTTCTTCACCGATTGTAGTCATTCGGAAGAAAAACAATTCTGTCCGCCTATGCATTGACTACAGAAAGCTAAATTTACAGACCATTAAAGACGCTTATGCCCTTCCCAATGTGGAGGAAGTATTCTGTGCTCTGGCTGGTTCAAAATGGTTCTCGGTGTTGGATCTCAAATCAGGCTATTATCAGATTGAAATGGAAGAAGCTGATAAAGAAAAAACAGCCTTTGTATGTCCCTTGGGTTTCTGGGAGTGGAACCGAATGCCCCAAGGGATTACCAATGCACCGAGTACATTTCAACGCCTGATGGAAAGGTGTATGGGAGATCTCAACCTTAAAGAAGTGTTGGTGTTTATCGATGACATCATCATCTTTTCTGATACTCTGGAGGAACATGAAACCCGCCTGTTCAAAGTGCTGCAACGTCTGAAAGAATATGGGTTGAAGTTGTCACCTGAAAAATGCAAATTCTTCCAATCCTCTGTGCGCTATCTTGGTCATATTGTCTCTGCCAATGGTGTTGAAACTGATCCAGACAAAATCAAAGCGCTACAGACTTGGCCACAACCCCAGACTCTCAAAGCATTGAGATCATTCCTTGGTTTCTCTGGTTACTACCGAAGATTTATTAAAGACTACTCCAAACTAGTTAGACCTTTGAATGACCTCACTGCTGGATATCCACCCCCTCATGATCGTGGAAAGAAAAAGAACCAGAGTTTCCCTTACCACAACCCAAAGGAACCCTTTGGTCATCGCTGGACATCAGCATGCCAGCAGGCATTTGAAACTCTCATTGAAAACCTCTCTACAGCCCCTGTTCTTGGATTTGCTAATCCAAAACTGCCCTACATCTTGCATACTGATGCTAGCACCATAGGATTGGGTGCTGGATTATATCAAGAGCAAGAAGGGAAATTACGAGCCATTGCCTTTGCCAGTCGAGGATTATCTCGTAGTGAGTCCAAGTATCCAGCACACAAGTTAGAGTTTCTAGCTCTTAAGTGGGCTGTCACTGACAAATTCAGTGATTACTTGTATGGTACTGATTTCACCGTTGTCACAGATAGCAATCCACTTACCTACATCTTGACAACTGCGAAACTGGATGCCACAAGCTATCGATGGCTATCTGATCTTTCTACTTACACTTTCAAGCTGCAGTACCGAGTCGGCAAACAGAATGTTGATGCTGATGCCCTATCACGCCTTCCCCATGGTGAACTAACAGATGATTATTCTTCCCAAAAGGAGGATGAACGAATTCGCCAATTTGCTTTACATCACTTGTCTGAGTCTGATGTAGAAGCCATTTGTGATAAACATATTGTCTGTAACACCATTGTGGCTGATGTTAGTGATGGTTACCACCCATTACCACTTATTGAATCAATTGCATTTCATTCTGATGCTGTTCCCAAAACTCTCCTTGACGAATACCAAAGTGGTTTACCTGTAATTTCTCATCTCACAGAAGAGGATCTGAAGGAGAAACAGAGAGCGGATCCTTGTATCCGAGAAGTCATTTATCAAATGGAGTCAGGAGTAACCCCATCCCCTACAGTCCGAGCCGAACTTCCAGAACTTTCTTTGCTGCTTCGGGAGTGGAATCGCCTAACGCTAAAAAATGGTATTCTTTATCGAAAACGAAATGAAGGTGCAAGTACAACTCTTCAAATGGTGTTGCCAACAGAACTGAGAGCATTGGCATTACACAGTCTCCATGATGACATGGGACATATGGGAGTTGAGCGTGTACTCGACCTTGTAAGAGCTCGCTTCTTCTGGCCAAAAATGGCAGCCTCAGTTGAGAGGAAAATACACACATGTGAACGTTGTGTACGACGCAAAACCCTTCCAGAAAGAGCGGCGCCCTTAGTTAACATCTTGACCAGCCGACCATTAGAGTTGGTTTGCATGGACTTTTTGTCTTTGGAGCCTGATCGCAGCAATACCAAGGACATATTGGTTCTCACTGATCATTTTACCAAATATGCAGTTGCTATACCCACTCCAAATCAAAAGGCTCGCACCATTGCCAAAGCACTCTGGGATAATTTCATTGTTCATTATGGTTTCCCTGAACGCCTCCACAGCGATCAAGGACCCGACTTTGAGTCCAAAACCATCAAGGAACTCTGTGAACTCACAGGAATAAAGAAAGTGCGAACAACCCCCTATCATCCAAGAGGCAATCCTGTCGAACGCTTTAATAGGACACTCCTTCAAATGCTTGGAA
The DNA here is from genome assembly GCF_964638095.1 of Poromitra crassiceps. NCBI lineage: Eukaryota > Metazoa > Chordata > Actinopteri > Beryciformes > Melamphaidae > Poromitra > Poromitra crassiceps. Next base: position 60,408,227 of record NC_139642.1, read on the forward strand.
CTTTAAGCCACAAAGACAAAACTCATTGGAAAGACTTTGTTAAACCATTAGTACATGATTATAACTGTACAAAGAATGAAACTACTGGTTTTACTCCATATGAGCTCATGTTTGGTCGACAACCTCGTCTACCGATTGATTTGGCTTTTGGTCTTCCCATTGATAATTCACCCCCATCGCACTCTCAGTATGTCCAAAAGCTCAAAAGTAATTTGGAGGAGAGCTACAGAATTGCAAGTCGCAATGCTGTTAAAAGTGCAGACCGAAACAAAGCACGGTTTGACAAGCGAGTCACTGAGTCAACTCTCAATGTGGGTGATAGAGTGCTTGTCAGAAATGTCCGACTACGAGGGAAACACAAGCTGGCAGATAAATGGGCATCAGACATTTATGTTGTTGTTAAACGGACAGAAAACCTTCCCGTGTATACAGTTAAGCCTGAAGGCAAAGATGGTCCCCTCCGTACTTTGCATCGGGACTTACTTCTACCCTGTGGATTTTTGCCCCCTACTGCCACAGAAGCTCCTGTCACTCCCAAATTGCCCCGACGGCCCCACACTCGTAACCGTCCTGGTCCAGACAGTGACAGTATTGAAGAGGATGTCATTAATTCTGATTCCGATTACGACATTCCAATGCAGAGGAATCTACCCGTTGAACCCTTCCAGTTCACCAGAGTTCACAAAGGAAACCTCTTTGTAAAGGTTCCAGGCCTCCACTTACAACTTCCCCTCCTCAACTTCCATCTGCCGAGCTCTCTTCAGCAGAAGAAGTGAGAGTGTATGGCCCAGTTGTACAGCCCCCTGCCCCCATCTCACAAGAGGTTGAACCTGAAATACCTGAACCTGAAACGGATTCTGAAAACTCACCTGAAAGAGACCATACACCAGAAGTGGAACATAGTTCTGATCAAGAGAACTTACCTGAAAGAGACACACCTGAAATGGAACATGTTTCTGACCGAGATAACTCACCTGAACGAAACAATGCTGGAAATGACATAATACCTGAAAGAGAGGATTTACCTGAAATGAACAATGTTGATCAAAACATCATCTCTGAAGAGCATGCACTGCCCGATGAAAGAAACGGAGATGAAGTCAAACAAAACCATGACAATCAAGCACCTAATCAGGAGAATGACCTGTCTCAACCTGTTCAACCTGAGGAGTCTGACAGATATCCCAAAAGACAGAGAAAGAAACCAGAGCATTTCCAATATACTGAATTGGGAAATCCCCTAATTTCTGTCATTCAGTCCTTGTTTCAAGGTCTAAGTAATGCTGTCACCAACTCTTTAGTTGTTACTGATTATCAATCTACTGTACCCTCTATGCAAATGTCCCCCGTGTTAGAGAGCCCTGTGACTATTCAGCCACTAAAGCGATGCAGCGGGACGTGCATTACTTCAAGAGGGGAGGATGTAACACAGGTGAATTGAACATTCTGCCATATACACACTCACCTATCCACAGTCCTGTATAATGATTGGACAAGCAAAACTGTCAACTCAAACACCTGAGCCAATCGGCTGCAGGCTCTTCAGCCCTGCACCCGCCCCCTTTTCTTGGTCTGGGAAGAGGAAATCACTGCCTCACTCTCTCACTCCATGGCACCACTCACACCTGCTGAGAGCAGACCCCACACCTGCTGAGAGCAGGCCACAAACCTTGATGCAAGCAGGCCACAAACCTTGATGCAAGCAGGCCACAAACCTTGACTCATGTTCACCTTGACTGACATCGGACATTTGGAACCTCAATATTGGAAACTGGATGCAACACTGCTGTTTACACCACATGGGTGAGTGCATCCTCATTACAGAAAGCATGGAAATCTTCTGCCATCATTGCTAAAACCAGCAATGATAAATGCTAAGCTACATGCCAAGATAAATGCTAAGCTACCATGCCAACTACAGCCTTCACTATATATGCAAATTGTAATCAAGCCATCACTCAACAGTGTCTGATCTGAGGAACTGATGTCCTGCTGCTGTTGTGGAGGAAAGAGTGGATGCGAACACTGGATGGGCTTCATAGCTGGAGCTAAATGGATGGCGAGCTAAACCAGAAGAACCTTGAACTCTGGGCAGGCCTCAAGCCTAACTCACTCCTACCATAGGCCCCATTCCCCTTGGGTGGTAGAACTTTACACACTAGTCTTTAATCATTTTTTCTCTCCCCTTCTCCCTCATTGCACACAGGTCATATGGGTTGTGCAATTATTGTCGTAACAATTGTCAAACTTAAAGCACTTTAGTCACAATAGTCACTTTACAGTGTGAACTGAATTGAAGGCTTTATGGGATTGTGCAATTGCATAGTATTTATGACGGGGAAGAAGATGGGAATGAAATGAATAGAAATGTGATTATTTGACTCAATGAATTGATTTGAACATTGATGGACTGAACGGAAATCACCACTAGTAGTGCTACTTTACAGAAGGTGTAAACCCACTCTTTTTGTTATCTAAAAGGCCTCTTTATATTTACTTTATTTGTTATTTTTCTTGATTTATTTCAAGTGTTTTTTGTTATGCATTTTCATTTTGTTGATCTAATACAAACCGGTTCTTGCAGTTCTGTGTCGGTGTGCTCATTTCTCTTCCACCAGCTCCATAGTCAAACCTGGAACTAGTCCATACTCTACTGTATACTTGATTATATATGTCTCCTATTTACACTTATTCCAGCATAAGTGCTACATGTGCCTCCTCTTTCTTTCTTTCTTTCTTTCTTTCTATCTTTCTTTCTTACAGCCAGCCAGACAATCAGACAGACAGACACACAGACACAGAGACAGACAGACACACAGACAGACACGACAGACAGACAGACACAGAGATAGACAGACACACAGACAGACACAGAGATAGACAGACACACAGACAGACACACAGACAGACACAGAGACACACACACAGAAGCCGTTTTCCCACATGCGTACCGGAAAATTACCTGTAAGTCAATATCGGACATTTCCCTTCACACCTGGGCGCTCGCATGTGGGAATATAGCAGCGAAATTGCCTGTATGTTGGGGGGCGGGGCGGCACTGCAGAGCGGGTGGGGAGTGACGTGTCGGCAAAACTCCGATGGTGAAATAAGTTTGCTTGTTTATCCGTTCACCTGCGTCGCGTTGAAGCACTTTTTACAGACTGGCTTCATTTGATGTGTCCAGGCTTGCCTTCGCTGTCGGCAACGTAAGCAAAATACTTTTCGCTTCGTGCATTTGCTTCATCTGTGTCCCTGTCGGGCTGTGACTGAAGGAGGAGGACTGAAGGACTGTGGCCAGAGAGCGAGCAGGCAGCAGAGAAGAGAGAGGGAGAAATCAGCACGCCCACACATGAAGCTGACATACCGCTCTTATTATCACAAGATCATTTCGCCAGTTTGCTTTAATGTGCGCGAATGATTAGATTATGCCCGCTGGAACATTAAGCAACGTGTGTACATCTCACCCATGACTCAGAGAGAAGGACCGGTGTCGCGGGAAATGACTGGACCCGTTATTGCGCATACTGCTCTTCTGACTGGCTCGAAACTGGTGAAATGTCCGCGATGACGGGGTCGCGCTTATACCGGAACAACAACTTTCACACATGCAGGCATTAGACCACGTTCCGGTCATTTAGCGGTACAAAGCGCATGTGGGAAAACGGCTAGACAGACATGACAGACAGACACACAGACAGACACAGCGATAGACAGACACACAGACAGACATGACAGACAGACAGAGATAGACAGACACACAGACAGACACGACAGACAGACACAGAGACAGACAGACAGGCAGGCATACAGACAGACAGACCCTCTTATAGACGCCTCAGCCTCCTATTTTGTCCTCAGTCATCTGTCTCAAATGACTTCACTATTCTTACTTGATGAAAAGCTTGTAACTGTTGTATGAAAGAGAGGGAGTGATGCTCTGTCTGTCATCACAGCTGTCAATATCTTCAGCACTCGTGTGTCTGACTGAATCCAGTCATGATGATATCTAGAACATCACCACCTCACAACACTCGTGTCTCTGACTGAATCCAGTCATGATGATATCCACAACATCACCACCTCTCCTGCACACGTGCAAGACAATGACTGGCTGATATCTGGGGAAGCTGATATATCGGTCTAACCCCGAGACACACACACACAAACACGCATGCACGCACACACGCATGCACACACACACAAACAAACACAGACACACACATGCAGGCACGCACGCACACACACACACACACACATACTGACACACACACACATACTGACACACACACACACACACCGACATACTGAAGATAATTAATACCTCTCTTCTTACAGGCATTTTCCCAAAATCTCTAAAAACTGCAGTTGTTAAGCCCTTGCTAAAGAAGCGTAGCCTCGACCCCTCTATAATCAGCAATTACAGACCAATATCAAATCTTCCCTTTATTAGCAAAATACTCGAAAAAACTGTCTACCAACAACTCAATACCTTTCTATCCTCCAATGACCTCCTAGATCCTTTCCAATCAGGCTTCCGACCCCATCATAGCACCGAAACTGCGCTTATCAGAGTTATAAATGACATCCGAATGAACACTGATTCAGGTAAAATCTCAATCTTAGTGTTACTAGACCTCAGCGCTGCCTTTGATACGGTTGACCACGAAATTCTATTGGACAGACTGGAAAACTGGGTCGGGCTTTCCGGCACGGTCCTAGAGTGGTTCAGATCTTATCTGCAAGACAGGAACTACTTTGTCTCCATTGGCAACTACACATCTGACCAAACCAAAATGACATGTGGGGTACCCCAAGGATCAATTTTAGGTCCTGTCCTGTTTAACCTTTATATGCTCTCTCTGGGCCTAATTATGCAAAAAAACAAAATAGCTTATCATAGCTATGCAGATGACACCCAACTCTACATAGCCCTCTCATCGGATGACTATGCCCCCATAGAGTCACTGTGTCAGTGCCTTGCGCAAATTAATGATTGGATGTGCCAGAATTTTCTCCAACTTAATAAAGACAAAACAGAGATAATTGTCTTCGGCAAAAAAGAAGATAGGCTCAAAGTTACTGCTCACCTCGAATCCCTATCTCTGAAGCCAAAGGACCAGGTAAAAAATCTTGGCATTATTATTGACTCTGATCTAAATTTCAACTCCCACATCAAGCTTATAAGAAAATCTGCCTTCTATCATCTAAAAAATATAGCAAGGATTAGAGGCTATATGTCCAAACAAGATCTTGAAAAACTAATTCATGCTTTCATTTCTAGCAGGCTAGACTACTGCAACAGTCTTTTCAATGGTCTTCCCAAAAAAGCTGTTAAACAACTTCAGCACATTCAGAATGCGGCTGCTAGAGTTCTAACAAGAACCAAGAAAGCTGAACACATTACACCAGTTCTCAAATCCCTGCATTGGCTGCCAGTAAATCTTAGAATAGACTTTAAAATTCTGCTAATAGTTTACAAATCTCTCAACGGGTCAGGCCCACACTACATCTCTGAAATGCTTCTACACTATGAACCATCCAGATCCCTGAGATCTTCAGGCACTGGTCTACTAATTGTCCCAAGGACCAAATCTAAACATGGTGAAGCCGCGTTCTCCCACTATGCCTCTCATAACTGGAACAAACTCCCTGAACACATTAGATCTGCCCCTACTCTGCCTATTTTTAAATCCAAGCTAAAGATCTTTATGTTTACTCTTGCTTTTAACTGCTACTAAACTACTGCCTCTCTCGGCCTGTAATTTTAAAAAGATTTTTCCTGTACATTTCCAACAAATGGACTGTACATGTAATAATAATACTGAAGAGTGCCTTGTAACTTATTTAAAACAGAAATAATGTTTCATGTTTGTTAATTTGAGTATATATTTTAACTAAAACTGTCGGCTGTGTTTTTTATGTGTTTTTTATATGTGCATTGCTTTGCTGCTTGTTTTTTCGATTATTTTTTTGTAAAGCACCTTGAATTGCCTTTGTGTATGAAAGGTGCTATATAAATAAAATTTGACTTGACTTGACTTGACACACACACACACACACACACACACACACACACACACGGCGGTAAAGGCTGCCAGTGTGCAGGGTCTGTGTGTGCTGTGGGCACGGTGGCCGAGGTGTGAATGTGTGTCAGATGGTTCAGCGGGCATCTTGGCAGCTGGCCGTGCCCACACCTACAGGGAGTCACACACACACGCACACACACACACACACCTACACACGCACGCACACACACACACACACACACACACACACACACACACACACACCTACAGGAACACACACACACACAAGGTTGTCTTTTTATTCAAAGTCAGATGGGCTCCTCAGTGTGGTCGACCTCTGACCTGATGATATGATGTCATGATTTGATCAATAGCATATTTGTGTGGTGACCTGCACAAACCCTTCCTTCACATGCTGAAAATTTGACATTTTCATTTTTTGATATTTCCATAAATGAGAAACTCTCTGCTATACATTACTTTTTGAATGACTGAGCTCTCTCAGACAAACGTTACCAGTGTTTTAATCAGTTATGTTTCTAAAAGTAGAATGTGACACAAATGGCTTTAAATATTCCACATTCTATTTTGGGATCAGCTGATGCGGGCTGGGTTTGTGAGCTGAGCTTGACTTCATGGCCTGCCGGAACTATCGCCCATGCTCAATAAATAAATAAATTGTTTTATTACCGGATGGTTTTAACTGGCTAGAGATCTGGCTTCTGTAAGTCTACTTGACATCAGGCATCTTGTACCGGATGGTTTTAACTGGCTAGAGATCTGGCCTCTGTAAGTCTACTTGACATCAGGCATCTTGTACCGGATGGTTTTAACTGGCTAGAGATCTGGCCTCTGTAAGGCTACTTGACATCAGGCATCTTGTACCAGATGGTTTTAACTGGGTAGAGATCTGGCCTCTGTGTCTACTTGACGTCAGGCATCTCATACCGGATGGTTTTAATTGGGTAGAGATCTGGCTTCTGTAAGTCTACTTCAATCAATCAATCAATCAAACCTTTATTTAACCAGAAAGTAAAAACCCATTGAGACCGAGGTCTCTTTTTCAAGGGTGATCTGGCCAAGAAGGCAAAAGCACGTTTCACGTCGTACAAAATACACAAGTACAAATACATATACAAAAATTTCTGTCATTTGACCACCATCAACTCAAAATGGAGAAAATTTAAGACAAATAGAAATGATCTAAAAGACCAATGCAATAAAACAGTACAATCAAAAGCATGCCTCATCAACATGAGAGACAGCTAGTAAAAAGTCAAGAAGAGAGTGCTACACCTCAAAGCAGGAGCAGCAGGTGCCAAGGACCTCAGCTAGTTTTTGTTTAAAACTATATAAAGAGACCAGAGAGGCAAGTTTAAGGTGGGTTTGAAGGTCATTCCAGGACCAAGGGCCAAAGTAAAAAAGAGATCTCCTTTACTTGACGTCAGGCATCTCATACCGGATGGTTTTAACTGAGTAGAGATCTGGCCTCTGTAAGGCTACTTGACATCAGGCATCTTGTACCGGATGGTTTTAACTGGGTAGAGATCTGGCCTCTGTAAGGCTACTTGATGTCAGGCATCTCATACCGGATGGTTTTAACTGGGTAGAGATCTGGCCTCTGTAAGGCTACTTGATGTCAGGCATCTCATACCGGATGGTTTTAACTGGGTAGAGATCTGGCCTCTGTAAGGCTACTTGACGTCAGGCATCTCATACCAGATGGTTTTAACTGGGTAGAGATCTGGCCTCTGTAAGGCTACTTGACGTCAGGCATCTTGTACCAGATGGTTTTAACTGGCTAGTGATGGCCATAACACATTGCTCTACTAAACCAAGGCTTTTCCATCTGGTTAATCAGCGCCTCGCTGGAATGGGAACAAGGTATTGTGTGATTTGATGGTTTAATGAAGCAGATGTGTTTTGGTCAATGTAACTGTGAATGGCTAACTTAGCCATGCTAACTTTAGTTTCTGATGAGAGTTTGAATGGTCTTGTTATAGTAGTAAGATGACATTATGCTGGGTTTACAGAATGTTAGTGTCCCACCTGGTGGTACCACACCAGAGACTAAGACAGACATTCACCAAGTTTCCGGGTATCTCAGTCCTGTTAGCAAGCTCATGATGCAACATGACGTGTAGACGAATAACAACCAATGTAAATAGTTGGAGTGTGAAGAAATAAACCCTGCAGGATTCACGAGTCACGACCGACTGTACCTGTATGGACGCCCGACCAAGCCGGAGGTAAGACGGGGGCTCGAACCTGTTGGTAGGCAGGGAATCTACTGCTGCACGATGCTGATTGAGGAATTTTCTTTTTAGAGTACTGCAAGGATGACATTTTTGTAGGCGGAAGGCGGAAGTCATGGACTCCTTGGGGTTTTAGAATAGGGATTTCACTTAAAGCAGGACTAAACCCCCCAGATTTCTGGCAGAACGGTATTCTACTTGATTTGAAAACTCTGCACGGCAAGATGGCCGCCTATACTCCCTGGCAGAATAAACTATCACAACTTGGCCAATAAGTATGTAAGATACAAAATAAAACAAATTGTAATGTCTTTATTTGTTGTAGAATGCAGAGGACATGTAACTGTTTAGTTAAACTCGCATTCCAGGAATATTGTATTTACTGCGCTCCTCTAAAGATAGTAGTAGTTGTAGTTGGCTCGAGACTGTTTCGTCCTGGAACCCACTCTTTTGCGCCAGAACACAATCGATTTGGGGGTGGAACACGCCAGGATTGGCCAACGCCAACGGCCAGAACTGTCGAATCAAATCATCGACAGAGACGCTATGGCCCGCCTCCCAGTATTTTCAGTGTATCAGAGATAGATAGAGAACGTTAGAAATATAGCCACGTTATAAACAACAAACTAACGCTGGTGATCCGTATGGAAACAGTGTTACTCTAAATGGTTAAAAGTTATATCAATTTGGTCATTCAGTGGCGTTTTACTGCCATGTAACATAACTAGCTAGCCGCTAACATTAGCCACAGTAGGCGATTACACATGATGCATTGCTCTTAAAGGGCTTGCGCCGCGTGAACTACATAATAATCACATGGTGGAAAAAAACATTTTTCACATGAGTGGGGCACGCGCAAATACCACCGTGACGTAATGATGTACCAAATCGGCCATTCATTTGAGGGCACAAAAAAAAGCAGGTTTGAACCCATAGAGGTCACTTATGCTGCTGAAATGATAGGAGTTTGTAAAATTGTAACAGATTGGTCTCAAATGTGGAGATTTTGACCAGAAACCTTCACATACCACCCCAAAAGCTTTTGGGGTTTAGTCCTGCTTTAAATACATAAAATAAGGTCTGTGGTTAACAAAAGTTTATGGGAGTGGTAATTTGGGTTCAGCAGGATCATCTTCACGAACGTGATTCACTTGTATGCCTTTTGAAGCGTTTTCCAAAAATCTTGTTTAAAATAAACGCATTTCCGTTTCTTTCTCTCTCTCTCTCTCTCTCTCTCTCTCTCTCTCTCTCTCTCTCTCTCTCTCTCTCTCTCCCCCTCTCTCTCTCTCTCTTTGGACCAGTCCGTCAGTTATAGAATGTTGTCCCTTATTTCGGGTCAAATACGCTATACGTCTGCTTTGCTTTGAGATTTGGTTCATTCTCGCCTGTATGATTCATCTCTCTCTCTCCTTCCCTTCACACCCCCTCCCCCTCTCTCTCTATCTCTCTCTCTCTCTCTCTCTCTCCTCCCCCTCTCTCTCTCTCTCCTCTCTCTCTATGTCTCTTTCTCTCTGCTGCCACTCTCAGCAGTAAGCCTCCTAATCTCTCCTGTTCAGAGGCCTGGCAGACGCCTGCAGAGCCGGCAGGGATGCTTCCTGTGCAGGTGTACCACAGGGCGGGTGCTGGGTGTGCTGGTGGGCACAGGGTGAGTGCTGGGTGTGCTGGTGGGCACAGAGCAGGTGCTGGGTGTGCTGGTGGGCACAGGGTGAGTGCTGGGTGTGCAGGTGTACCACAGGGTAGGTGCTGGGTGTGCAGGTGGGCACAGGGCAGGTGCTGGGTGTGCAGGTGTACCACAGGGTAGGTGCTGGGTGTGCTGGTGGGCACAGAGCAGGTGCTGGGTGTGCTGGTGGGCACAGAGCAGGTGCTGGGTGTGCTGGTGGGCACAGGGTAGGTGCTGGGTGTGCTGGTGGGCACAGGGCAGGTGCTGGGTGTGCTGGTGGGCACAGGGCAGGTGCTGGGTGTGCTGGTGTACCACAGGGTAGGTGCTGGGTGTGCAGGTGGGCACAGGGCGGCCGCTGGGTGTGCTGGTGGGCACAGGGCGAGCACTGGGTGTGCTGGTGGGCACAAGGCAGGTGCTGGATGTGCTGGTGGGCACAGGGTGAGCGCTGGGTGTGCTGGTGGGCACAGGGCAGGTGCTGGTGGGCACAGGGCAGGTGCTGGGTGTGCTGGTGGGCACAGGGCAGGTGCTGGGTGTGCTGGTGGGCACAGAGCAGGTGCTGGGTGTGCTGGTGGGCACAGAGCAGGTGCTGGGTGTGCTGGTGGGCACAGGGCAGGTGCTGGGTGTGCTGGTGGGCACAGGGCAGGTGCTGGTGGGCACAGAGCAGGTGCTGGGTGTGCTGGTGGGCGCAGGGCAGGTGCTGGGTGTGCTGGTGGGCACAGGGTGGGTGCTGGGTGTGCTGGTGGGCACAGGGCGAGCACTGGGTGTGCTGGTGGGCACAGGGCGAGCGCTGGGTGTGCTGGTGGGCACAGGGCAGTTGCTGGGTGTGCTGGTGGGCACAGGGCAGGTGCTGGGTGCGCTGGTGGGCACAGGGCAGGTGCTGGGTGTGCTGGTGGGCACAGAGCAGGTGCTGGATGTGCTGGTGGGCACAGGGTAGGTGCTGGGTGTGCTGGTGGGCACAGAGCAGGTGCTGGGTGTGCTGGTGGGCACAGGGCAGGTGCTGGGTGTGCTGGTGGGCACAGGGCAGGTGCTGGGTCTGCTGGTGGGCACAGGGCAGGTGCTGGTGGGCACAGAGCAGGTGCTGGTGGGCACAGAGCAGGTGCTGGGTGTGCTGGTGGGCACAGGGTAGGTGCTAGGTGTGCTGGTGGGCACAGGGCAGGTGCTGGGTGTGCTGGTGGGCACAGAGCAGGTGCTGGGTGTGCTGGTGGGCACAGAGCAGGTGCTGGGTGTGCTGGTGGGCACAGAGCAGGTGCTGGGTCTGCTGGTGGGTGCCTGGTGTGCTGGTGGTAGGGGCGGCTGTGGCTCAGGAGGTAGAGCGCATCGTCCACCAACCTTAAGGTCGGTGGTTCGATCCCCGGCTCCTCCAGTCCACGTGTCCATGGGCAAGACACTGAACCCCAAATTGCTCCCGATGGCTGTGCCAGCACCCTGCATGGCAGCTGGCCGCCTTCGGTGTGTGAATGGGTGAATGTAGGCACATTGTAAAGCACTTTGGAAAAAAGCGCTATATAAATTCAGTCCATTTACCATTTTACCATTTAAAAGTAAAAAGGTTCCCAGAAAAATAACTGTAAGGTACAGATACCTGAAAATCCTACTTAAAGCCTAAAGGTCCCATCTTGTGTAAAACATGATTTCCTTGCTTCTTTGATTATAAAGGTGTTTGATTACTTGCTATATGAACATCATGGAAGTCTCATGGTCCCCAGATAATAAAGCCACACCAGCCATGTCAGATAATAAAGCCACACCAGCCATGTCAGATAATAAAGCCACACCAGCCATGTCAGATAATAAAGCCACACCAGCCATGTCAGGGAAACGTGCCTCCAAACGAGCCGTTTTGACTTCTGTGATTTTGTGACATCACAACGTAACACTCATTTCATTTGCTCGCTTACAGCGCCGCCCCACCGACTGAATGTGGAAGAGCAAACCTTGTCTGTAGCAGAGCTGTGTAATGGAAGAAGTGACAGAAAACAATCAACTGCACCTAAGATGGATCTATCCTAAGAGATCATCTTATCTTATCTTATCTTATCTTATCTTATCAAAACAGTGCATAGTTAATGAGGGCAGAGACAGAGCACATAGAGAAGTCCCACAGATTCTGGATTTGAGTTTGTTTTTGCAACAGAATTCATAAGCTTGTTTTAAAGAGCCATGAGACATTTTCATACAGTTAAAATGACATGATATGGGACCTTTAAGTACAGTAACAAAGTATTTGTACTTAGTTACTTCCCATCTCTGCCCGACACGACATGTTCTTTCCACCCTCGTGCTGAATGATTAATAATTTTTGAGAGTTGGTAGCGTTTCCCCCCCCCTCGTTGCTGGCATCTCTTGATCAATGTTAATTGGCTTGGAATTAGCATATGTTAGTTAATGATATTTACTTCAAATTAAAGGTATGAGTGGTCCCAGAGGGTTTCCTGCTCATCTAATTACAACCAATTAGCTGCAATTAACACGTGTAAATGAGACGGCACTGAGTCCAAAACAAACAGTGTGCATACGCAGGCTGCTGCCCGGCTTCCCCAGCGTCGCCCAACATGCATTGGCCCTGTGTGTGTGTGTGCGTGCCTGCGTGCGTGCGTGTGTGTGTGTGTGTGTGTGTGCGTGTGTGTGTGTGTGTGCGTGCGTGCGTGCGTGCGTGCGTGCGGTTAAATTAAGGTTCTGATCAACCCTATGAAACAAAAAACCATTCCTCATCATCTTTAAAAAAAAAAAAAAAAAAAAACAGCCATTGAAGAGCCCTTTGTTCCCAGTCTTCCCGCTCATATCCTTATAGCAGCGCTCCTATTCTGAGAGCGTGCTGCCAAAGCAATTTGTTTTACAGACCTTCCTATCAAGTGAGGAAAATCCCGGAGGTATATTAATTGAAATTCAGTCGACGGCGCATCTTGTTTTGGTCTAAGAGACGCAGCAGCCGTGCTGAGTGTGGAGAGTCGTCTCACACGGGGAAAATTGCCAGAGAAATGGGAAGATGTAAACAAGGGAGCAAGGTAGAAAATAAACAGAAGTCATTCAAGCATCTATAGCATCTTACCCGACTCTATTAAAAGTAGACTGCTGCTTCACTTTGGATTTCACAAGACACCCTCTTTTTTGGGCACAAAACGCCCACGTGTCTCCTATCGTTTCAGCTTAAAGTCGAACTGAACCTGTTCGTCACGTGCATAATGAGTCCGTTTCAGACTGAAAACATAGTTTGTCTAAGATGACAGGTTGAGAGGCGGGTCATAGTATCATGTCGATGATTTTATTTGACAATTCTGGGCACTGGATTGGGCTTTGGCCAATCCTGGCGTGTTCCGCCTCCAAATCGAGTGGGATTCAGCGTGTTGTGGCGCTCCCCTCGGGAAGACCCTTTTGACGGGAGGTTAGTGGCTGAGTGGAGCTCAGCGAGCCGCAGGCAGCCAGCTGCCTTCGTGTTCCCGAGCGGAGAGTGCAGCACATCGGCCTGGAATCTCCGAAGTGCGACCCCTGACAACCAAGCTCTCGGATGCGCGCGCCATTATCGCTGCTGTAAATACGACATCCCTGGAATGCGCGTTTTAACGAGCCAGTTACATTTCTTTGCATTCTTAGAGATTATAACGCTGGTGGGCTTTATGGAAAGAGCATGACTTGAACTGGTTAACACCAACAGTTATATCAAACTGGTCATTCAGTAGTGTTTTAGGCCCACGTAACTAATGTAGCTATACAGCTAGCTAATGCTAGCTATATACTGTACTGTACTGTACTGTATTATCTGTCTATTATGTCAGTCGCCAGACCACTATAATGTCTGCCGACGTCAGCACCCGTTTTTACCAACAGCTGACTTTTAGGACTTTGAGCACAAAATAAGGTTATTTGTCAACAAAATACACTAACTATAATGGCTATAATCGACAGAGCAGGTCAGGACTCAGCTACACATGAAATATCTTAAAAATGACAAAATACACTGGAGGGGGGCTTTAGTTAATCTTATTATGTGCTTAGGTGTATGGGCCAGGCTATGATATGTGTTTTAAATGTGTGTTCACTGCATTCAGCTCCTAAAGAGACCTGCTGTAAGCACTGGCTGTGTGTTCTGACAGACATCACACACAGCATTTCATTCTACCTGGGTATTATGACCCCCCCCCACACACACACACACACACACACACACACACACACACACACACACACACACACACACACACACAGCATTTCATTCTACCTGGGTATTATGACCCCCCCCCCCCACACACACACACACACACACACACACACACAGCATTTCATTCTACCTGGGTATTATGACCCCCCACACACACACACACACACACACACACACACTCACACACACACACACACACACACACACACACACACACACACACACACACACACACACACACACACACACAGCATTTCATTCTACCTGGGTATTATGACCCCCCACACACACACACACACACACACACACACACACACACACACTCACACACACACACACACACACACACACACACACACACACACACACACACAGCATTTCATTCTACCTGGGTATTATGACCCCCCCTCCCACACACACACACACACACACACACACACACACACACACACACACACACACACACACACTCACACTCACACACACACACACACACACACACACACACACACACAGCATTTCATTCTACCTGGGTATTAGGACCCCCCCCCCCTTCTCCACGAGCGTGTCTTTTGAAACAGGCCCAGTCTTCAGTTATCCCTGCATGCAGCACTGGCTGAGCTGTATCAATGAAGAACCCTGCGGTGACATCCACAACTTTCCACACCGTTCTTAATGACAAATGGATGCAGATTATATTTTATCTTTATGTTCATTTTATTTATTTGCTGCCTTCAGGGCGATCCCCCCCCCCCCCCCTTCCCCCTGGCCTCTCTGCATCAAGGTTGTATGGGGGGTGGTAGCTGCCTTGTTTAAATCCCTCCCTGCTCGAGCATTGCCTAATCTGAGTTAGTGGTTGTGGGAAGGCGGCATTGACAGCCATCTCTCTCTCTCTCTCTCTCTCTCTCTCTCTATCTCTCTCTCTCTATCTCTCTCTCTCTCTCTCTCTCTCTCTCTCTATAGCATTTGCCAGACTCCCCTCTTATAGTCTCCAGGTTTAGCGGTAGTAGGAGACGGTGTGGGATGCTTCAGCGTACTTAACCGCCATAACAATCAGGGGTGGTGGGTGGGGAAGGGTGCCTTTGTGGGGCGATAAGGGAGGAGGTGGGGGACGGGTGGGGTAGAGGCGTACAGGCACACAGGAAGCTGAACAAATGTGAGGAGGGCATTATCACCTGGTAAACACGGACGCCAGAAGAGGCTGCGGGATTTGTCTCATCCCATTTCTTTTTTCCGAGGGTTTGGAAGAGCGACGCACAAAGAGAGGAGCTGGAGGTGGAGAGACTGAACGACACAGACAACATGAAGAGACCAGGAGAGACTGAACCACACAGACAACATGAAGAGACCAGGAGAGACTGAACCACACAGACTACATGAAGAGACCAGGAGAGACTGAACCATACAGACAACATGAAGAGACCAGGAGAGACTGAACCATACAGACAACATGAAGAGACCAGGAGAGACTGAACCATACAGACAACATGAAGAGACCAGGAGAGACTGAACCATACAGACAACATGAAGAGACCAGGAGAGACTGAACCACACAGACAACATGAAGAGACCAGGAGAGACTGAACCACACAGACAACATGAAGAGACCAGGAGAGACTGAACCACACAGACAACATGAAGAGACCAGGAGGAAGAGACTGAACCATACAGACAACATGAAGAGACCAGGAGAGACTGAACCATACAGACAACATGAAGAGACCAGGAGAGACTGAACCACACAGACAACATGAAGAGACCAGGAGGAAGAGACTGAACCATACAGACAACATGAAGAGACCAGGAGAGACTGAACCACACAGACAACATGAAGAGACCAGGAGAGACTGAACCATACAGACAACATGAAGAGACCAGGAGAGACTGAACCACACAGACAACATGAAGACACCAGGAGAGACTGAACCATACAGACAACATGAAGAGACCAGGAGAGACTGAACCACACAGACAACATGAAGAGACCAGGAGGAAGAGACTGAACCATACAGACAACATGAAGAGACCAGGAGAGACTGAACCACACAGACAACATGAAGAGACCAGGAGAGACTGAACCATACAGACAACATGAAGAGACCAGGAGAGACTGAACCACACAGACAACATGAAGAGACCAGGAGGAAAAGACTGAACCACACAGACAACATGAAGAGACCAGGAGAGACTGAACCATACAGACAACATGAAGAGACCAGGAGAGACTGAACCACACAGACAACATGAAGAGACCAGGAGAGACTGAACCACACAGACAACATGAAGAGACCAGGAGAGACTGAACCACACAGACAACATGAAGAGACCAGGAGAGACTGAACCATACAGACAACATGAAGAGACCAGGAGAGACTGAACCACACAGACAACATGAAGAGACCAGGAGAGACTGAACCACACAGACAACATGAAGAGACCAGGAGAGACTGAACCACACAGACAACATGAAGAGACCAGGAGAGACTGAACCACACAGACAACATGAAGAGACCAGGAGAGACTGAACGACACAGACAACATGAAGAGACCAGGAGAGACTGAACCATACAGACAACATGAAGAGACCAGGAGAGACTGAACCATACAGACAACATGAAGAGACCAGGAGAGACTGAACCACACAGACAACATGAAGAGACCAGGAGAGACTGAACCATACAGACAACATGAAGAGACCAGGAGGAAGAGACTGAACCACACAGACAACATGAAGAGACCAGGAGAGACTGAACCACACAGACAACATGAAGAGACCAGGAGAGACTGAACCACACAGACAACATGAAGAGACCAGGAGAGACTGAACCACACAGACAACATGAAGAGACCAGGAGAGACTGAACCACACAGACAACATGAAGAGACCAGGAGAGACTGAACCACACAGACAACATGAAGAGACCAGGAGAGACTGAACCACACAGACAACATGAAGAGACCAGGAGAGACTGAACCACACAGACAACATGAAGAGACCAGGAGAGACTGAACCACACAGACAACATGAAGAGACCAGGAGAGACTGAACCACACAGACAACATGAAGAGACCAGGAGAGACTGAACCACACAGACAACATGAAGAGACCAGGAGAGACTGAACCACACAGACAACATGAAGAGACCAGGAGAGACTGAACCACACAGACAACATGAAGAGACCAGGAGAGACTGAACCATACAGACAACATGAAGAGACCAGGAGAGACTGAACCATACAGACAACATGAAGAGACCAGGAGAGACTGAACGACACAGACAACATGAAGAGACCAGGAGAGACTGAACCATACAGACAACATGAAGAGACCAGGAGAGACTGAACCATACAGACAACATGAAGAGACCAGGAGAGACTGAACCATACAGACAACATGAAGAGACCAGGAGAGACTGAACGACACAGACAACATGAAGAGACCAGGAGAGACTGAACCATACAGACAACATGAAGAGACCAGGAGGAAGAGACTGAACCATACAGACAACATGAAGAGACCAGGAGAGACTGAACCACACAGACAACATGAAGAGACCAGAAGAGACTGAACGACACAGACAACATGAAGAGACCAGGAGAGACTGAACCATACAGACAACATGAAGAGACCAGGAGAGACTGAACCATACAGACAACATGAAGAGACCAGGAGAGACTGAACCACACAGACAACATGAAGAGACCAGGAGAGACTGAACCACACAGACAACATGAAGAGACCAGGAGAGACTGAACCATACAGACAACATGAAGAGACCAGGAGAGACTGAACCATACAGACAACATGAAGAGACCAGGAGAGACTGAACCATACAGACAACATGAAGAGACCAGGAGAGACTGAACCATACAGACAACATGAAGAGACCAGGAGAGACTGAACCATACAGACAACATGAAGAGACCAGGAGAGACTGAACCATACAGACAACATGAAGAGACCAGGAGAGACTGAACCACACAGACAACATGAAGAGACCAGGAGAGACTGAACCATACAGACAACATGAAGAGACCAGAAGAGACTGAACGACACAGACAACATGAAGAGACCAGGAGAGACTGAACCATACAGACAACATGAAGAGACCAGGAGAGACTGAACCATACAGACAACATGAAGAGACCAGGAGAGACTGAACCATACAGACAACATGAAGAGACCAGAAGAGACTGAACGACACAGACAACATGAAGAGACCAGGAGAGACTGAACCACACAGACAACATGAAGAGACCAGGAGAGACTGAACCACACAGACAACATGAAGAGACCAGGAGAGACTGAACCACACAGACAACATGAAGAGACCAGGAGAGACTGAACCACACAGACAACATGAAGAGACCAGGAGAGACTGAACCACACAGACAACATGAAGAGACCAGGAGAGACTGAACCATACAGACAACATGAAGAGACCAGGAGAGACTGAACCACACAGACAACATGAAGAGACCAGGAGAGACTGAACGACACAGACAACATGAAGAGACCAGGAGAGACTGAACCATACAGACAACATGAAGAGACCAGGAGAGACTGAACCATACAGACAACATGAAGAGACCAGGAGAGACTGAACCACACAGACAACATGAAGAGACCAGGAGAGACTGAACCACACAGACAACATGAAGAGACCAGGAGGAAACACAGGGCGGGAGCAGGAGGCAGCACTGTGATAGGATGACACACAGTAGAAAGCAGGAGGCAGCACTGTGATAGGATGGCACACAGTAGAAAGCAGGGGGCAGCACTGTGATAGGATGACACACAGTAGAAAGCAGGGGGCAGCACTGTGATAGGATGGCACACAGTAGAAAGCAGGGGGCAGCACTGTGATAGGATGGCACACAGTAGAAAGCAGGGGGCAGCACTGTGATAGGATGGCACACAGTAGAAAGCAGGGGGCAGCACTGTGATAGGATGGCACACAGTAGAAAGCAGGGGGCAGCACTGCGATAGGTAGGGCTGGCACGGATCAGAAAACCCACGGATCGGATCGCGTGACGGATTTTGAGCCACGGATCACGGATTTTTCGGATCAGCAAAAATATATATATATCAGATTTTTTCTCTCAAAATTAGATTTTCGATTAGATTTTTTTAATACTATTATAATTCTCTAACCATTTGTTGCCCTGCACAGCTCAAAACATATTTTTTTCTCATAAGTGACACAATGTATGCTTTTACTCTGAAGGCACAACAACCCAACTTCCTGTTTTAGGTGGCACTGCTATGCCTAACTTCGTGGCTGTTGCTTGCACCAGTCACATGACACGGGTACAGACCTACAGACCAGACCAGGTCAGTCTGGAAATATAACGTTGATGCTACGTTAAGCTACTCAGTGGCCCCACGTGTTGTTTTGTTGTTAGGTGTCCTAAGGCAACCTTTCACCGTCCGGTGATAATGTGTTTGTGAAACGTGTGCGCGTGTGTGTGTTGTGGCTCTCGTTATATTGTGCAGCCCGCAACACGCTGATCGCATTCCTGTGCTTTTTCAGAGGTGTTGAAATAAGTTTGTGTGACGCTGTCTTTAGTAGCCACTAGCCACAGCCTTCAGAGAGACTTTACAGCAGCGACAAGGGATGAGGAAGCTCACTTGTGCTTGCCATGATTATGCCTGTCTGTGTCTGGCTGCGCTGCAGGCGTTCTCATACACTAACGTTAAACGTTAAATTAAACGAAGGGGGGCGGGGGGGGGGGGGTCCGCGGACAATTGACATTCCGAACCGCGTTCCGAACCGTGGGGGCTGATCCGTACGGGTCACGGATTATCCGTGATCCGTCCCAGCCCTAGTGATAGGATGGCACACAGTAGAAAGCAGGGGGCAGCACTGTGATAGGATGGCACACAGTAGAAAGCAGGGGGCAGCACTGTGATAGGATGGCACACAGTAGAAAGCAGGGGGCAGCACTGTGATAGGATGGCACACAGTAGAAAGCAGGGGGCAGCACTGTGATAGGATGGCACACAGTAGAAAGCAGGGGGCCGACCTCACCACCCTCTGCAGGGCCTTCAGATCCAAGGACTTGCAGTTTCCATACCAGAGGGACGCAAGACAAGCGTTTTTGTAGCCACGACCCATATCTCCACGTTTCTTTCACATTGGTCATCTTTCATCTGGGACAGCCCCAAATCACACTGTGTGTCAAAGGCTTTAGCTAAAGGGATGACGTGTTGCGCATCCAGGACAGGTCCTCTGTAATATGCACCCCTAAGGACTTGGTGCTTAGACCATCTCCACTGTGGAGCCATTGAATCACATCTCCACTGTGGAGCCAGTGAATCACATCTCCACTGTGGAGCCAGTGAATCACATCTCCACTGTGGAGCCATTGAATCACATCTCCACTGTGGAGCCATTGAATCACATCTCCACTGTGGAGCCAGTGAATCACATCTCCACTGTGGAGCCAGTGAATCACATATCCACTGTGGAGCCATTGAATCACATCTCCACTGTGGAGCCATTGAATCACATCTCCACTGTGGAGCCATTGAATCACATCTCCACTGTGGAACCATTGAATCACATCTCCACTGTGGAACCATTGAATCACATCTCCACTGTGGAACCATTGAATCATAGTGGCTGTTTTTTTCTGAAGTCCACAACGATCTCCTTTGATTTTTCGACATTCCTCAGCAGATTGTTGGTATTATTGCACCAGTCCACTAGTTGTTTCACTTCCTCCCTGTAATCCAGTTCCTTTCTATAATAATAATAATTAATTATATAATAATTGCTGTGTGCACGTTTCTCCCCAGAGCAGGCCGCCACAAGTAATCTGATACGCAATTCATCTGGATACGAGAAGAGGAAGTTAAGATGTGAAGGTTTATAGTTAAATAAAATACATGTAGGTACATCTATAATGTGTAGGATCTACTGCTTCAGAACCATTCGAATCCACAGTGGGAAAAGGTCTGCGACGCAGTCTACTGTACTGTATATGCTCTGATGAAGGTCTTGTAGACCAAAAGCTTAGTTTAAATTGTGTAGATGTAAGAGGATCATTAAACTTTAAACCATAAAAGCCATGAATAATCAATCATGCAAAGAAATGCAGGCCCTGCTGTGAATTCACACTATGAGGAGAACTGATTCTGATGCATCTGAAAGTTGCCTTCGGTGGCTTTTTGTTAAGTTTGGATCATTTTGACACATGTGAACACGCCAGGCGGACTCGGGTGTGGACCAAAAGCTTGCAAAAGGTTTGCCAAAGGTATGCCATTTTCCCAAAACCAATCACTAGTGAGTGACATAGTGATCTGAGGATAGACATAGAAACTCTTTAACAATGATGTTTGATTTGGAAATAAATCTACAGAGATGTTTTCCTTGTGTTGATCTTGGCCTTGTAGGACTTGATTTGCTTTGGTCTCAGTCTTGACTATAGGGCTGTTCGATTTTGCCTAAAAATTGAATTGACGATTTTTTCTCTCAAAACTCGATTTTCGATTTTGATTTTGATTTTTTTATACATTTATACTAAACATTTGTTGCCTTGCAGAGCTCTTTTTTCCTATTTTTTCATAAGCGACAAATTACGCTTTTACTCTGAAGGCAGAACAACCCAACTTCCTGTTTTAGCCTAACTTGCTATGCCTAACTTCCTGGCTGTTGCTTGCTAACCTGCAGTCACTTGACACTGGTGGATTTGCGCTTTTGGAGGTGAGTCCTGGTAACGTTACTCGGTGGCCTCACGTGTTGTTATGTGAACTAAGGCAGCATTTCAGCATCCAGTGATAACGTCTTTGTTCGTGCGCGTGTGTGTGTTGTGGTAATCGTTATCTTGCACAGCCCGCCGCGCAGTGCAACACACTGCTCAGTGCTCACACACTGTGCTTTTTGGAGTGGTTGAAATAAGTTCATTGCTGCTGTCTTTAGTAGCCAGCAGTAGACACAGCCTCCAGAGGGACGAGGACGAGTAGCAGCACGCGTACATGACAGAGAGCCGCCCCGCCGTAACGTAACGTAATTACCCTAGTTAAAAAAATATATTTTACGATTTTCATTTTTTTAACATCGTCCTAACTAATTAATTTGATTACGATTCAAAATCGATTTATCAAGCAGCCCTAGTCTTGACTTGCATCCCCTCAGATCTGGTCTTGGAATCGACTTGAACTAGACGAACATGTTCTTCTCGGAATTGACTTGAACTAGACTAGCATGTTCTAGGAAGTGACTAAATTCTAGATATAAGGGACCACAGCAAGATGTGCATAACGCATGCATGCCTGCCAGTATTCACTGTTGCAGCATGAGGGGACGGGGGAACTCTTGCCCTGCCGTCGGCTGCTCGGCAGAGATAAAACATTCCAAGTGTTTTTACCTGCGTGTTTCTCTGCTGCTCGGTATCTGGGAATGTGTTTCTCTGCTGCTCGGTATCTGGGAAAAGACACTTGGGAGCCGGTCGATAACGCCGCTACAATCAGGCCGTCCACAGTGACGAGCGTGTTGTGCTTTCAGCGCTGTCACAGAGGAAAGACAAAGCAGCACACCTGAGGCTCACCTGAGGGCCTCCTCTGTCTCATTGTCAGCGCGCTGCGCTGGGATTGAGGCGTCTCTGTGGGATGCTCTTTTCTATAGCGTAGAAAAGGCTACATACAGACAATGTTCTCCTGTAAGGTAAGAGGCATGGTTACTCATGTGTTTGATGCAATGTTGCAAAATGACCAAAGCATGGAACTTGTATTATTGTACTAAGGCAGGGGTGGCCAAACTTTTTAGGTTGTGGGCCGCATACAGAAAAATATAAGGAGTCGCGGGCCAAACAATATTAAGCGCGTCAGTTTTCACGGCAAAAGAAATTGTACCAGAAAACCCTTGTGCCATCAAAAATTTTATTTCTACCTAAATAAATATATGACACATAGTTTATTGATGTGCCTATTACAATGGGTATTTCTGTATGTTTTCAAATTTTCTTTTCCTGTGCCAACAGGTTAAGACAGAGATAATTTAACATAACATTAGTATTAAACATTCATTCAGTATTAAAAATGTTTAAAAATAAATAGACCAGGTCAGGGTACTCAAGTATAACCAGTATAACAAGTATATTTGGGGCGGCTGTGGCTCAGGAGGTAGAGCGGGTCATCCACTAATCAGAAGCTCGGTGGTTCGATCCCCGGCTCCTCCAGTCCGCATGTCGAAGTGTCTTTGGGCAAGACACTGAACCCCGAATTGCTCCTGATGGCTGTGCTAGCACCCTGCGTGGCAGCTGGCCGCCTTCGGTGTGTGAATGGGTGAATGTAGGTACACTGTAAAGCGCTTTGGATAAAAGCGCTATATAAATGCAGTCCATTTACCATTTACCATCCATTTATAACCCATTTTCAATGGTTTTAAATTGAAAAAACGAAATGGGGGGAATCAGTTTTTTCGTTTTCGTTATCCATTTTAAACTTTAAAACAGAAAAAGGGAAAAAGTTGTTAGCGTTTTTTTTTTTTAACGGGCAGCGGGCCACTTAAAAACGGGCAGCGGGCCGTAGTTTGGCCACCCCTGTAAGGGATGTGTGAGAATCTGGAGTTTTATCAAAGGGGCTGGAGGGACCTCATCACAGGTCTCAGGTGTTGCGTTGATGCCTTGCGTCGTGCGAAACGTTTTTGTTGTGCCCACCATCTTGATGGCCAGTTTGACGCACTTTATTGGCTGCACAATTGGAAATCGATTGGAACACACTGACAAACGTCAATATCTCAAAAACTATACATATGCATGGCTTATATATTGACATTGTGAGTGAGAGCAGAAGTATCTGAATGGTTTGATGTAATGTACAGTGTTTCCCCTAGAAAACATTTCAGGCCTGGAGCGATTTTTCGAAACGTACCCCGACCACAACGGTGGGGGCCGTCGCTGGTGACGCTAAACTTTTAGCTAACCTGTTCGCATCTATGTTCGCAATGGCATCCCAAGTATCATCATGCTATTATGGGATGCGATGTGAACAGTTGTATTATGGGATGTGCGTTTCCCAGGCAACGACACACGTTGTCGTTGACATGTTTTGGAACATCTGCACGCTGGCACAATGCTCCTAAAAGCAAAATGCTTATTGTTTTGAATGATTTGGCATCTTCTATTACTGTCAACACCAGTATTGTTGTATTGTAATAATATGCCATAAAGGTTTATTGAAAAAAGAGCGCACGGGGGGGGGGGGGGTATCAAAATAAATGCTATTTCTTTTGTGGCCTGGCGGGGGCGTTGTTGGCCTGGCGGGCCCGCCAGGCCCGTAGAATGGTAGGGGAAACACTGGTATAGTGTTAAAGTTGTGTGAACAGTCACAATTTTTAAAATGTGTGAATTTAGTAAAAAAGAAAAACGTATAACATTTAAACTGTGATTTCTCAAAAAGTAGCCTACAAAACGTAGCAAAAGGCTGAATAAGAGTAATAAAGTAGCAAAAGTGGACTTGTAAAACAGGGTCTGTGTGCTGCGTTCGGGCGTCAACTTGGCCGCCACAACAGAAACAAACATTCTGTGAAGGTCATGAATTGGATATCGGCCAGTCATGTCGGCCACGTGATGATGATGATGATGATGATGATGGAGGTTCCTTACGGCAGCTACATAAAAAAACAGCATGGAAAATGTCGGTGTGGAAGAAAATGGTGCTTATTCAAGAAACGGTTCGGCATTATTGATTGCAAGTAGCGCCTACAAACTACACTGGTTTCCAGGAATTGAAAGTAATGTGACTTATAATATAGCGTTTTAAATGTTTGGGCTTTTATTGTTAATAGGTGTATGACGTGGAATTCAAGCTAACAAGGTGAGAAATAATTTTTTATTTCATTATGAACTATTATGAACTGACTATTGCTGAGTGCCAGCACACACAAAAAGAGGCAACAACACAAAGACGGTTCTGAAATGCTCAGAATGAGTGCATGCTGCTTACTCTGGGCTGTATGTGTATTATGTGCTGCTTACTCTGGGCTGTATGTGTATTATGTGCTGCTTACTCTGGGCTGTATGTGTTTATGTGCTGCTTACTCTGGGCTGTATGTGTGTATGTGCTGCTTACTCTGGGCTGTATGTGTATTATGTGCTGCTTACTCTGGGCTGTATGTGTGTATGTGCTGCTTACTCTGGGCTGTATGTGTGTATGTGCTGCTTACTCTGGGCTGTATGTGTATTATGTGCTGCTTACTCTGGGCTGTATGTGTATTATGTGCTGCTTACTCTGGGCTGTATGTGTGTATGTGCTGCTTACTCTGGGCTGTATGTGTTTATGTGCTGCTTACTCTGGGCTGTATGTGTGTATGTGCTGCTTACTCTGGGCTGTATGTGTGTATGTGCTGCTTACTCTGGGCTGTATGTGTGTATGTGCTGCTTACTCTGGGCTGTATGTGTTTATGTGCTGCTTACTCTGGGCTGTATGTGTGTATGTGCTGCTTACTCTGGGCTGTATGTGTGTATGTGCTGCTTACTCTGGGCTGTATGTGTGTATGTGCTGCTTACTCTGGGCTGTATGTGTATTATGTGCTGCTTACTCTGGGCTGTATGTGTATTATGTGCTGCTTACTCTGGGCTGTATGTGTGTATGTGCTGCTTACTCTGGGCTGTATGTGTGTATGTGCTGCTTACTCTGGGCTGTATGTGTGTATGTGCTGCTTACTCTGGGCTGTATGTGTGTATGTGCTGCTTACTCTGGGCTGTATGTGTGTATGTGCTACTTACTCTGGGCTGTATGTGTTTATGTGCTGCTTACTCTGGGCTGTATGTGTTTATGTGCTGCTTACTCTGGGCTGTATGTGTGTATGTGCTGCTTACTCTGGGCTGTATGTGTGTATGTGCTGCTTACTCTGGGCTGTATGTGTGTATGTGCTGCTTACTCTGGTCTGTATGTGTGTATGTGCTGCTTACTCTGGTCTGTATGTGTTTATGTGCTGCTTACTCTGGGCTGTATGTGTTTATGTGCTGCTTACTCTGGGCTGTATGTGTGTATGTGCTACTTACTCTGGGCTGTATGTGTTTATGTGCTGCTTACTCTGGACTATATGTGTTTATGTGCTGCTTACTCTGGGCTGTATGTGTTTATGTGCTGCTTACTCTGGTCTGTATGTGTGTATGTGCTGCTTACTCTGGACTGTATGTGTTTATGTGCTACTTACTCTGGGCTGTATGTGTGTATGTGCTACTTACTCTGGGCTGTATGTGTTTATGTGCTGCTTACTCTGGACTGTATGTGTTTATGTGCTGCTTACTCTGGGCTGTATGTGTGTATGTGCTGCTTACTCTGGGCTGTATGTGTGTATGTGCTACTTACTCTGGGCTGTATGTGTGTATGTGCTACTTACTCTGGTCTGTATGTGTGTATGTGCTGCTTACTCTGGGCTGTATGTGTATTATGTGCTACTTACTCTGGGCTGTATGTGTTTATGTGCTGCTTACTCTGGACTGTATGTGTTTATGTGCTGCTTACTCTGGGCTGTATGTGTGTATGTGCTGCTTACTCTGGGCTGTATGTGTGTATGTGCTGCTTACTCTGGACTGTATGTGTTTATGTGCTGCTTACTCTGGGCTGTATGTGTGTATGTGCTGCTTACTCTGGGCTGTATGTGTGTATGTGCTACTTACTCTGGGCTGTATGTGTGTATGTGCTACTTACTCTGGGCTGTATGTGTATTATGTGCTGCTTACTCTGGGCTGTATGTGTTTATGTGCTGCTTACTCTGGGCTGTATGTGTTTATGTGCTACTTACTCTGGGCTGTATGTGTGTATGTGCTACTTACTCTGGGCTGTATGTGTGTATGTGCTGCTTACTCTGGGCTGTATGTGTTTATGTGCTACTTACTCTGGGCTGTATGTGTTTATGTGCTGCTTACTCTGGGCTGTATGTGTTTATGTGCTGCTTACTCTGGGCTGTATGTGTTTATGTGCTGCTTACTCTGGTCTGTATGTGTATTATGTGCTGCTTACTCTGGGCTGTATGTGTGTATGTGCTGCTTACTCTGGTCTGTATGTGTTTATGTGCTGCTTACTCTGGTCTGTATGTGTGTATGTGCTGCTTACTCTGGGCTGTATGTGTATTATGTGCTGCTTACTCTGGGCTGTATGTGTTTATGTGCTGCTTACTCTGGTCTGTATGTGTATTATGTGCTGCTTACTCTGGGCTGTATGTGTGTATGTGCTGCTTACTCTGGTCTGTATGTGTTTATGTGCTGCTTACTCTGGTCTGTATGTGTTTATGTGCTACTTACTCTGGGCTGTATGTGTTTATGTGCTACTTACTCTGGGCTGTATGTGTTTATGTGCTGCTTACTCTGGGCTGTATGTGTTTATGTGCTACTTACTCTGGGCTGTATGTGTGTATGTGCTACTTACTCTGGGCTGTATGTGTGTATGTGCTGCTTACTCTGGGCTGTATGTGTTTATGTGCTACTTACTCTGGGCTGTATGTGTGTATGTGCTACTTACTCTGGGCTGTATGTGTGTATGTGCTGCTTACTCTGGGCTGTATGTGTTTATGTGCTACTTACTCTGGGCTGTATGTGTTTATGTGCTGCTTACTCTGGGCTGTATGTGTTTATGTGCTGCTTACTCTGGGCTGTAGGCCTATGTGTTTATGTGCTCCCTCGACGGCACAGTCAGAACTCCCTCTCTCCCTCCTGCTCCACATTTTCATTCAACTGTAAATGGATTTCATATTTTCTTTCCACACTATAATCATCCCAAAAAAGGATGCAACTTGTGAACTTGAGGAACACTAAATCCCCCCTTACACACACACACACACACACACACACACACACACACACGAACCCCCCCCCCCAAAAAAGTCGCAGGGATCTTAGGCATTCACGGGCTGATGATTCCGATAATCCGAGTTCAAATACAATTCCTGGATCACAGGATTTAAATGACATTATATAGAAATTAGATTTCACATCTAGAGCAACTAAACCTTCCCCCGATCCATCTCTTCCTAATTATACTACAGGCCCCCGCACCCCCCCCCTGCACCCCCCGTGTTCCCCAGAACCTCCAGCAGACGCTTTCTTCTTCTTGCCTTTTTGTTCATTCTGCTTGAATACAAGCTGGGATATTCTTTAGCGCCACAATGCATCTATTACAATACAAAGTAACCCAGGAGCTGCTATATATTCCAAGTGATGGCTCCCTGCTGAATTGCACTGGGCTTGATTCATGGTGGGCCACACTGTGTGTGTGTGTGTGTGTGGGGGGGGTATCCAGTCATCTACCTGTAACTCACACTGTGGGGGGGGGGGGGGGGGGGGTATCCAGTCATCTACCTGTAACTCACACTATAGAGTCCCAAAGTCACGCCCTCTTCCGGGTTCTGGATAAGTCCTAAGGGATTTCGTCATCATATATTTATAATCAGAATCAGAATCACTTTTATTGCCTCAATGTGAAAAGATTACATACAAGGAATTTGTCTTCGGGTGCTTTCACACTGGCGCCCCCGTAACGTTCCCGAGCACACTTGTCCCTAAATTGACCCCAGTTTCGGAACGTTTGACGAGTGTGAATGTGGCGTTCCGTTCCGTTCCGTTCCACGCCCGGGCGCGCAACAGGGAACCGTGACAGGATCCACTTGAAAAGGTGGTCTGGCCCGGGCACGGAACACTTGCGAGTGTGAAAGCCAACCGTTCCGAACCACATAGACAACACATCAGAGTCCTGCACCGGGTCAGGGTTCCGCGGGGCCCCGCCGGGTACCCGCAAAAAACGCGGGGTGCGCAAAAAATACACTTCTGTAAATTGGTGGGTCGGGCGGCGGGTAAAAATGAACTAAATGCGGTCGGGCGGCGGGTGGAACAACGACAACGTATGAGCCATGTATGTTTTTCTGTTGCACTCAGACGGAGGCAAGGGGTGTGTCTGGCAAGGGGGGGGTGTCTGGCAGGGGGTGTGTCTGGCAGGGGCGGGGGTGTCTGGCAGGGGGTGTGTCTGGCAGCTGGTCTGACTGGAAGAGGAGAAAAGTTTCTGACGCACGTTTTCCACTTTGTTTACATAACCGGCATCATTTCAAGTATGCGCATACTGTGCATTGTGTGACGCTATATGGACTGCACAAAACTCAGCTGCGGGGTCAAGGTGATTGATTGGAGACAATACGAGTCAGACAGATAATCTAGTAGGCTAACGTTAACGCTAACTACAGTCAACCATACTGTTTTCATAGCAACAGGCAACAACATGTCATGGATGGATACCGTGAAAGTAGAGAGGTCTCATCCCAACGTGGATTTACGTTGCTTGCTAGAGTCTTTAATTTGAAGGAGCTGTGCAGGAAATGGAGTTGAAAGTTCCAGGCAACTTGACACTGTCAAGCCGCTCTGGGATGCAGGAACAGGCCTTTGGAGGGCGGTGTGGGAATGACAGCGCCGCCATTCTCCCTATTAGAAATCACTGCACCATCGAAATGATTAAAAAGCTGTTGTATTAAACTACATAATGGGGTTTTAAACGGTTTCATTATATAGCTACTTCTAATGGAGAATATGTCTGATAAAAAGTTGTAAATGGCGCTGGTGTTGTCAGGCCTTGTCTGCTCTTTTGCTTGTTGAAGAAGAAAGGAAGAGGCGGATTCAGGCCACATCATTGTAAAAATATCCGTGTATGAACGATCAGATGAGATAAAGTTGAAAAATGAGCAGAGGGTTTTATGCGTGCCGTCTCTTCTCGCGCACTGCTTCGCTACCAGCTGACCGGCCAATCAGAGTGATTTCTCTACCAGCTGACCGGCCAATCAGAATGATTTCTCTACCAGCTGACCGGCCAATCAGAGTGATTTCTCTACCAGCTGACCGGCCAATCAGAGTGATTTCTCTACCAGCTGACCGACAATCAGAGTGATTTCTCTCACCGCAAAGACTAGGGCGACAGACGCTCACCAACGGCCCGGGCGATGTTGCCGACGGCCCGTCCGTCGGCCCGGTGTGTCTGGGCTTTAACCCATATCGGTCGAACCCTCTCAAAATAGCCCTGATCCTATCCTGATCCTATCCTGATCCTATCCTGATCCTATCCTATCCATCGATGGATATCAGCAGCCACGGTTGGTCATGAGAGGAGCGCGGGAGTGTGTACTGTGTGTGACCAGGCAGCGATGGGCCCAGATAACAGCTCCTCCCTCCCCAGGCCTGATTACATCTGCTCCATGTGTGTCTCCAGGATCAGGATTACATGATTTATTACAGTGTGCTGGGCTCCATGGTGCAGGGTGCTAACTCTCCCGCCTGCACCCCATAGAGGAGTGCATTCCAGCTAACACCATGCAAATTCAACCTGGATCTTCCTCTCTCTCTCTCTCTCTCTCCCTCTCTCTCTCTCTCTCTTTCTCTCTCCCTCCCTCTCTCTCTCCCTCTCTCTCTCTTTCTCTCTCTGCCTCCCTCTCAATTCAAATTCAAATTCAAATTCGCTTTATTGGCATGAATGTCTCAAGTACAATATTGCCAAAGCATAAAGAACTGATCAAACAAAATAACATTAATAAAATACAAGTGATTACAGTTACAATACATACAGTAGTCACATTTCAACAGATCATATTAATTCATTGTTTTTCCCTCTAATGTCATGGCAGAGTGTTACATATTGTGCGGCTAAATGTGTAAATTGTCGTTCTTCACCTAAACAGAGTTTCATCAGTTCATCACATGTTTTTCCCTGATATGACGAGTCTGCTGCTCTGACCTGCTGCAGGAAGGCCTCTCTGACAGTTTGGTACAGGGGGCAGGAGAGGAGAAAATGGACCTCACTTTCTATTTCCCCTGAAGAACACTGTTTACAGACTCTCAGTTCTCTGGGCCTCCATTGGTTCTTATAACGGCCTTTTTCAATCTCTAGTTGATGGTCACTGAGTCTGTACATAGTTAATGTGCGTCTCTGTTTGGGCTTTTTTACGCTTACCAGGTATTGTGCGAGAGAATAGTCTCTATTCAATAAGCGATAGGTTTCTAATTTGTTGATGGATTTTGTTTCATTTTTCCAATTGTCAATGTAGATTGTTTTGTTTTCTCTGTCGATTGTTTGCAGATGGGGTTTGGAAAGATGGTGGAGGTCTTGTATTTGGAGGTGGCAGGTTTCTCTGATGTTTCTCAGAGGGTCTGTCTCTGGGCTGAGGCTGTTACTTAGAAAGGCTCTGTGATGATATGAGTCAGGATCAGCTTGTGCCAAGTGAGCCTGGAACTTCACTGATCTTTTGATCATGTGGAGAGAGAGTGGGAACACACCTAGCTCTGCTCTACATGCATGGTTTGGACAGTTTCTGTGGACCTTGAGGATCTCCTTACAGAATTGGAGTTGAAATGTTTCTGTGGGTGTTGTGTCCCATGAGGTGTGTCTCTGATTAATTAGGGGGCCCCACACTTCACTTCCATACATAAGGATGGGTTGAATTATACTACTGAATAGTTTTAGCCAAATTTGAATTGGAGGATTGAATTTGTTTAGTGAAGTTCTAATGCTATAGTAGGCCCTGCGTGCCTTATCTGTCAGGGAATGTATTGCTTTAGCAAAGCTGCCAGATGCACTGATGGTTATGCCTAAATAATTATATTCCATTGTATGCTGAAGTGTGGTCCCTCTCACAGTGAAACTGTGTTTGGATTCTTGTGATCTGGCCTTTTTTTGAAATACCATGATCTTAGTTTTGTCAAGGTTGATGTCTAAAGCCCAGTTATGACAGAAGGTGTCCAGCAGTGAGAGGTTCTGCTGTAGACCATGTTCTGTTGGGGATAATATAACCAGGTCATCTGCATACATGAGGAACTTAATTTCTTTGCCATGTAGATCTAATCCAGGGCTTGGGGACTGTTCAAGAATTGTGGCCAATTTATTAATGTAAATGTTAAATAGGGTAGGGGATAGGTTGCACCCCTGGTGCACCCCTCTTCCTTGTTTGAAGAACTCTGTTCTTTTGTTTCCAATTTTTACACAACACTGGTTGTCAGAGTATTTGGATTTAATTAGGTCGTATATTTTACCACCAATTCCACATTGTAAGATTTGGAAAAATAATCCATTATGCCAAATTGTGTCAAAAGCCTTTTTTAGGTCTACGAAACATGCAAATACCTTCCCTTTATGTTTTTTGTGAACGTGGTTTTGGATAAGTGTATGTAGTGTGTAGATGTGGTCTGATGTTTGATGGTTGGGTAGAAAGCCAATCTGGCTTCTAGACAGGACATTGTGGTCAGTGAGATACCCTAATAATCTGCAGTTTAGGATGCTACAGAAGAGTTTGCTGAGGTTGCTGTTAACACAGATGCCTCTGTAGTTACTGGGGTTGTACTTGTCTCCCCTTTTAAATATTGGAGAAATAAGGCCTTTATTCCAAATAGTGGGGTAATATCCTGTTGTCAGCACCAGGTTAAAGTGTTTTAGTATACCAAGTTGAAGTTTTGAGCTACTGTGTTTCAGCATCTCTGAGCTAATGCTGTCTATACCGCAGGCTTTGCCATTTTTAAGGGTTTTAAGTTTGTCCTTTAGTTCTTTAAGAGTGATGGGGTAGTCAAGGGCACATTGGTTATCTTTCACTGCCCTTTCTAGTTCTTTGAGTTTGTCAGTCGTTAAAAGTTGACTGGGGTTCAGACCGTGACATTCTGGATTTTCATAGAGGTCATCAAAGTATTTTATCCAGATATTGCCATTTTGAATTGGGTTCGTCTCTGCACGTGGGCTTCTGTTAATGCTTTTCCATAAATTCCAAAAGGTATTATCATTGATAGCTTTTTCAATTTTGTTGAGTTCTCCTTCCATATAATGTAATTTTTTCACATGGAGGAGTTTTTTGTAATCTTTTAGGGCCTTGATGTATTCAAGCCGTCCCACTGGGTCATTTGGGTTCCTGTGTTTTCTGTTTGAGAGTTTTCTCAGGTTTTGTCTTGATAAAGTGCATTCTCTGTCGAACCATCGGTCTTTTTGCTTTATGCTGGATTTTTTACTTTGTGATATTTTTAATTGAGATTCTTTTGCTAATTGGATAAATATACTGTTTAAATGATGTGTGGCCAGATTAATGTTTTCTTCATCAGGTTGATACTGGGTGTTCAGAAAAGTATCCAGAATATTGTGAATGTGATCACGGTCTAGTGCAGCGGTATAGGCAGCAGTGCTCTCTTCTGTCCATCTATATTTCCTCGGCAGAGGAAACATCCTTGGCTCTGGGTTTGGGTTGACAATGGGTGACAATGACTTCTTCAGAAATACAGTTATTTGGCTGTGGTCCGATAAGGGCAGTTGTGGTGATACCAGAAATGCATTTATGTAATGTGGTTCAATATCGGTAATGGCATAATCTATAACACTACTACCTAGCACAGAGCAGTGTGTGAGTCTGCCCAGAGAGTCTCCTCTTGTTCTGCCATTAACAATGTACAGACCCAGACCCTTACACATCTGTAGTACCTGTTTGCCAGTTTTGTTTAGCACACTGTCATAACTTTGTCTTTGTGTATTTAATGAAGTGTGGTACAATGGGGAATGTGAGAGTAAGGTATGTTTGTTTCCTTCAAAGTTAATGAAGTCTGGCTCTCTACCAGTTCTGGCATTCAGATCACCACATATCAAGATTGATCCTAAACTCTGGAAAAAGGAGGTTTCTTTTTGGATTTCCTCAAAAATGTCTTCCTCATAGTAGGGTGAGTTTGAGGGTGGGATGTAGATTGCACATACATACACATCTCTGTCGTTTTCCAGAATACTTGAGTCAATTTTTATCCAAATGTGTTGTTTTCCTTTTTTAACAGGTGAGATGCACTCTTTATATTCCCCTTTGTACCACAGTAGTAGACCGCCTGAGTCTCTACCGTTCTTAATATGATCATGTTTTACAGAGGGTATAACAAGTTCTATATAATTGTTTGGGCAATTAGTTTGGATACAATTTTGATTCCAAGTTTCATTCAAAATTATTATATCAATATTTTTAATACTATTTACAAATTCAGGGTTTGCTGATTTCAAACCAAAAGTTGAAGAGGATAAGCCCTGAATGTTCCAGTTACTAATTGAGAAAGATGCAATTTTCTTTTTCTTAACGGAATAGTGTACTACTAAAGAATATCTGATTTACAAACCAAATGAATGCAACATCATGAAAAGTGTTGTTCAGTGATGATGAATATTACAAGCGCGGGATGCCCCACACTCAATAAAGGAGTGTAGAACAGCCAGCACCAACAACAATCCATCATTAAATCACTGAGCTAATGGGATTTCCACTAGTTCAGAAATTTAGTGCAAAGTAATGTGATAACATCTCTTATCTGATTTGGGTTCAGTTCAGTAGGTGGAGATGTGGTGCCTCTGGCGGCTACAGCAGCGTAACTGTCTCTCTGGGCTGGAGGCTGAGTCTGAGTCTGAGCTGGCTGCTGCTGCTGCCAACTGTATTGTTCCTGGATAGCTTGGTGGGGTAAAACATACTCCACTGAGGTGGGTCTGGAGCCTTGTGGAGGTGGAGCTGGAGCATAGTACGCTGAGTTGGGTCTGGAGCCTTGTGGAGGTGGGGCTGGAGCATAGTACGCTGAGTTGGGTCTGGAGCCTTGTGGAGGTGGGGCTGGGGCGTAGTGCACTGAGGTGGGTCTGGAGCCTTGTGGAGGTGGCGGTGGAGCTGGAGCGTAGTACGCTGAGTTGGGTCTGGAGCCTTGTGGAGGTGGGGCTGGGGCATAGTGCACTGAGGTGGGTCTGGAGCCTTCTGGAGGTGGAGCGTAGTACATTGAGGTGGGTCTGGGGCCCTGAGCAAAGCCATTATTAGTGGCTGTTCCAGTGTGCAGTGAGCTTCTGTGATGTCTGTGATGGCTGGTTGTGGTTGTGGTTGTCCTCCTGTTGTGAGATGTTGATGTGTTGCGGTCTAAAGCTGTGTCTTTAATATTCTTGGCGAACAGTCGTACACCTGTCTGGTTGAGGTGTAGGCGGTCATGCAGGTGCTGGTAGAGGATTTCTGCATGATATGCCATGTGGACGTTTGGTATCTCTGTGCAGGCTTTGGATATTTCAGCGTTGATGGTGTTGATCTCATGCTGAGGTATG
>NC_139642.1:60453381-60478381 GCF_964638095.1 Poromitra crassiceps
CACAACATCTCAGGAGCGCCTTGACGGAATTTCTTCCAATTTGCCTCAAATGGTGATTTGGACTCAAGAATGAACTAATGGCGGAGGCATAAATCCGCAGAGCGGTCGTTCTAGTTTATTCATGCATCATCTTAGAGGGTTCCTTATGTTTTACAATTTACAGCATTACATTCTTTGAGAATGTCTTTCATTATGCAAGCAAAATTGGTATTGTAACTGAAATGTCGATATCGAATCGGGACCTTGTGTATCGGAATCGTATCCAATCTGGAAATCAGTGGCGAGACCGCAGCCATACTTGTCCGCTGCTACGGGCCTAAACAAGACAGCCGGGCCTTGAAACGAGACAAATGCTGTCAGATTTACAGACTGCCATGCTTCCAACCATCCCTGCTAATCCCTTCCCAGAAATAAATTGTCCCATTAAAATGAAATGTTGCCCATATAGGTTTAATAAATTGAAAACGCTTGTTTGAATCCTCCATAATTTGGACTGAATCCCGAGCATGTAGCAAAGGCTTGCACAAAATAAGATTATTTGCTGTGTATTATAATGTATGCAGCAGCGGTTTTATGCGACCAAACAGTGTCAGTGAACCCCCCGATGAAATGTGTGCTTATTTATATGCAGTTATTCAGGTATGCAGTAAATTCCAATTACTTCTTAAGATTTCTATTTAGCATGAGGGGAAATATGACAGGGAGGCTCTGTGTTTTGAGCGGCGTTGTAAATCTCGTTAACTCTTTGCAGTGTAGAGCGAGGAATCTGCATTCATGTCATGGAGTGAGCAGTGCATAAGATTTTAATAACTAGCTAATGTTCCCTCTATGGGACGTGTTGGAGGCGACGCTGCTTTGAGGACAGGATTTGACTGATATGAGCTTTTCAAGGCCAAATACTGACGCTGATATTGTACCGATGACAATTGTACAATATCTTTAACGAGTAACTACATCCCACATGAAAGTCTGTGGTGAAGTCTGAAAAATAGGTACATGAACTGACCTTCTGCTATTGGCTGGTCTCTGTGCCCTGTGATGTCACCCTCTCAGAGATGGGCACTTGGACTTGGGACTTGGACTTGAGTCGCACTTAAGTCACACGCACAGTGACTTGAGACTTGACTTGAGACTCGTCCTTCAAAGACTTGAGACTTGACTTGCCTTGGAGGTTTGGGACTTGTGAACAATCTTTATTTTTTATTTGTATTTTTTTGGTGCATTAACATTAAGGAAATCTCTACTGATGTCATCCAATCAACTGCACACTGTATGCTAATAGATAAAGCAGTGAGGATAATACAGTAGGCTACATGCTTTGAATCCCTTAGTTTTAGCTATGCAGTGTTCTAAGCAGACTGGATGGCATGCAGCAGATGATAGAACGCTCATCCATAAGAGACTTGAGACTTGACTTGGACTTGTGACCAAAGACTTGAGACTTGACTTGGACTCTAGCTCAAAGACTTGAGACTTGACTTGGACTTGCAAAAAATGACTTGTGAGCATGTCTGCTATAGAGTACAACAGGTGGTGACATCACCTGGAACAAAGATCAGCCAATGAGAGAAGGCCAGTTCAGTACCATATTTTTCCACCGTATACCAGTCTTCACCAAACATTTGGGTTTCAGTTACTGCAGTTACTGTTTAAATTGGACCATTTTCACATCACGGAACCCAGAATAATGACATTCTGTCAGGGTTAGTGAGTCAGCTTTATATAGCTGTGGTCAGAGTTAGTGAGTCAGCTTTATATAGCTGTGGTCATTCTGTCAGGGTTAGTGCAGCAGCTTTATATAGCTGTGGTCAGGTCAGGGTTAGTGCAGCAGCCTTATATAGCTGTGGTCAGGGTTAGTGCAGCAGCTTTATATAGCTGTGGTCAGGGTTAGTGCAGCAGCCTTATATAGCTGTGGTCAGGGTTAGTGCAGCAGCTTTATATAGCTGTGGTCAGGGTTAGTGCAGCAGCTTTATATAGCTGTGGTCAGAGTTAGTGAGTCAGCTTTATATAGCTGTGGTCATTCTGTCAGGGTTAGTGAGTCAGCTTTATATAGCTGTGGTCAGGTCAGAGTTAGTGAGTCAGCTTTATATAGCTGTGGTCAGGTCAGAGTTAGTGCAGCAGCTTTATATAGCTGTGGTCAGGTCAGGGTTAGTGCAGCAGCTTTATATAGCTGTGGTCAGGTCAGGGTTAGTGCAGCAGCTTTATATAGCTGTGGTCAGGTCAGGGTTAGTGCAGCAGCTTTATATAGCTGTGGTCAGGTCAGAGTTAGTGCAGCAGCTTTATATAGCTGTGGTCAGGTCAGGGTTAGTGAGTCAGCTTTATATAGCTGTGGTCAGGTCAGGGTTAGTGAGTCAGCTTTATATAGCTGTGGTCAGGTCAGGGTTAGTGCAGCAGCTTTATATAGCTGTGGTCAGGTCAGGGTTAGTGCAGCAGCTTTATATAGCTGTAGTCAGGACTCACCAATTTGAGTGAAGTTGTGGACCAGTGATGTCATTGAATGTGCATGAATGACATCACTGGTCCACAACTCAAATCAAACTAAATGAATGTGTGCACAACTGTTTTACAATTTTCGGATTATGTGTGAGATCATGTGCAAAATAAATCAGCATCGGTGGAGTTCTCCTTTAAGGTGATATATAGGTTTAGGTTATAATAACAAAAACGTACAGTATAAATGTGACTTACGGTTGAAATGTTGAGTTTGGAAACCCTGGGGATCGAACACGGGCCTCCGGTGTGACAGGCCCAATAGCAGACTCTATGAACTAGTGTCACGTGTATAACATTGATAAGACGTACTGTTTACTTCAAACAGGTGCTAACCCTGGATTGCAGAAACCGACCAGGCCGGGTGGAACCTCAGCAGCATCATCATCATCCTCGTCTTCCTCCAGACCTTGACCACATGACTGTCTCCATGCAAACAGGCATATCGCTCCAACCCCTATGCGTATGTGCCTGCGACTATATGTTCCACTGTGTTATGAAGTAGTAGGCCTATGAGTGTGTGTGCGGGGGGGGGGGGGGGGGCTGAATACATTTCAACCCCCCCGGTGCTCAGGCCCGCGTCGGGGGGCCCCCAGGGCCCCTAAATCCCCGCTGCTCTCCCCTGCAGCCCCCGCTGACGTGCGGCACGCCGGGCCGAGCAGCGCTTTGCCTATGCATTAGCCATCCATTTCCCCCGGCTGACACCTCTCCAACATAAAAGCGTGCGGCAGAGGTAAAATATCTCTCTCCTGGCGAGAATAAAGCTTTGTCTGCCTGCTGATCTATTGGATATAAAAAGAAAGCCGGGCGTTGATGCGGGCTTTACCGTATGCGCCGCGCTGCTTTTGCCGCACACGAAAAGCCAATGAAGATGGATGATGGAGCGCGGCCTGGCTGAGGTGTGTCCCCCACGCAGCATCACTCACTCCTCCTCCTCCTCCTCCTCCTCTGCTCCCTCCTCCGGCTCACAGAGAGCCTGTTTTCACTCCCAGAGGTCTGAGAAGACTGCCTGTCTGCATCCATCAGTGGATGTTGATAATCAGGCTATACAGGGAGACCCGGACTATCAGCTTTGGAGAAGTTCCCTCCAAATCATCCACGGATCAGAGTTGTTCTCTGTCTTCAGATCCATGTTTGATTTCTGTGTGTGTGTGTGTGTGTGTGTGTGTGTGCTTTGGCCCTGGCAGGCAGCCAGAAGACAAGAACAGAACAAATGTAAACTTATTTTTAATTCATATGCAATGCAATAAATGCAAAGTCTCTGTGTAGTGAGCGAGTGAGCAGAAATTGTGTTTGGGCCACCGCTCTGCCTTTTTACCTATGATCGGGCCGAATCTTTCAGCAAGTCGAAAGAGCACCCCTGCATGGTGACCTAACGATTTTTTAATTAAGCAATTAAGGCTGACTAAATGAGCAAAAATGGCTAATTAGTGCAACCAAAAATGATTGAAAAGGGGTCCAGCCCCACGGAGAGCGCCATTTGTTAGCTACTGATGAGCACACCTGAGTAGCTGAGTGGAGTGAACTATATGAAAACTCTCTGGGGGGGGGGGGGGAGAGAGGAGATGCTGCATGCCAACTCTGTGAGCAAGGCCTGACTAAATGGCCAGTGATTGTGTGTAGGCTATTCCACTATAGCTACCTATTAAAAGCCGCTGTCATGGTTTCCCCCTATAGACCAAATCACCGTGACGTCACCATGTAAACAACATTACTTCCGCGTACCACTTGGGGAAGGCGGCAGGTTTAAATTTGCGTGTTGTCAAATAAATGCTGTCAAACTCTCGTTGTTTTCGGCCGACTACTTTCAATTTAAATGTTCAAACGGTTGGTAATGACGCTTGTCCAACGTATCTAGCCTTTCTTCTGTGTTTGTTTTATGTAGTGTTAGCTAGCTAATGACGTTTGTTTACAACTGTCAAACTCGCTGTTTTTTTGCAGACTCGTTACAGACAGAGCTACTGACGCCACGTTAATTTAATTTAACTTCAAGTCTAATCTGGTCTGGTCCAACAGGTAAATTAGCTAGTCTGGTCTCCACTAACATTAGTGAAAGTGTTGTTATGAATGATATTAAACAACAACACAACACGGACGAACCATTTTTGTCTTCTTTGTCTGTTTTTGTTTTCAACACATCAGTTTGTGCCGTCCACCGCCATTATGATGTGTGGACTCCAGGGGTAACCGGAAGTAAATGTAAACATCCCCGCTGATTTGGTCTATACTCATTCAGGCTACGGTGGGCTCTTCCACTTCTTGTGATTGCGCCATTTGAATTTAAGCTCATTTTAGTTGTGACTGCATCAGTAAAGAAAACTATAATAAGTATATAATCAGCAGCAGCAGCAGCAAAGCTACCCATGTAGAGCGAGGGGGGTGCACAGGGTCCTTACTTAGCTCAGCCCAAATTGAAGGTAATGGAAAGGGTTGGGATTCAGGGGCCTTATGCTTGACTTTGCCTAGGGCCCCCAAATCACGGAGTCCGCCACTGTGTGTGTGCGTGTGTGTGCGCGCGCGTGTGCGTGTGTGTGTAGTTTGTGTGTGTGTGTGTGTGATTTACTCTTATTGTGACAGCTCTTTAGATGGGAAGGTTTTAATAGAGAAGGAATGCAGGCCTATTAGGTCAGTGTGCTGCAGGCCTAGCTGCCTGTGCTGCTGTTTATTCCCCTCTCTACAGGGCCAGAGCTGTGATATCCTATTGTAGGCCCCATCTCTCCTCCAACAGTAGGCCTAAACCATATACATAAATATGATGAAATTTGCATATAGAAAAGACAATATAGATATGTGTGGCAAAGCAAACAAAATAAACAAAGCAAGCTTTTTGTGTGCATTGGTATTATGAGATGATTTAAATAAAACACCCATGGCATAATAAGGTCAATGTGAAGCCTCAGTCTTGACATGCTATACACTTTTAACAGATAGGGTTCTATATCACCACCAGGGAAAGGTTCTGCTTCTACCATTATGTTTAACTGATCAATTTTATTTTCCAACAAAGCCCTTTTTGCTCTGGGTTCACCCTTTATGGTGCTGTAAAGAACCATTTAAATGTTCCAAATCAGCAGTATTTCAAGAACCTTTGTAAGGAACGACACTAAGCTTTTTATGTACCGTTTGTTCCCCAGTTTAACAAATCAAGGGCTGACTGAGCCATTATGACTGCACAGCCTGTGCCACTAAACCAAAAATAAATGAATTATATATTTTTATATATATATATATATATATATATATATATATATATATATATATATATATATATATATATATATATATATATATATATATATATATATATATATATATATATATATATAATTTGTTTATTCTAGCAAATCAGATGCTTGTTTGAATAAGGCTTTCACTACCAAATAACCCTTGAAAATGATTTTGGCCTGATTATACACTATAGCTTATATGAGATTTCATCATGTGACCATTTATTCCTCTAAAATAAATAAATCAATAAATAAAAACAGAGGGCTGTGTGAGAGGATGTATTTTAATGCAGCTACAGTATATACAGCCAGGACTCGTGCAGCCCCTATCTGCTGCTCTCCAGCCTGCACCTGCATGGCCGACCCAATCCCCAGAGCACCGGCCACCGGCCGATAATATCTCAAAGGGAGCGGTTATCGCCTCACATTATATTATAATCATTAGTGATCCTAGCCCTTTCACCCCCACTGCAGAATAACGCGGGGTAGCATTAATCTAAACTATAGAGCCTGCAGACCCACTCCTCCATCCCCTCCTGCGCCTCTCTGCATGGCTCAGCCTCATGCAGCACCTTGGCTTTTCACAAGGCTCAGAGACCTTGTTGACCATATTTGGTCCGATATTGGCCTTTGTCTACAGTATATGGCCTGTATGCGTTTTCTGAAAATCGTGTTAAGATTAAATTTAGGCTTCGAAAATAATAAATGTGTTCCTCATTTGTGAAGATTATCTTGCTGAAACTCCCATTCCAATAACAACAACAACAACAATAATAATAATAATAATAATAGTAATAATAATAATACAATTAGGATATGTCAAACAAAGCCAAAGCCATGTCTTTGTCCAGATTCGCCCCTATAGTGTTATAGAATGATGGGGAGGAGGAACCATTGGGACCCCAGACCCATCACACCTAATTAGAAATCATTTATATTATTTCCCTGAAAAACTTGTTGTTGGACGTGGTGTGTGCGTGTGTGTGTGTGTGTGTGTGTGTGTGAGTGAGAGAGAGAGAGCTGTATAGGAAGATGATCTATAAATGCCATTGGATTTCTCTCAGGAAGTGGAGAAAATGTTGACGCAGGTGCACTTGCTGACTTGGCTATAGTTGCTGTGTTGATGGAGAGTTACTGTGTTGCTCAATAATCCCAGGTTGGCTCCAGGCTTCACGTCGGCGTGTATGTTTAGCTGCTGATCCAGAGCAGGAGGCCTCATGTGCTGTGCTCGCAGCCCGGCCTGGCTGCAGGCTGCCCGGCCTGCAGGGTGCACGGCAGCATGGGCCTGGCTGGGTGTGATAATGCTGTGAGGCAAATGATTGACAGGCTGAACAGGGCAGGGCTAGGCTAAGCCCTGCTTTTTTTTTAATGCTGGCCAATTTCCTGTCTTGTTAATTTGTGTTAAATAGAGGAAAAAATGCTTCACGCATCAGAATAAAATATATTGGATAATAGAAAACAAAATATATGGGCATTACACGCTTTTCGTTGTAAAATTCAAATGACGAATTAGCGCGTTGTAATGGACGCTCCTTAAGTGCGTCGATATTTTCAGTATAGCCTATATAGCCTACAGAAGACAAATCATTGCCCCCCGTCGATTTCAGAATGTTAACTGATCGATCTTTCTTTCTTTCTTTCTTTCGATAATAAAATACATCACTTGCTTTGGTATAAGTTAACTCCATTTAGAAATATATATGAACCAGTTTCACTGGAATTGTCGCCTATAGGCTGCTTCTGCTATATCCTTAGAATAAACACAATCATCATGGGCCAGAATGATCAACCAGCTTTTCTTCATCTTTTCTTTAATGAATGCAAGCGTTTTGCCCTTCTTAAAAAAAAGCCTAAATGAGGACCGGATAGGGGGCCGGATAGAGCTGAGCAGCAGACCGGTATAGGTACCCCCCACACACGCACACACACACACACCTCCCTCCGCACCCCGCCCCCACTCCCTCCCTCCCGGGCCGGGTCCCCGGTACACTCAGTTGATCAAAGCTCCGTCAGTCGGGGGTGATATTTCTGTCTTTATTACCGGAGTCACGCTTGTACCTCTCACCTGGCCCGGGTTTAAGGTCACT
Source organism: Poromitra crassiceps (assembly GCF_964638095.1). Taxonomy (NCBI): domain Eukaryota; kingdom Metazoa; phylum Chordata; class Actinopteri; order Beryciformes; family Melamphaidae; genus Poromitra; species Poromitra crassiceps. The sequence continues at coordinate 60,461,186 of NC_139642.1, forward strand.
TAGCCCGGCTTCCAATCCACTGCCTGGACACCGCGCGGGAAAGCGTCTCCTTCCATATAGCCTATAAACTAAAAAAGTGCTTTTTTCAGGTAACAACGATTCTAATCCAGTCCCAAAGTCCCAAGGCCTGCATTCCTACCGGAGTGATGAGTGCCATAGCTTAGTTGTGGTGACTGTGTCTAACTGCCTGGAGGAGAGAGAGAGGAGACAAATAAACGTGTCATGATTAAACAATTAACGGCTGCATGCATCTTCACGGCCTCATTCATTAGCTCAGATTAATTATCTCTGTGTTACCTTCACTGTCTGCACTTCATAAAGGCAACAATCTGCATGGGCTGCTTTATAGCCTATATACTCACCATCCATCCACTCATCTGACTCTGCCTGCCTGCCTGCAGGCGCATTTTGAATTAAAAGTTAAGTCTGTCCAAAATGAAACTTTTGAGGAAGTTAAAGGAAAGCTTACAAAACAAAAGAAAAAAGGTAATAAAAAAAACTCTCTTCTTCGCATCTATTTTATAGGCTTCATAACAGAAGCACTGAACTGGAGATATTCACATTGATTTTTCATTCTCTGCCTTTTCCCCTTTAATAACCAGCAGGCCCGCTGAAAGGCGTCTCATGCTAGACTATTAAAACACATAAAACAAATGTATATATATTTTTTTTATCTATTTTTGATGTTGTTGGTGTTGTTGTTGTTGTAGGATAAATCAGATGTATTGGGACTAACGCTCGTCCCATCAAATCCGTTATGGGGGGGGGGTCAAAGTTTTGTTTTGGCGCTGCGTCAAATTAGAATTTACAACTTCTGGGTCTAGAAAAAACGAAACAAAAGCATACGTGTGAATGGAATATATTGCTAGTGAGGGATTACAGTGGTGAGGTTAAACCATTTTCCCTTTGCATCTAATATGTGTATTTTGCCTGAGGGTGTTGAGAGAGATTTTTAAGCCTATAGCCTATATTTTGATTTCCTTCTATTCGTGGAATAATCTGCCTCTGTGAGCTCTCTCCCTCTCTCTCTCTCTCTCTCTCTCTCCCTCTCTCTCTCTCTCTCTCTCCCTCTCTCTCTCTCTCTCTCTCTCCCCCTCTCTCTCTGTGGCTTATTCTAAACCATGCAGGCAGAGATTATCCCCACACTGACAGACTATCAAGTCATCTCATACATGGAAACAACATCAACTTTGTTGTTTACAGCTGCATTTACAACTTGGCTGTATGGGTTAGCAGCCAGGAGGAGAGAGGAGAGAGAGCGTCCAGGCCCCAGGCTGCTGCTGTATTTTCAGTTCAGCTCAGGAAAAAATAATGGAATTAACGTAATGGTCAACAGGGGAAAGGAAAGGATAGTCTCTATACATTCATGAATGTGCGAAAAGGTCTCTATAACCGTATAATAATAATAATATGTATTATGTATATGTATAACCTATAGGCCTATAACTATAATTATAATTATAGCCTAACGGTTTATCCTGCGTAAATATGGACCGCAGGTGTCATTGACCTCTCTCTCTCTCTCTCACACACACACACTCTCTCTCTCTCCCTCTCTCTCTCTCTCTCTCACACACACACACACACACACTTTCTCTCTCTCGCCCTCTTTTTCTCTCTATCTTGCTCAGCAGATTGAATGCGCTCAGACGCGCCATCCACAAACGGTAAAAAAGGAGAGAAAGATAGAGAGACACCAGGAGGAAAAGGAGTGGAGGGAGAGAGGAGGTGGTGGTGGTGTGAGATCTATTTTCTTCTTTTAGTCTTATCTATTTTTTTCCACCCAATAACACATGTCATCTTGTGGGGCGCTGAGGCGCTCCCCAGACGCCGGGAGGCAGCTGGACGCGGGACGGGCGTTTTGCATGAGAAGTAGCCCATATGCAAGAGCATGCTGGCGGGTTAGTAGGAAATTAATGTTTAAAAAAATCCACTGGGAGCATGTTTTCTGCTCACATTTCAGTGCGTAAGCTAGACTGCATGTGTTGCCTTTTCACTTTCAGAATTGTAAATATCCAACCCTGAAATGCAATGCATTTCTTCAACAACCCCCTCCACCCCCACCTCCAGCGATTATTACATTAATATATGACCTTGCAGTCCACAACAGAACAGTTTAGTCAAATGTTTAAAGATGAAACGTGGATTCCTATAGCGAATGCACATCATCGATGGCGGAATGAAATTTGCTCAACAGGCCTGTATTGTGAACTTTTTTCTTTTCTTCCCAATAAATGAAAATCTAGTGGGCTTAAAAAAATAAAACTTCTGAACATGTATAGAACTTCTAAACATGTAGGCCACCGGCCTATAGGCTACATGATGAGCCACAATTGCATAATGCTACAACTCCAACTTCTACAGTGTCACATCATTAGGATGGGAAGTAGCTAATAGCTCATCTGTTTATGAAGGGGTGTCTAAACGCCCCCCCACTGTGATTAGCCTAGCTCGGGCCAGCTCGGGCTAAGTGGATTGGACTTTCTATAATGAATCGCCCGAGGTGTTTGGCCCGCGAGCTGCGCGACCTGTCAACTTTAGAGCCTTTCTGTCTGCAACATCCCGGCTTCCGTTCCGTCCAGCACACACACACCACAGAGAAGCACAGGCGAGAGGAAAGGCGCTATAGCAACATCACAACACACAGGACGGGCCTAGGGGGGGGATTGGTAAAGGGATAACACTATACGCTAATTTATGAAATGGAAAATGAATGAGAAAGTTCCAGTCGTCACCTCCTCGCCGCCGCAAACATGCCATCATCTCTACACAGTGTCGCTGCGCTCTGGGAGACTTGTAAGGAAAGGCTTGGATGCCTTCTGTCAAGTGCATGCGACAGTTTCAATCCCATAGCCTATCTCACAGCTGTTGAGTGATGTAAATTGATGATTTTTTTTATATATAGGCCTATATACGTTGTGTGTATGTATGGATGTATGTATATATATATATATATATATATATATATATATATATATATATATATATATATATATATATATATATATATATATATATATATATATACCCATGCGTAACTTGCGCGTAATTGTGTGCGTAATTATCTCTGCGTCATTGAGCGGTGTGCGCCATGCGATAGTCAAGCTTCTTTCTCCCGGAGTTGCCACCGCGCATCCACCATCCATATCTACCTGCTCCGAGCTCCTCATGTCCTTCATGCCCAGCAGACATGTTGATCACCGGCTTCTTCATAGACGTGCAGCCCGGCGCGTCTCTTCCTCCACTCCTCGCCTCTCCGCCGCGGCTTCCTCCATTCACAACATATGCCCATATGACAGTTTCAGGGAAATTCTTGACAATCGGGATCTTGAGTGTGGCATAAATAGCCAGGCAGAGCCCTCGCTATATCTGAGCCTTTATGATGGTCGCTGGCTGGCACGGAGAGGGCGCTGATTGGCCGGGCCGCGGCCTGACGTCAGGAGGCTGGGAATAAGGCTAGGGCTGAAGCTTTAGGAGCAGACAGAGTAGTGACTGAGACCCAGCGCATCCTATACACAGGACCCGAGACTGAGGGCACCCCGGCCGGTATTACACAGCGACCTGGACAGCCTGTACATCCACAGAGGAGAGAAGAGGAGAGGAGAAGCGAAGACACTTTTTGTTGCTGTGATTGTGAGATCTTCTGGGTGTTATTTTTGTTTCTCGTTGTGCTGACCAGTGGATACGCGGCCATGTCAAAGTACATTGATTTGTTTCTAGGCACGCTTGTCTTGCTGTGTGACAGTATATTGCCCTGAAACCGTTTCATTACAAGCGCTGCTGGCTGGCACGCGTCCGTCGCTTTTTCTCGACCGATGCGTCACTTCCAAGAGCGACACCGGGACAAGACAAGCTCTGCTCTCCTCATCTGAGCCCATCTCTCTATCTCTCTCCCTCTCCCTCTCCCTCTCCCTCTCCCTCCCTCACTCTCTCTCTCCCTCTCTCTATTTTGGTTTTCCTGACCGGTTTAATTAATCTGCATGCGTGTTTTGCGCGTGGGAGCGGATCCAAAAGGAACTGGTTTTTGGAAGCCTTCTTTTTTTCTTTCTTTTTTTTTTGCTTTCTCCCACAGTCTCCCACCTGAGTGAGAGAGGACGCCTTGGCACCATCGCTGTCCGTCCCCCTCCTGTCTGTCTGTTTGGACGCTGAGCTGTTTACGCACGCAGGGAGAGATCTGTGGTGACAGCTGATCGACCGCCTCTCTGCACACATTGACCCGGGAGCTCCAGGCGAATCACGGGGACCAAATACTCGGGACGAGAGCGGTCAATGCCCGGGTCGCGCTGCTGATTGTGTTTGCCTGCTTCACTGTGGGTTGGCCAGCCAAAGCCATGGTCCACTGCGCCGGCTGCGAGAGGCCCATACTGGACCGCTTCCTCCTCAACGTGCTGGACCGGGCCTGGCACGTCAAGTGCGTGACGTGCTGCGAGTGCAAATGCAATCTAACAGAGAAATGCTTCTCTCGAGAAGGAAAACTGTATTGCAAAAACGATTTCTTTAGGTAAGCTGGGGAAGGCTGGCAGCCAAACTACTCACCACTGCTTTATTTTGTTTTTTATTTTATTTGATTCTGAATATTTGTCTGGTTTGATGTCAGTGCCTGGATTGCAGAGACTGCAGTGAAATGACCCGTTCATGTCACTCAATGAGTAATCAAAATATGAGCAAAAAGCTGCCGCACAGAGATGCTGCTTCTGCCTAAATTGATGGAAAACATTCTGGGGTTTTGGGTTCTGGGGCCAATGTACCCCCCCCCCCCCCCCCCCAATTATATTCTTGGTCTTTTTATCTTAGCTGTCCAGTACGCGTCACGCAGGCCTAAGTGCAAATAGAATACTGCATCTTCTGCGTTATTAACTTATTAACTTTTAAATACGTTTTGTTTATTAACAATCACTCCTCTATTTGGAGGCTAAAGTGCAGGATAAAATAAAATATATATTTATCAAATCTTTAAATAAACTTGGGGGCCGGGGTATGAAAATTATAAAAAAAACAAATATCGGTTGCTGATTGTGCACACGCGGGCACATAGCAAATGCCCGCTATTTTATTTTATTTTATTTTATTTTATTTTATTTTATTTTATTTTATTTTATTTTATTTTATTTTATTTTATTTCATTTTATTTCATTTTATTTTATTCCCAAATTATTATTAAATTCCTAAATAAAATGAATGGCCCGACTTGCCCATGCCTGTAGGCGTGAATTGGGATTCGGAGGCGATAAGCTTTGATTAGGAGGAGTAATTAAAAGCTTGTTAATTTGGATTCTTATGCAAAACAAGCGGGCAGCAACATTAAGCGCGTGGGCACTCGCTCTCAGCTGGGGGGAATGTGGAAGGAGATCGAGGAAATCACACTTTCTTCCTTTCTTTTTTTTTTACTGCGTCCAAGCTGCCGGGGAGCAGGCAGGATCAAACCCGGGCCAGAGGAGCGCAGCGCCGGGTGTGTTTGCTCAAGCCGACTGGGGAGGACGTGATAAGTGGATTTGAATAGTAAACTAGTTTAAAAGATCAAGTCGCAGACAATGCAATCACAGACTCACAGTCAACATGCAGTGCACACTCCCAATACACATTATTTACCGTTAGGGCGTTCATTTCCACTCTCTAAGTGTATTGCGTTAAAAAGGACAAATAACTGCTCCCAACATGTGCGGGTAATGAGTTTGCGTCAAGGCGGATTTCTTTATCTAGTCTACAAAGACAAAAAGACCCGGTGGGTCAACGAGGTTTGGAATGAAATCACCAGATTTGATAGGCCTATCCAAGGTTACGCAGTGAGTGTTGGACAATAGAATACATAGAACAAAACACAAATCTTAATATCTATATAGGAACATATTTCCTCCATTTAAATTAGCCCTATACTTGTTTCCCCAAAAAAGAAATTTAGTCCAAATGTTTAAAAATATGATTCAATGTTTAGATGCTTCCAAAATGGTTACCCAATAGCTTATGATAAAGTCTAGTCTCAGTCCAAATATTCTCTTATCTAGAATTTAGTCTCGATTTTGTTTCCCCCAAAATGTGCGTTTATGTAGATTCGAGTCTCCAAGCGTTTTTTTGTTTTCCAAAATGTCAGTTTGTCTTGAGTTTAGTCTCCATGCACCATATGACCCCCCTCCCCAAAATATGAATTTGATAGCTATCTAATTCCTCAATGCGTTTCCCACCTAAATGTGATTTTAGTCTCCTCTCCAAATGTATTTTTATCCCCACCATGTCTTCAAACCATATTCTAGAATCCCGTTCATTTCTCTCGCCGCCAAAACATTGCTGTGATTTTGCTATTACGCTATTATAACCAATCGCCATAATAACGTCCCCATGTGTCTCTGTCCTGCAGGCGGTTCGGCACCAAGTGCGCGGGGTGCTCGCAGGGCATCTCCCCTAACGACCTGGTGCGACGTGCGCGCAGCAAAGTGTTCCACCTCAACTGCTTTACGTGCATGATGTGCAACAAGCAGCTGTCCACAGGAGAGGAGCTCTACGTCATCGACGACAACAAGTTCGTCTGCAAAGAAGATTATAACACCGCGAGCGTCAAGGACGGCAGCCTGCTCTCAGGTACGAGCCTATACCGGGCGGGAACGTGCCATTATAGACCCATTTCACAGCAATCGTTTTGAGGTGGTAAAGCAAGTGAGTAAAGCAGGTGTAATAATACCATTCCATTCCATAGGTGTTGCAGTGCCACGATGGCCCTCATTAATGTTATTGGTTAGACCTGCTTTAGGCTACTCCCTGCGTTACCACCACATCAAAACGGTTGCTGTGAAATGGCCAATAACGCGGGCTCGACCGTGATGGATGTGACGCTGCTTGCGCCAGCACGGGTTCATCATTTCACCGAGCTGGGCTGAGAATTACGCACAGACACGGCCTGTTGTCCAGAGCGAGTTAGACGGCTGTGTCTTGATATTTCAATGATAAGAGAATGCTCTGTTTCCTTAGAACAGATTCTCAACCCTTTTCATATATAGGACCCCTAATTTAGTCAATATATGGCCCACATTTGAAATAGCCTTTTTTTTCTAGCGGGCCCAAATCTCAGACTATTTTTATTGTTAAATATGATTTTGTCCAGAATTCCATTATCTACAGTATAGTGACAGAATGATCCACACAGTCATTCTGTTACATTGATTGTGTTAACTTCTTGCCAATTCATAAGGAATGCGCTATTTCAGCGGTTATCAACGTCGAGTCCTGAGACCAGAGGGGTCCTTCAAGGGGTTCCAGGGGTCCAAAGCAAATTGATGAATTTGTTAAACATCAAGACATTCATGCAATTAGATAATGCAGAAGAATGATTTCGACCATAGTTTCACGTTTCTAAAATACAACTATGGCATTCTGGACAAAATATGCTGATAAAAAATATTCTCAAATTTGGGATTGAGACAATATTTTTAGACAAAATCTCATGCGATTTTTAGACAAAATCTCATGCGTAATAAATGAGGGGTCCTCCATATAGGAAAAAGGTTGACAATCACTGCTCTATTTCCTTTGGGGGGGGGGGGTATATGGTGAGGATTGTTCCCCCATTTAGGCCTGTGATGTAAAATCCCTCCTGAATTACTGAGATATTTACGCAGACAGGTTTGCTTTGCCAGCCCAGTCTCTTAGAAAGATGTGAAATAGAAACGTTTATCCACGGCCTAAAAACGTTTCTATTTCACAACCTCTCCCACCCCCCACACCTAACCCAGACCCTAACCCTAAACCTAACCTCTCCCACCCCCCACCCCCCCCCCCCACCTAAACCTTACCTCTCCCACCCCTCTAAAAAAAAACTCCCACCCCTGTATAAACTCCAATTTAAAAAACACACACATTTCCATTTAACAATTTTAGAGCCAAAATTGGGAAATAGAAACGTTTTTGGCTGTGGACCAACGTTTCTATGTCACATTTTTCTAAGAGACTGTTGGCTTTGCTGCTCCTCATCTACAACTTTCAGGCAGGCAGGGTAGAGCCACCTCAAATCAGTTTATCCCATCTGTATAGGCCCAAATCAATGCATATACTGCATGTAAGGCTGTAGTGAAAAAACAGATATTAGCACTGACATTGTGGGTGATTTCCCTGATATTGGTGGTCATTTGTGTTATGATATAGTCTGGAGGTCATAGTTCACCCATAGTTTATTCCCCACTGCAGATAGATGTAGATAGAGTGATATGTGCGTTGCTGAGAACAGGATGGATTTGTACTCATATTGGTGCTTGTTTGCCTTATGATGAGGTCATATTGTAGTTTATTATTGACCACATCACTGCAATACACGTATACTAGAAATGTAACGATATAAAAATGTTGGCGGGTACTATAACCAATATAGGAACATTGCTGTTATGGCCGATAACCAATATTTACCAATGTCGATATGATCAAAAACAAGTTTCAATGATGATCAAATTGAAAAACACATGTACATCTGTGAATTTGACGTGAAGTAATGTATATTTTATTTGCAAAACATTTGGAAAAGCCACAGATTTACTGAATTGTTTCCCATCAATATGAAAATTTTGAACAATACCAATATGGCTGTTATTTTCCTCATCGGACGATACCATTATGATTGCCCCTATATTGTACATCCCTAATGTAAACATAGCTTATTCCCGCTCTCATGTGATGTCCCACCTCTCCACAGTAACGGCGTGCAGTGACCCGAGCCTATCGCCCGACTCTCAAGACCAGCTGCAGGACGAGGTGGCCCTAAAGGACTCGGACATAGCCAATCTGTCGGACAAGGAGGCGGGAAATAACGAGAATGACGACCAGAACCTGGGCGGGAAGCGGCGCGGCCCGCGTACCACCATCAAGGCCAAGCAGCTGGAGACGCTGAAGGCGGCTTTCGCTGCGACGCCCAAACCCACCAGACACATCAGGGAGCAGCTGGCGCAGGAGACCGGACTCAACATGAGAGTCATCCAGGTATTTTGGCTTGATGTTGTTTTCAAATTGGGTTCCAGAGACCCCCAGGGGTGCTTGCTGGTAGTGGAGGTGGTTCCAGAGACCCCCAGGGGTGCTTGCTGGTAGTGGAGGTGGTGTGTGTATTTGTGGGGGGGGGGGGGGGGGGGGGGGGTTGTTCCATGGCGTGCAACAGGACTGCAACGATAACGCTTATTTTCATTGTCGATTAATCTGTCGATTATTTTCTCAATTAATCGATTAGTTGTTTGGTCTATAAAATGTCAGAAAATGGTGAAAAATGTCGATCAGTAGCTATTTCCCAAGGCCCAAGATGACATCCACAAATGTCTTGTTTTGTCCACAACCCAAAGATATTCAGTATGTCATAGAAGAGTATACAGAAACCAGGAAATATTCACATTGAAGTAGCTGGAATCGGAGAATTTTGACTTTTTTTCCCCTTAAAAAATCATACTCTAAACGATTAGATTACAGTTGTCGATTAATTGCAGCTTTAGGGTGCAGCCACCACAAAAATTAGGAATAGTCCAATTGATGGGGGGGGGGGGGGGGGGGGGGGTATTCATAACATGTCCATAAGTATGGGGGGTGGGGGTACTTCTGCAGTGGTTCTCACACTGGAGTCAGATGGAGTCTACTCCCCATGGAGCCCCCGTCAATACTGCCAATAGTGCCAATATGTGGTTTCACTGTGACTTACTTTATTTGTCATTCGTCTAATAACATGATGTCCAGTCTGCATCCCATATTCATCATGCAGGGAAGGAGTCATAGTTATCGTATAGCAGAGATTCTTAAAGAGGTCCATCATGTTTTGAGGTCGGAGGTCCTGATGAGTGTGTGTGTGTGTGTGTGTGGGGGGGGGGGGTAGTTACCTATACAAAAATGAATAGTTTCAATTTCAGTATATGATTCAATAGTGGTGCCAGACTCCCATAACATCACGTCCAAGATGCAAGTTTATCATCTGCAATCACCTGTCAAAAAAGAGAGATAATTTCACCATTGAATTCACAGGTCTCATATGTTTGTGGTTATTAAAACATAAATAAATAAATAAATAAATAAATAAATAAATTTGGGTCATGGGACTCCTTGAGGTGGCTCCAGGTTGTCCTCAGCAAAATGAAGAATAGCTTAATTCCACTTATTCTAATTATCTCTCTCTCTCTCTCTCTCTCTCTCTCTCTCTCTCTCAAAATAGAGAGAATAGCCTACAAGAATGACTCAGAATCATACATTTAATAAATTGCACATGTCCTACGGTTCCATAGCCTAGGCCTACTAAATCAACAGCTCAAATCTCCCCATATGGGTCTAAATCGGATCAAATGCTCGGCTGGCTCTGATGTTTCTGCAGCGAGAGAGAGAAAGGGTTGAGGACGCCAGTTGAAATGGGATTCAGGGGGCACTTATGGGTTGAGGAGGTGGCTCCACAACGCGCCTTGTTATTTCGGGTGTTACGCACTAATTAAAAGGTGTGATGTAGCAGCTTATATTTTATGGAAATGTGTCGCTGACACGCTGCCAGGCTGCAGGCTCAGGCCCGGGGAGCAGCTCCACCTCTCGGCTTGCTCTCTCGCATCCTCCCGCTCTCTTAAAAGGAGGGGGTCCTTTCTTTCCCTCGGTCACATTGAATTCATTAAGCGAAAGATTGGCCGTGCCGTGAGAGGTTTATTTGGAAACGGGTAATTTATATGGGTATTTTTGATTCTTGGCGCGGGGGACCGGGCAAACACGCCAACTGGCTGGGCCGCGGTGCTGCTGGGAGCGCTGGGAGCCGCTGGGAGTGCTGGCACAGCGCTGCCATCACGTTTTGCGACCACATTTAGCCATGCTGTGACCGCGGCCAGCCAAGCGGAAAGGCACAAAGCTGTTTCAGGGGTCTTCACATTGTCTCTGGATCTGCTCTGAATTACAGCAGGGCGCTGTGAAGTTAAACAAGGGCCATGCACACAAACACATGGCAAAACATCTAGCATCACTTTACTTACCATTGTTCCATTATTCTTGTCATTCATATAATAATAGGCTATAGCCTACTACTAATAATAATAACAACAATAATAATAACAACAATAATAACAACAACAATAATAATAATAATAATAACAATAAAAACAACAACAACAACAATAATAATAATAATAACAACAACAACAACGAGGATTTTATTTTTATTATTATTATTATTATTATTATTATTATTATTATTATTATTATTATTATTATTATTGGAAGTCGGCCTATTTTACGTTTCCTTTTCGCAAATTGCATCCATTTCCAAAGTATTAGTAGGCTATTGTGGTTTTGTGCATGAATGTAGGCTATAGTAATTATTGTCATGTCATTGCATAATACAAGGGAATTTAGGCCTACGCCCAGGGAAAAAAGGCTCAATTTGGGTGCAGGTCTAAAAAATAATGGTTGGAAATAGTTTTGCATTTTCATTTTGATGATAGATTTTTACAGTTGTTATTTTATGTCTGGGCGTCGGGGAAAGGCAGAGCGTAATTAAAGGCGGGCAGCCTATTATGAGGAAATGATAACCTCCACCGGCCCGCTAATATCTCGGTAACAACCCTCCTATTAAGTATTAATGTGAGCTTTTAACTGGTCGCCGCTGCAGCCTGCAGTGCGAGTAAATGGAGGGTTAAAAGATCATTAGGGAGGGAGGTTAGATCTCACTCTCCTCATCATTATCATTAGACCTGCGCAATGCTGGCACCAAGCGCAGGGCCTGCGCCTTTTATACCGCACCGCCCGGGTCATCTGCCGCAAGGAAACACGCGCGCACGCACACACGCACGCATGTACACGGGCGCGGGCGCGCGCGCGCACGCACACACACACACACACACACACACACACACACACACACACGAGAGAGAGAGAGAGAGAGATGTTCCCAATGCGTAATTTGCGCGTAAAAGGAGAGAAAGAGAGAGGGAGAGAGAGAAATGGAAAGACAGAGAGAGAGAGAGAGAGAGACAGAGAGAGAGACAGAGAGAGAGAGAGAGATCGCTTGTTTACTCGAATAACAAAGCTGTAGGAGCAAAGCCAACGTGGTCCAGGTGCCAGGATCAATTTAACACCCAATTAGACTGTCTCTATATGGGGGGTACATTTACATAGCTGCTTTAGCTACCCACAAAAAAAGTCCCAGGCTATAAGCCGATTTTTACAAGATGACCGACCTGCCTAAAATTGTTGCTCTATCTCTGATTGATTGATTGATTTAGGTTATGTATTTATGTACTGTATTTATTTACATAGCCTAGGCTACCGCAGAAAAACAACCAACCTCACGCCTCTGACTGCAGCCCTTCAGCCACGACCACGAGCTGAAAAATCTCCCGCACATGCGTTCAAAATGGCGACAGCCTGAGCCTTGCATGTTTTCAGTGACAAGATCTGACCTGCTCTGTGTGTGTGTGTGTGTGTGTGTGTGTGTGTGTGTGTGTGTGTGTGTGTGTGTGTGTGTGTGTGTGCGTGTGCGTGTGCGTGTGCGTGTGTGTGCGGGTGCGTGTGCGTGTGTCAGGTGTGGTTCCAGAACCGGCGGTCCAAAGAGCGGCGCATGAAGCAGCTGAGCGCACTGGGCGCACGGCGGCACGCGTTCTTCCGCAGCCCGCGGCGCATGAGGACGCTGGTGGACCGCCTGGAACCCGGGGAGCTGATCCCCAACGGACCCTTCTCCTACTACGGAGGTATGTGGCTTTTAATGATGTAGGCCTGGCCTATGCAGTAGCAGCCGTTATATGGGTTTCAGTCGTGGTGGAGTAGCCATACTTCGATCTTTGACTGAAGTTTTCTGAAATTGTAATAAATATGCAAATGAGGCATTGTCTACTTCAATATGCGCTAATTTGCATACATTTCCAGAATAGAAATCTGAACATTGGATGAAGCTTGGTTCAAAATTCTTTTTTTTCTTCATTTTGTTGACATATTAGAGCCAAAGGGTTTTACTGAGGGAATTTTGAATATCTCTTTTTATGACTTATAAATACTGTCAAATGTCATTAAATAAATTTATTTTCGCCATGTTTTTAGGAATAAAATGTTATATGATAGGCCTATATGACCAAACAAAAAACAAAAAACAAAAGCTTCAGAATATAGATATAAATAAAACTGGAAAGTTCGGTGTGCTAAAGTGTTGATTTCATGTCTTGCCATAAGCAATACCACAATGTAACTTTGTAAAAGTCCTGCATTAAAAATCGTACTTAAGTCAAATACAAGATTATTAACATCAAAATGTAAAGTAGCAAAAGTATGCTACTCATTATGCAGAATCCCCCATTTCAGAACCATCTATCATGTGCTATAATCATTGATGCATTCATGTGTTCATCAATTTAATGTTGCAGCTGGTGAGGGTGGAGCTAATTTCAATGACTTGATAGGCTCGTGCTATATCATCATTTATTGGTTCTTTATAGTTCTTTATTGATATACTGCTGGGTAGCTTAACCTATATAATAATTTATTAGTTCTTTATGCTAGTTCTTTATATTTTATAATCTGTATTAATCATCTAAATCTGCAAAGCAATTGTAACTAAAGTTGTCAAATGTATAGTAAAAAAAAGAACAATATTTCCCACTGAAATCTAGTAGTAGAAGTTAGCAGGTAATGGAAATAATCAAGTTAAGTACAAGTGGCTCTAAATTGCCCTTATAGACGGTTTTAACTTGACAACAAAAACATTCTAAATTGAACCCCCGCTCACTTCCTGTTGCAGTGTTTGCTATGGACATAAAAGAAAATAAAACATTCAAGTGCAGGACTGACCATTCTGTGAAAGCCGTCTATACAGCTGAGCGGCGAAAACAAAAGTAACGATGTCGAGTGAATATTTCTGCAGTTTGCCGAATGCTGAGAAAAAGGAAGTGCTGTGGGGTTGCGCTCTGGTGAAAACCGTCTATAGTAGCCACCTTTTTTACCTTTATTTATTCAGGGGAGTCTCACTGAGAGCAATGCTCTCTTTTTCAGGAGCGCCCTGTTCACATTCACACACACACATTCCTACCTGGAAGCTGACCAGTACAACCACAGTCTGATCTGCTGGCTACTGGAGCAGCTCCACTGGAACAGTTGGGGTTAAGGGCCTTGCTCAAGGGCACCTTAGTATGAGGGAGGGGCAAGCGCTGCCTTTTCACTTTCCCCACCCAGATTTATCCTGCTGGTCCATTGAACCAACAACCTTCCGGGTCACAAGCTCGCTTCTCTAACCTTAGGCCACCACTAACTGCCCCGCAGTACTCGAGTAAATGCACTAGTTACATTCCACCACTGGTATTTATGAATTACCTCACGTTGTCTGATAAGTGGATACATGAAATTATTATTTGTTCCTCTTTCAGAATGACTTGTGGTAGATTCTCATATCCCACATAATAGGCTAGCACATTATGTTCACTGAAAGACTGCAATGCTCATAATTTATATGAATACATTTTATGTAACATTTGTTTAAATTGTTGGTTTCATATGTTTCTGGATATTATGTCCCTTTACTCAGTTTCACCTTAGTTTATGTTATTATCATGCATACAGATTTTTAATAAATGACTGCCATTGATCAGTCATTTATTGATATAGGCTACTTTGTAACACTGATAATTGTATTCTTTTGTCCTGATTGTTATACTATCTCAATAATTCACCAAATTCTCCGGTCAAACACACCCTCTGGAGACCATGGAGGTGCCTAGCTCTCGGGCAAAAACAGCCTGGCAACTTGGCCATCTCAACAGTCCTTTATACCATTTATTGTTATACCGTTATTGTTATGTTATTAATCATTGTTATATGTCATTTACCATTGTTATGTTATTGACTATTGTTATATGTGATAGATTATGGTGAACAGTAACAGTGATCCTGACCTGAGAGTCTCCATAGTCTGCAGTGTGGACTCTCCAGTCCAGCAGACGCGTCAGATTGTTAGCTAGCTAATAATAGCATCAGCTAACCATCTGTAAACACATGTAATTTGTGCACTAGCTAACATATCTAGTAGAAAGAGCCCCCCCTTCATCAGCAGCATAGGTGTTGAAGAAGCAATAAAACAATTTGAGCTATAGGTGTGTGTTCACTATATAACAAGGCAATGCCGCAGAAAGATGCACACTTTTGTCTCTGCAATTATTTATTTGTTTCTGCCCGGGCTCCGCCTCTCGCCCTGCTTTCCCTCACCTCTCCCGTGGGCCTTTTTTTGGTGTTTGGCTCTGAGCCAGCCAGTTAAATGTAGTTTCAAATGTGAGACTGTGATTTGATATCTCTCTCTCTCTCTCTCTCTCTCGCCTTTGAAACAACGCTTTGAAATATCTGCACTGATAATTTTCAGAGGGTTTCCATTTGTGCCGTGTGCTTTTGTCCCTTTCCGCCGAGGCAAAAGTCTAATAATATTCTGCTGAAATGAAAAAATGGGTCTCAGTAGGTAGAATCGCTGATGAAATGGCCTCCATTTTAATTAATTTTGTGGCGACGTTGTTCTCCCCACCCAATTGCGGTTTTGATTTAAGTGTAACGCGCTCTGTGACTAATGTAGCACGGCGAGGGTCTCTCTCGCTCTCTAATACAAATCAAGCTATGTATATTCAATGAATTCCTCAATATCTCTGAAATTATTTCCAGCGCGGCGGCCATTGTTCTCAGCACTCACATCAAGCTACCCCCCCCCCCCCCTCTCTCTCTCTCGGATCTCTGCAGACTATCAAAGCGAATACTACCCAGGAGGGAGCTACGACTTCTTCCCCCAGGGGCCTCCGTCGTCGCAGGCCCAGACGCCGGTGGACCTCCCCTTCGTGCCCTCCTCGGGCCCCACGGGCACCCCCCTCGGAGGCATGGACCACCCGCTGCCCGGGCACCACCCCTCCAGCGAGGTGCAGCGCTTCTCCGACATCATGTCCCACCACCCGGGCGACTCCCCCAGCCCGGAGCCGGGCATCCCGGGGCCCATGCACGGCATCCCGTCCGAGGTGTTCGGCCCCAGCCCCCCCTTTACCTCACTGTCGCTGAACGGCAGCGGATACAGCAGCCACCTGTCCCACGCGCCCTCGGAAATGAACGAGGGCACCGTGTGGTAGCTACGGCAGAGCGGACTCCACCGATGGGAGATACTGTAGCGGAGGAGGGTGGTGGTGGTGGGGTACGGGGGTGGAGTTGACGGGGGTGGGGGGGTCGAGAACGTGGCCGTGGGGGAACTCCATCGAATCATGATTTTTTTGGGGGGGTCTCATTTTATATTTATTTATTTATTTTCTCATTTTTGATTCCCCCCCTCCCCCTTTTCGTTGTGGGGAAAGCATATTCGGCATTCAAAACAAAATGTGGATAGTGTGATTCTGAAAAAAAAAAGAACATTTTCCGTCTGTATTGTGTTTTGGTGTTTTTTCAGATTGCTTCTTTCGCCCTCCCCCTCCCCCGCTACACCCCCCCCCCCCCCCCGAATCCCAAACTGGACTTTGTTGTGGCGTATACAAAAATAAAAAATAAAGAAATAAAAGACTGGGCAAGACTGCTGAACCGAAGGCCCACCCCTGCCCTCGGGGCACCCCCCCCCCCCCCCCCCCCCCCCCGGTGGTGGGGGTGGGAAGTGCGGGGAGGGGCACCCTGCCCTGGACGGCTGTGACCCCTCCTGACTCCTGTCAATGGCTCTAGCATAGCGACCAAACCTCCAGTTGTCGGAGGGGGAAACAACCCTTTTGAAATCTCCTATAGTCTGTCCCCAACACGAAAACATCGTTAGCTATTGTCAAAGACTTCAACAGCTTTACACACACAGAGAGAGAGAGAGAGAGAGAGAGAGCGAGTCGGAGGGCCGTACGCTGACCTGGCAGACTCTGTTTCGAGCGACTCCACGTCTCCCTTGTATTTATTCAGAAGCTTCTCAGACCTCCTTGCCTCTTCGGGCTCTGCCATATTGACACTGAAACAACCTTTTTGACTCGATCTATGTTTCTGAAGGCCAGAGGAAATCACCGTTTTTCCTCCGTCTGGACTATTTCTTTCCTTTTTTCCCTTCTTCTCTGTTTCAGAAGTTCCACCAAATCTGAAGAAGGCTGCCTTCAAAAGGCAAAGACAAAAACAGAACAACGCTCTACGGATTTTGCCAAAACCCTTTATTTAAAAATGGAAGCGAACTTGAAATGTTGACATGAAGTCTACCTTCTAAAAATCTTTGACTTGGGGTTCTAAAAAAGGGACTTAGAACAGTCAACTGTTTACGTA
>NC_139642.1:60483381-60603381 GCF_964638095.1 Poromitra crassiceps
TTGTGAGAGGGCGTGGCCTATCAGCTAAATTGTCATAACTTCATTACCGATGAAGGAATCTTCACAAAACTTGCAGGAGGTCTTCGGAGACCATCCTAGACCATGTGTGTCGAATTTTGTGCAATTCGACCAAAAGGGGGCGCCATAAACGCCAGAAATGGGCGTGGCTTAACATAAAAAAGGCTGTAACTCCACACCTGTTTGTCCAATGATCGCGAAACTTGTTAGATATATCAAGGAGGATGTCCTAGTCAGAATCAGAAGCTTTGTCATCTGCGCAAGGCTTGAACCCCGCCCATCGCCGCTTGCGGCTATATTCATTATATATATTAATTCGTATATATTTACTATATATATTCATTCGTATATATTCACTATATATATTCATTCGGGACCGGAACTCTTATATTCGCCGGTACAACAGCAGAGCAGCACTTGCTCGGAGGCAGAGGTCTCCGGGGCAGAAGATCTGCGCTGTACAGGAGGCCTCAATTGACGTACCAAAATAGAGTCTGGGTTCCCAGACTGATTGTATATCAAACAAAAATGTCACCCAATGAAAGAATATGAATTATCAACTTAGAAAATAATAATAATGAAAAGAAATCATAAAAAGTGAGCAGTAAAGGAATAACGGTAAATGGTAAATGGACTGTATTTATAGAGCGCATTTTATTGTCTATCGACTACTCAAAGTGCTTTTACATGAATACCTCACATTCACCCATTCACATTCACCCATTCACACTCACATTCACCCATTCACACTCACATTCACCCATTCACACTCACATTCACCCATTCACACTCACATTCACACATTCACACTCACATTCACACATTCACACTCACATTCACACATTCACACTCACATTCACCCATTCACACTCACATTCACACATTCACACTCACATTCACACATTCACACTCACATTCACACTCACATTCACCCATTCACACTCACATTCACACATTCACACTCACATTCACACTCACATTCACACTCACATTCACACACTCACATTCACACTCACATTCACACATTCACACAATCACACTCACATTCACACAATCACACAATCACACTCACATTCACACACTCACATTCACACTCACATTCACACATTCACACATTCACACTCACATTCACACAATCACACAATCACACTCACATTCACACACTCACATTCACACATTCACACATTCACATTCACACAATCACACTCACATTCAAACACTCACATTCAAACATTCACATTCACACATTCACACTCACATTCACACAATCACACTCACATTCACACATTCACACTCACATTCACACAATCACACAATCACACTCACATTCACACACTCACATTCACACATTCACACATTCACATTCACACAATCACACTCACATTCAAACACTCACATTCAAACATTCACATTCACACATTCACACTCACATTCACACAATCACACTCACATTCACACATTCACACTCACATTCACACAATCACACTCACATTCACACACAGACTTAAGTGTAAAAAATAAAGGAAAGAAAAAAGCAATAAAACAGCAGAAGAACCAAAGCTAATGTATAATAATAATAATATTGTCATCAAGCATCATGGTGTTGCTCCATTAACAGTTAATACTGGATGAAATGTGTGGACACTGTGACGTATCCAGGGTGATTTTCCACAGATTATGCTTAGATGTTCTGCCTCTGAACCTTTAGGTTAGATATGCTTACATGTTCTGCGTCTGAACCTTTAGGTTAGATATGCTTAGATGTTCTGCGTCTGAACCTTTAGGTTAGATATGGTTACATGTTCTGCCTCTGAACCTTTAGGTTAGATATGGTTACATGTTCTGCCTCTGAACCTTTAGGTTAGATATGGTTACATGTTCTGCCTCTGAACCTTTAGGTTAGATATGGTTACATGTTCTGCGTCTGAACCTTTAGGTTAGATATGGTTACATGTTCTGCCTCTGAACCTTTAGGTTAGATATGGTTACATGTTCTGCCTCTGAACCTTTAGGTTAGATATGGTTACATGTTCTGCCTCTGAACCTTTAGGTTAGATATGGTTACATGTTCTGCCTCTGAACCTTTAGGTTAGATATGCTTAGATGTTCTGCCTCTGAACCTTTAGGTTAGATATGGTTCATGTTCTGCCTCTGAACCTTTAGGTTAGATATGGTTACATGTTCTGCCTCTGAACCTTTAGGTTAGATATGCTTAGATGTTCTGCCTCTGAACCTTTAGGTTAGATATGGTTACATGTTCTGTGTCTGAACCTTTAGGTTAGATATGGTTACATGTTCTGCCTCTGAACCTTTAGGTTAGATATGCTTAGATGTTCTGCCTCTGAACCTTTAGGTTAGATATGGTTACATGTTCTGCGTCTGAACCTTTAGGTTAGATATGGTTACATGTTCTGCGTCTGAACCTTTAGGTTAGATATGGTTACATGTTCTGCGTCTGAACCTTTAAGTTAGATATGGTTACATGTTCTGCCTCTGAACCTTTAGGTTAGATATGGTTACATGTTCTGCCTCTGAACCTTTAGGTTAGATATGCTTAGATGTTCTGCCTCTGAACCTTTAGGTTAGATATGGTTACATGTTCTGCGTCTGAACCTTTAGGTTAGATATGGTTACATGTTCTGCCTCTGAACCTTTAGGTTAGATATGCTTAGATGTTCTGCCTCTGAACCTTTAGGTTAGATATGGTTACATGTTCTGCGTCTGAACCTTTAGGTTAGATATGGTTACATGTTCTGTGTCTGAACCTTTAGGTTAGATATGGTTACATGTTCTGCGTCTGAACCTTTAGGTTAGATATGGTTACATGTTCTGCCTCTGAACCTTTAGGTTAGATATGGTTACATGTTCTGCGTCTGAACCTTTAGGTTAGATATGGTTACATGTTCTGCGTCTGAACCTTTAGGTTAGATATGGTTACATGTTCTGCCTCTGAACCTTTAGGTTAGATATGGTTACATGTTCTGCCTCTGAACCTTTAGGTTAGATATGGTTACATGTTCTGCCTCTGAACCTTTAGGTTAGATATGGTTACATGTTCTGCCTCTGAACCTTTAGGTTAGATATGGTTACATGTTCTTCGTCTGAACCTTTAGGTTAGATATGCTTAGATGTTCTGCATCTGAACCTTTAGGTTAGATATGGTTACATGTTCTGCCTCTGAACCTTTAGGTTAGATATGGTTACATGTTCTGCCTCTGAACCTTTAGGTTAGATATGGTTACATGTTCTGCGTCTGAACCTTTAGGTTAGATATGCTTAGATGTTCTGCGTCTGAACCTTTAGGTTAGATATGGTTACATGTTCTGCCTCTGAACCTTTAGGTTAGATATGGTTACATGTTCTGCGTCTGAACCTTTAGGTTAGATATGGTTACATGTTCTGCCTCTGAACCTTTAGGTTAGATATGCTTAGATGTTCTGCCTCTGAACCTTTAGGTTAGATATGGTTACATGTTCTGCCTCTGAACCTTTATCGCTGCCGTGAAGTTAAGTTCATTTGGGTGAAAAATCACTGGCAAACAAAGCTCCTAATGTCAGTCTCCCATCCACCATCAGTGGTGCTGCTACAGTTCTCTGTATTCCCACTTTGGGAGAGGTTTGAAGTTTTCATTATTTATAACGCAGCATCACAGAAATTAAATCTTCTTTTTCTTTCAATTTTGTCAACATTCAACTAACTGCAAATTGCTCTTACTGATACCTCTCTACACAACATAGTGCAACATGTGCCTCATTGTGACTTATCCAGTGATGTAGTTGTAACTGAAACACAGTTGAACAAACGCTAACATGTAGTCTGTGCTCATCATAAGTCAAAGCACCAATATCAACAAAAATCTGTAATATCTTCAGGGAAAAAACTTTGTGTCAATTTTCACCCTATCTTTACATCACTTACAGTACACCAGTTGCAAACTATTTACTGTGATGTATACTGACTGTGACTTTTAGGGAAATACAGATTTCAGCCATAAAAGGTGGGCGAACTATTTTGCTATGGAAAGCAGAGACGTGTTGAAGTTGTGTTCAAGATGACGGAGGACAGGATGCTGTGGACAGACAGAGGTTTGACACCAAGGGCAGCAGACTTTAACCCACCTCTCACCCAGGGTCAAGGTCAGCCTACATATTATACAACAAAAATTTAGTTTTCAAATATTTTCTTCCTAAAGGTTTTAGCCATTGAGCTACAATGATAGAGATGCAGGCTGCTGTTTTACATGTTAGAGATGCAGGCTGCTGTTTTACATGTTAGAGATGCAGGCTGCTGTTTTACATGTTAGAGATGCAGGCTGCTGTTTTACATGATAGAGATGCAGGCTGCTGTTTTACATGATAGAGATGCAGGCTGCTGTTTTACATGATAGAGATGCAGGCTGCTGTTTTACATGATAGAGATGCAGGTTGCTGTTTTACATGATAGAGATACAGGCTGCTGTTTTACATGATAGAGATGCAGGCTGCTGTTTTACATGATAGAGATGCAGGCTGCTGTTTTATATGATAGAGATGCAGGCTGCTGTTTTACATGATAGAGATACAGACTGCTGTTTTACATGATAGAGATGCAGGCTGCTGTTTTACATGATAGAGATGCAGGCTGCTGTTTTATATGTTAGAGATGCAGACTGCTGTTTTACATGATAGAGATACAGGCTGCTGTTTTACATGATAGAGATGCAGGCTGCTGTTTTACATGATAGAGATGCAGGCTGCTGTTTTATATGATAGAGATGCAGGCTGCTGTTTTACATGATAGAGATACAGACTGCTGTTTTACATGATAGAGATGCAGGCTGCTGTTTTACATGATAGAGATGCAGGCTGCTGTTTTACATGATAGAGATGCAGGCTGCTGTTTTACATGATGGAGATACAGGCTGCTGTTTTACATGATAGAGATGCAGGCTGCTGTTTTACATGATAGAGATGCAGGCTGCTGTTTTACATGATAGAGATGCAGGCTGCTGTTTTACATGATAGAGATGCAGGCTGCTGTTTTACATGATAGAGATGCAGGCTGCTGTTTTACATGATGGAGATACAGGCTGCTGTTTTACATGATAGAGATACAGGCTGCTGTTTTACATGATAGAGATGCAGGCTGCTGTTTTACATGATAGAGATACAGGCTGCTGTTTTACATGTTAGAGATGCAGGCTGCTGTTTTACATGATAGAGATGCATGCAGGCTGCTGTTTTACATGATAGAGATACAGGCTGCTGTTTTACATGATAGAGATACAGGCTGCTGTTTTACATGATAGAGATACAGGCTGCTGTTTTACATGATAGAGATGCAGGCTGCTGTTTTACATGTTAGAGATGCAGGCTGCTGTTTTACATGATAGAGATGCATGCAGGCTGCTGTTTTACATGATAGAGATACAGGCTGCTGTTTTACATGATAGAGATACAGGCTGCTGTTTTACATGATAGAGATACAGGCTGCTGTTTTACATGATAGAGATGCAGGCTGCTGTTTTACATGATAGAGATACAGGCTGCTGTTTTACATGTTAGAGATGCAGGCTGCTGTTTTACATGATAGAGATGCAGGCTGCTGTTTTACATGATAGAGATGCAGGCTGCTGTTTTACATGATAGAGATGCAGGCTGCTGTTTTACATGATAGAGATGCAGGCTGCTGTTTTACATGATAGAGATGCAGGCTGCTGTTTTACATGATAGAGATACAGGCTGCTGTTTTACATGATAGAGATGCAGGCTGCTGTTTTACATGATAGAGATGCAGGCTGCTGTTTTACATGATAGAGATACAGGCTGCTGTTTTACATGATAGAGATACAGGCTGCTGTTTTACATGATAGAGATACAGGCTGCTGTTTTACATGATAGAGATGCAGGCTGCTGTTTTACATGATAGAGATACAGGCTGCTGTTTTACATGTTAGAGATGCAGGCTGCTGTTTTACATGATAGAGATGCAGGCTGCTGTTTTACATGATAGAGATGCAGACTGCTGTTTTACATGATAGAGATACAGGCTGCTGTTTTACATGTTAGAGATGCAGGCTGCTGTTTTACATGATAGAGATGCAGGCTGCTGTTTTACATGATAGAGATACAGGCTGCTGTTTTACATGTTAGAGATGCAGGCTGCTGTTTTACATGATAGAGATGCAGGCTGCTGTTTTATATGTTAGAGATGCAGACTGCTGTTTTACATGATAGAGATGCAGGCTGCTGTTTTACATGAGATACAGGCTGCTGTTTTACATGATAGAGATGCAGGCTGCTGTTTTACATGATAGAGATGCAGGCTGCTGTTTTACATGATAGAGATGCAGGCTGCTGTTTTACATGATAGAGATGCAGGCTGCTGTTTTACATGATAGAGATGCAGGCTGCTGTTTCACATGATAGATATACAGACTGCTGTTTTACATGATAGAGATGCAGGCTGCTGTTTTACATGATAGAGATGCAGGCTGCTGTTTTACATGTTAGATATGCAGGCTGCTGTTTTACATGATAGAGATGCAGACTGCTGTTTTACATGATAGAGATGCAGGCTGCTGTTTTACATGTTAGATATGCAGGCTGCTGTTTTACATGATAGAGATGCAGGCTGCTGTTTCACATGATAGAGATACATACTGCTGTTTTACATGTTAGAGATGCAGGCTGCTGTTTTATATGATAGAGATGCAGGCTGCTGTTTTACATGATAGAGATGCAGGCTGCTGTTTTACATGATAGAGATGCAGGCTGCTGTTTCACATGATAGAGATACAGACTGCTGTTTTACATGATAGAGATGCAGGCTGCTGTTTTACATGTTAGAGATGCAGGCTGCTGTTTTACATGTTAGAGATACAGACTGCTGTTTTACATGTTAGAGATGCAGGCTGCTGTTTTACATGATAGAGATACAGACTGCTGTTTTACATGTTAGAGATGCAGGCTGCTGTTTTACATGATAGAGATGCAGGCTGCTGTTTCACATGATAGAGATACAGACTGCTGTTTTACATGTTAGAGATGCAGGCTGCTGTTTTACATGATAGAGATGCAGGCTGCTGTTTTAGTTCCACATGCATCTCTCAGAGGCAGAAACAATCTGAAACCTCGGTGGGCGGAGCCACAAAAGCACTTTTCTGTTTCTGGCTAAGCAACACCGAATAGACTGAAGCCCACTGAAAAAGACAAGAGGTAAGAGAGGAGGAAGGAATGAATGATTATGAATATCACAAAGTATATAGCACTCCTAGCTCCAATCTAGGCATACTACTACTAAGTCATCTAGGTTAGCCTAGCTGAGCTTCCATGTTCAAACTAGTCATGCTAGCCGACAGTAGCCTACAGCTATCTAATGTCACTGTGTCCTGCTGTAAGTCGGTCACCCTCCGCTGCTCTTGCCCTGAGTCGCTCCGGTCTGATGCTCCGGTCTGACGCACTTTCCGGTCTGTGAGCATATTCATTTCAGCGAGTGCCAGCTAGTGTTCTGGAATTACTTTCAACATGTCTAACATGTCCAATTTCATATGAATACATAGCCATTTTCTTCTTTATTATTTTTCTAATTTCCCCCATGTTCTCCCCAAGTATACGTGGCCAATTTATCTCCATGCTGCCCTATTGGCTGACCCTGTCGCTGCTCCACCCTCTGCTGATCTGGGGAGAGCCGAGACTAGCACCATGCTTCCTCCCACATATGCGCAGTTGCCAGCCGCTTCTTTTCACCTGACAGACAGGGGGAGCTTCACCGGTAGGACGTAGCACGTCCACCTCGACCAGGTGTTGACATGTTTTATTTATATTTTGACCAGAGTTCCTTCTTTGCCACTCAAGTTTGCACTTCGAAAAATCTGTGGCCCATTCACGGTTGAACTGAAATGCCTGCCTAGAGAGCAGCTCCGCCCGAAATGTATAATTAAAACTCCAATCTGCAATACAGAATGCGGAGAACTGCATGTTTTGCACGTAATTGGTATGTAACTCATTGTAGTATGATTTACATAAAGAAAGTGCCCATAATAACAAACAATCATTTACTCCGAGAGGAAAGTCTACTCATTCAACAAAGTGGAAAGTGGTAATTTCCCCCTGGAGGATGTCCTGATGGTATGTAAGGTCTGTAGGTTGGCCTGATTAGCACAGAGCATGGAGTGTGTCTACACCATCTGACCCACTGAGTGATATTCATTTGTCATTCACATATTGGAGACCAACTGCTGTGCTTTTAGCTCAGGGCAATAGTTTTCTCAATGACTTGTTTGTGTATGATTGCACTGGTAATTTCCACATTGTGGTAAAACATGGAATACAGACTTGACAGCAACATCGTTTTAGAATTTCTACAACCTGGCTGTTGAGTTGGTGGATTTTATTTCATGAATAGGAATAGTGTGTTTCAGCTATCTTTGGTCAGCAATCTGTTTTGGTTGAAAGGTCGTTTTGCCTTTACTTATTATGACATAATAGCTCTTTTTGAATGTTTCTGTTAGAATTCCAGAATTGTTGTTGGGTGAAGTCACAATTTACAGTGTTTGGTAAGTAGGTAAACCTGTGTTTGAGATACTGCTCTTGTAATTACTTGCTAATAATCATAATTTCAAATGTGTAATAATGCTGTACACTATATACAATACTAGCACAGACCTTTATAATGGAAATTTATATTGTTAGCAAAATATAGAGTATACAATTAGAAGCTACATGTCTTACTTTTCAACATAATGAATACATATTAGAACAAGGAAACCTCCAAGCCAAAACGGCAAGCTGTAATACTCTCACTTTAGTATTGTTCACTGCTTATACTGTACAGGGGCCTCATGGGGCAAATTGATTTTTGTTATTTTCTGCCAGCTTAGCATTTTTCTACGGTGCCCATTATCAGAGTGTTTGAGCAACTGGCTATAAATGCAGTAGCTGTAGAAAGGCCTTATCAGTCCAAACACACTGTCACTTCAGCTCCAGGTGTTTCATGTAACTGTACCTACCTCACATGCTCACACACCTCGCTAATTAAAGCAATCCCATGCTTATCCTGAGAGGGAAATACCTGGATTAAATAGCTGGATTAGAGGGAGATTAGCAACTCAAACCTGAGACACGGCTAATCAATTTAAAGCCATTAGACAATTAATTGACTTTGGCGGAGGGTGGATATTACACGCGCACTAATCTGGGCCCTAAGTTGTCACTGTGTGTACTGATGAGTATTGAGTGCACTGTGTACATATACAGTGACAAGACCCGCGCACGGGAGAGGGATAAACAAATGACGTCTCCTGCTTGAATGTTGTGCGGGTTCAATAGCTTCAGCACTGATGAAAACAAACAGCGGATTTATTGGAAGTGGAATGAAATGCTGATTAGTATGGAGGCTTTGCTGCGTTGCGGAGATGTCCGAAAGTCGGACATTCTGACTCCCTATAGCAGAAACAGTGCAGCTGAACGGGCCCTCAAGTCAGAAAATCCAGGTATGATTTCTCAACCTGGAAGTTTCTGAGATACAGTTATATGATGTCTCGTCAGTGTGGTAATGTTGTAAATGCAGCATTACTTTCGACATGTCCATCATTCCCAAAATACACTTAAAGGCACTAAATACGAAGGTTGTTTTCCAGTCCGCACTGGCTGCTAGCTCCTTTGTGTGTGTGTGTGGCGTGCACGTGAGTCCCTCCCATCTGCCCCCCCCCCCCCCCCCCCCTTCCCCGCGTGTTTATAAATAGACTGAAAGAGCGAGCGACCATGCGAGGCTTGCGAGCAGCTGTGGAGCGAGCTGTGAATGTGAATGGAAAAAGGAAGCGGCCGTGGCCGTGAAACAGAGGAACTAAACATTCTATTCTGATTCTTTCACAGTTGTGGGATCATGTCGCCACCAGGCCCACAGGAATAGCGCTGGGCTGTGAAGCCATTTGAACATGGTGGCGAAGCTCTGTATTGCAAGTCACGTGACGCCATGCAGCCCAGAAAGGAAAATTCCCATCCACTTGCATGGGGATCCCGGCAGCTGTTAAACCCGGTGGAATTTTTTCCGGGTGTCACTCAAAGTATAAAACGACTCTTTTAATTATCGAATATTTTTTTATGGGGTCATTTTTTCTTCAGAAGCCACTAAGAGCCGTATACGGGTGTATTTCCTTCTTATAATACAATCCATGGGTGGGAGGGGTGGGAGACATCATGGAATACATCATGGCACACATGCGCACTTCACCTGAGGCCGCATGATCAGGAAGTAAAACCCGGAAGAAAAACCCCTACGATGACTTCATGCGCCAGTGAGCAGCGTCCGTCCGAATGCATGGGTGGGCGTGGCACGTCCCCTATCCAGTTCTTTTAATACATCCATGGTCGCCACATGTCTGGGTTTTTGGTGGGATGCAGTCGGTCGGTTGTGGCTCGCTCTGCATAGTGTCCACTACACACTCATCTCTCCAGACAGACCTTCGACTTACATCGAAAATCTGTCAGTAGGCTCCATCAAAAGGGGTGTAACAGCGCCCGCAAGCATGCTGCGCTTTATCTGATCAAAATTAAGTGAACGTGGCCGGTGTGTAGTCAAAACGTACCATTTTCAACGTATAGCAAGTTGCTACTTGCTACACGCAACGAGCTAGAGTTGTTATTGATGTTTCATAGCGACGGACGGATTTGAGAGCGACACGCAGGGAGCGGAAAATAAACCCATTAATGGGCGGAGCCGGTCGGTTGGAGCCAATGGCAGAGCTTGCAGGGAGCGGAAAGGGATTGTCTTCCGCTGTTGACCGCGCCTCTTGAGTTCCTGTTGCACCACATTGAAACGGGGCTGCTGCCCCCAGAGGTTAGAGAATGTTTTATTGATTTTTTTGTTTAACCGATGGGTTTCCATAGGTGGTACAGACTGTCGAGTGCACACAGCCAACACCTTCTCATTCTGGCCGCGTTAGCGTTTGTTCACACCAGGCGCTTAACAGAAGCAGAGCTGAAGCTAAAGCCACGCTGAAGCTGAGCTCACGCTAAACCGGTCACACAAGAAGCACCCTCTTTTCCTCAGCCCCTCGCTCGGCGCGCCTTGACCCCGCCCACAACTTCTGTTGACTTCATGCCTGGCAGCTTCACGCTCGAAAAATGGAAGTGAATTCTGAACGATCACTCCAGCGCAGCTTCAGCGGGGCTTGAGCGTGGCACGCGCACGGCTGGTATGAACGGCCTCGCCTGTTAACAAGAACGCCGAAATTAAACTTGTGGCTTCAGTGTAGCTTCAGCGCTGCTTGAGCGTGGCTTCGGTGTATGGTGTGATAGGGGCCGAATGGAACCTGACGGGTTATCCTTGTGCGCAAATATGATATGCCCACGGGCGTTAAGCAAGCCCTGTGCACCTTTTGGCATGAGGCAAAGGTCAAGTTACACCTTGGGAGGCACAGGTTAGGCATTGGCTCTTAGGGTTAGGTACAGGGGGGAGGAGAGTTAGGTTTAGGCATCGGTAGCCACTTGGTTAGGGTTAGATTTTGGATATGGGTTAGTGTTAGGGTCTCCAGGGGAAGGCTTATGGTTAGGGTCTCCCCCTCCGGGGTCTTGGAGACCATAGCCCCCTAACCCATAACCAGGGAGGGGGTCTTCTCCTCTTGAAAGAGCAGCTCCAGCCTCCAACCCCACTGCGTAACTTGACCTTTGAGCAGGTGCGTCCGTGTTGCTCCATGACGGTCTCTATAGAGACACTGTGGAGCGAGTCACAGTTGGAAAGCCACGCCCACTGATGGGGAAACTGGATCACAATTGAATTGAACTGGTGTACAGAGGTTAATGGAGAGCTTTCCCCTAAGAGGGGCGTGGCCTATTTCATGCAGTATTTCATTTCGTTCAATCCCAGGCTGGTACATGTGATTGCAGTGATGAGGGTCCCCCACCAGTTCAACATCAGAGAAATAGCATTATATATATATATATATATATATATATATATATATATATATATATATATATATATATATATATATATATATATATATATATAATTAGTATGTTTTGTAGATAACTTGCCTCTTGTAATATTTACATCTTTTAAAATGGACATCCCGTCTTGTTCCATATCCACCAGTATCCTAGTCTTGCAGTAGTTGCCATATAGATATCTGCGTCTGGTGCACATGAAAGTGGTTAAGGACCGCCCCCTAAGACTAAAACAAAATGCGTGACATGAATTGACCAACCACCGACAGCGTGACAATAACTCACTTATAACAACATAACACAATAAGACTTCTGCAATTGTATTGTATTTCTTTCTTTCTTTCTTTCTTTCTTGCATTTTTCTTCCCTATATAACTAAGAATAATGAATAATATTGTGAATTTAGGGTCATATAGATTTATGTACATAACAATTGATTGTGCGACTGGAAATGTGGCGACCACATCCCTATCATCTCTGTGTTGTTATGTAATTTATTGAATATTGAATATCATACTGCTGCAGCCTTGATATCATGTTTTTTTTTGTATATTCTTTACATTGGCTACTAGAGAAGGGAATATGAACAATAGTTTAACCACAGCCTTTAAGCCTAGAAGAATTGGTCTGAATATTTCTGCAAAAAAAAAAAAAAAAAACATTCATTCCAATTAAAGCAGGCGTGTGCGAGTGCAGCCAAGCAGCTCTGTTATTCAATTCCATTAGAATGAACGATGCAGCCGCATGCAACCATGCACTTAACAGGAATTAAAACCATAGGCAAGATGACGGATTACACGGGAATAGAGGTGCATTTGTGTGTGTGTGTGTGTGTGTGTGTGTGTGTGTGTGTGTCCATCCATCCATGCACGTGCACTTTTTTTTTTGCTTTCTATTTGACCAAAATGCAGCCTTTTCTCCACACGTGCACGTGAATATTAAATCAAAATAGCTTTAACATTGAAATGTACCATTAGGTCTATACATTGGGGCTGCATGGCTTGCAGTGTACTTGTCAGTATTTGCCAGCTGTAGTTATTGCATGATGTATGGCTCTGTTCTTGATGCATGCATGACAGTTGGCAGTCATTAATCATAGTTAGATGATAGGACACGGGTTTTTCACTCTGTGAGTCTCATATAAGTTTAGCTTTGTGCTCACGAGGGCCGAAATACTGTAGCTATACTTCGCAATGGTGATATGCACAAAACACACTTTATGATCATTCAGCTCCATGATAGTCCCTCTTTACTACCGCGGCTCGTAAACATTAATTTCATTCATCCGCCTTACAGCGCCTTGTTAAACAAACACATTTAATCAAATCAAATCTTTTCACTGATTGAACATGAAAAAGTTGACTCCAGGTGCCCAGGTAGTGTAGCGGGAGATCCCTTGCCTACAAACACGAGGGTTGCAGATTTGAGCCCCACGTGTTACCTCCTGCTTGGTCGGTCGTCCATACAGCCACGATTGGTTGTGCCTGAGGGTGGGAAGCCGGATTGGGAGTATATGGGTCCTGGTCGCTGCACTATAGCGCCTCCTCTGGTCGGTCGGGGCACCTGGTCGGGGTGGAAGGGAACTGGTGGGAATAGCGTGATTCTCCCACGTGCTACGTCCTACCGGTGAAGCTCCCCGCTGTCAGGTGAAAAGAAGCGGCTGGCAACTGTGCATGTGTCGGAGGAAGCGTGGTGCTAGTCTCGGGCTCTCCCGAGATCAGCAGAGGGTGGAGCAGCGACCGGGGCAGCCAATAGGGCAGCATGCAGATAAATTGGCCAAGTATAATTAGGGGAGAAAATGGGAAACAATCTGAAAAAGAATAATAAAAAAGGGCATGTGTCCTGGTTGCTGCAGTAGCACCTCCTCTGGTCAGTCCGGGCACCTGTTTACGGGTGTTTTTGTGTGGGTGTGGGTGGCGGGGTGTTGCGGGTAGCGTGATCCTCCCACGCGCTACATCCTGCCAGTGAAACTCCTCGCTGTCAGGTGAAAAGAAACGGCTGGTGACTGCACATGTATCGGAGTAAGCATGTGCTACAACTCTCCACAGATCGGCAGAGGGGGTGGAGCAACGACAGGGACAGCAGGGGAATTGGCCAAACGGGGATCCGACAAAATAGAAAGATATAAAAAGTTGACTCCAGAAGAGGGAGCAGACTTTTACATCTTTATTGTGCTGCTCCACGTCGAGGCCTCATGTCTCTGCAGGAGAAGCGTGAGTGGGTGTGTCAGTGCCCGGCTCACCCAATGTGTCCACACTGCTCAGACGCGACACACCCACCTTGGCAGAGTTGACTAACCATGCATTTAATTAGAAACAAAAGCTGGAAGTAATTAATTAGATGGAAATTCCCTCTTTTTTTACCCTTGCCAAACTTTATAATGGGGTTGCTGGAATTTCACAGAAAATCAAATTCATTAAAATTCAAAGGGAAGGCCAGGAAGACAAATGGTTACTGTTCCACTTCAGTGTTTTCCTCGACACTGCTTGAAGACGATGCTAGGGTTGGTGGTTCAATTCCCCCTGAGAACACCCACATCAAACCCGCACTGCTGGTACCTGGCACCTTGAATAAAAGCACAACAAACGCACCCCAGCCCAGCCATTAGAATGAACAGCAGCACTGTGTAGATGATATCAGCTCACCAACACAGGTTTCCAAACGCTGACAATATGGCTGCTTTTGATTGGAAGTCATTTGCACAGGACATGCAGGACATGCAGCATCCAATGCAAATGGCTCACTTGAGTGGAGATGATGTGCGCTTCAAGGACGGCGCGTTGTTTTGTACGATCCCCCCTTTGTTTGTTCATTGTTTATTTCAATTACAGCTATTACACGTAGGGGGCACCACTTCAGCCTGCTCATATCCAGATGCAGGTGCTGCCCCTCCCCCTCCCCTTCTCTCTGTGGTTAAGGTGGAGTGGCCCTCGTCGCTGTTAAGGACCACTGGTCACTGTGAGGAGGTCCAGGACCATGCAGAAGCCGGGTGGGTGGGGGGGGCGGGGACTCAGTCATATTGGGCTGGGAAGATGAGGAGCCGCTGAGTTCACCAGGTCAGTAATGTCTGCTTAAAAAAAAATCACAATTGGTTGCTACGTTTCTCAAAATGGACATTTTCAAAACTTCACACCAGCGGACCCGTGGGAGTGACATCACTGGCTGTGAGCATGCGCAGTTGTGCAATTGTGCGCTGCACATTCACAATTAATCGGCACTAATTACCCAATTAAAAAATCCGGCTCCATTAGGTCACCCACAATCTGGGAAGTGCCCGAGGCAGCCCGGAGGAGACTAGACGGATTCACGTTCATTTATGGATGAGATATTATGAGGATATGAACCGCTACGTTGCAGAAAATACGTTATTTACAGTGTGTACTACGTATGCCCCATTTTCGCCCCGTTTTGGCCAGTTCGGACTCTACTCTGACCTGAATATCTTCTATGGCGATCAGAATGAAACCAAAGTTCTCTGGATGAGTAAAACATCATATTTTAAGCTGGAAATAAGGTCAGGGGTGTGAAAAACCGGAGTTTTGCTTTAAGGCTGAGCAAAGAGATCGATTTTATTTCACCAGAGCCGAAGGCTGGTACTAAAAGTAGCACGACTCAACCCCCAATATTATTTTTTCTGTAGCGGATTGTAGGTATCTGGGGTGTCAGCCGGCGTTTAGTCTACCAATTGTATGCACACAGGATAGTTAGTTAGTTAGGTTAAGTTAAGTTAGTTAAGTAGCCTACTTATAGGCTACTGTAAGTGCATGGGCGGCGAGCAGACGGCCATATTTGAGCTCAGTCAAACTTGATTTAACATTAATTTTCATTGTCAATTAGAAAATGGTCGGGGGGCCACTCTGCATCTGGCCCCAAGGGCCGCAAGTTATCACTGGTGGTCTATCAGACCACAGACGAGTAAGGCCAAGTAAGAGTAGAGCCGTACTGTGCAGTAGAGAATTGGGTTCATAATGTCATTTTATTTATTTTTATTTTTTGATTATTAGAACTGTGCTTCAAGTTATTATTTTCAGATTTTGTTTTAGTTATAATAGTGTCACCCAAGTCACTCTGTGTAGACTTGGTTGGTTTTACAGTCATTATGTCAGTCACTGCTATCCTGTCCAGATCAAGTTTTGGAGGCTGACCTACTAGGCAATGCAGCCTTCTGATAGAGTGGTAGAATGCACATACTTATGTTTGCCAACCGCCATAAAACTCCAAAAAGAAGAAGAAGAAGAGTGGAAGATTACAGGATACGCCCCTCTTATCTGCTGCCGCGGTGACGACACGCCCCCTCAGATCAGAGAGCACTGCCGCGGTGACGACACGCCCCCTCAGATCAGAGAGCGCTGCCGCCGAACATTCCAGAAGGGGAACGAACATCAAAGCGAAGAGTTACCTCGGTCAGAAAAGCAGTGAATTAGCGTTAAATCAGAAATAACACGATTGAAATCTATCAACACTTGGAGTGTACCATCACAGGACACTTGTGTCAGCAGAAGAGTTGGACTGAAGACGGTGTACGGGAGGTTGAGTTACTTTTCAAGACCGTCTTGGTGAGTTAGCTGTTGTGCTAAGTCAATTAATAGCGTGCAGCAGCGCGCGAGGTGCTACCTGCTACTTTGAGATTTATATCATTCTTTTCATTGTGAATTTGACGGCATTGTTTGCTGCTGTGGTGTTCAGGTCAGAGAGGGGAACAGAAGACCTGTGTCCCCGCCAGGAGTTATAGACAACTTTTAGCAAGTCTTGGTGGTAGCGTTACTTGCTAACAACAAGGGTGGCTAACGTGATGTCAGCATGTAGGCCTACAGCCAAAACGAGCTTCCAGTCCATCTTTCCAATGTGACGTGTGACACTACTGTAATGTTAATGTGAAGCAACATGTGTTTATTCTGATAAAAATCATTAGGAATAAGTTAGTGCATTTTGTTTTTATGCTTTATCTATTTATTTTTGTACTTTTATGTTAGGCTAAAAGATCATTTGTTGTGTGCATTTGAAGTGCAATTGCACAAGAATATGTGAAAACACATGATATTGTGATATAGCTATGTACATTATTTAATGTCATTTTTTGTTAAAGATGGTTTATCATAATTCATGGTTCATTCATGGTGGAAAAATGTAAAATTCATGTTTTGTGGTTAAAAACAAGCAATTCATGATTTAAAAGAATACATAACTATTTTAAGAGTTTAAAATCATAATTAATGATTTGGTTAAAAAGGGATAAAAAATGTGCCAAACCAGATAAATACTTTACAGTTGAAGTTAAAATTAATTAATTCACTATTGTGTTACAGTAGTGTTTTGAGAGTTGATATTCATTAATTCATTGATTTATGGCCATAAGAGAGGAATTTGTGGATCACTATAGTAATAGCCTTGTTTCTATACAGGCTAGGTTTTTTCAGATCGCTGAAAATTGATCGGATGTTGGATTTTGGATTCTTCCTGACGAGGAGGTGGCGAGCCAACCCTCGAACCTGACCACCTCCTTACCCAAGGAGTTGGACCCCAGTCACCCCGAGGATTCAGCCCGCTTCACTCTCACCAGTGTGGTAGGCCTCATTAACATTTCTTCTGAATGAACTGCCCATTTTCCGTTCATCGTAACTCATTGGCGTTTTATCAGAATGTACAGTAAACTTAAAACCTAGATGAATGGACGATCTGATGCCAGCTCATTGCGGTAACAAGATAAGAACAAACAAACCAGACGGAAGAGAAAGGGCACATTTACACTCCAATTAGTGTTTCTAGAGCCGGGTCCTGTATCAAATGCGGAAAACACAGCTTAGCGTCCCATAATGAGTCATTGAACCATGGCTTTGAATGGGCCTCCTCCGTCACTGTCACGTCCACTGAGTGCCTCAGTCACATTCCGATTGGCCCCTGGTCCACAGACAGTGATGAAGGGTCTGTGTGTGTGTGTGTGTGTGTGTGTGTGTGTGTGTGTGCGCGTGCGTACGTACGTATGTACGTGCGTGCGTGAGCGCAGGCAGGCTAATTCCTCCAGGCTGTGCTAAGGCAGTCCAGTCGCTGTCCATCACGGCCCTGTTATTTGCATGGGCCCAATCAGCCCGGAGAGTTGGTCAATGCAGAGGCAAACGGAGCTTTCTTCCAGCATTAGGAGCTGCTTTCAATCACTTGCATTAGGTACAGCCAGCAAGCATTTAGACATGGAGGAGATGTTGATGGGAGGGCCTAGCCTGGATCCAGACCTTCGAAGCCACGCCCACTCCACAGTTGTGGATTTGGTCTCTAGTGATTGGTTAGGGAAGACCGAAGCCGTTTGAAGGGTGTGTGTGTGTGTGTGTGTAATTTCTCAGTGAAAACAATGTTTATGGTTGAATGAGCTTATTGTGAGACATGTATAAAGTGTGTTGGTGGTTTGAGTGAGTTTTGGAGGTGAGATGATGAAGATGCATGTTGGTAATGCAGACTGTATGAAGAGTTTTGAAAAAGTGGCTTCAGTTTTGACTGATAAAAACACTAATGGAGTTTATTTCTTCCAACTCTGTTTTTTGAGTAAGGGTAGGGCTACTAATAAACAAATAAACAAATGAATAAATAAAGCTACTATTCACTCCATGGCCCAACAAATTTACAACAGACTTTCAAAAAAATCGTGATACGATTTGTGATTTGAC
The DNA here is from genome assembly GCF_964638095.1 of Poromitra crassiceps. NCBI lineage: Eukaryota > Metazoa > Chordata > Actinopteri > Beryciformes > Melamphaidae > Poromitra > Poromitra crassiceps. The sequence continues at coordinate 60,501,983 of NC_139642.1, forward strand.
TTTTTTTCTAGCCAATGAAACAGGTTGAATTTCCCTTTTCCCAGCCCTGCACCCCCCCCCCCCTCTCTCTCTCCCTCTCTCTCCCCCTCTCTCATCGCCACACTTACCATGTTGTCTGGCTTCCCAAAGCAGCCCAGTTGTGGTGGCTGATTTACAGTCAAATGGCTTCTAAATTGGAGTGGGAAGTGTTTTGCAGACCTGGCAGCTTTCAAGTCCTGCCGCCATTTGTCAGCCGGCGTTTCCTTTTGTGTAACGTACAGGAATTAATTAGGCTGCGGGCGGAAAGTTTACCGCCATAATTTATGGGCAGATGGGATTCCTTGGACACCATCTCAGACCCGTGTCGATTTATTCTTTTTATTATTATTGTGCTGTGTGTGTGTGTGTGTGCGCGCGTGCGGGTGTGTGTCTGTCTGTGTGTGTGCGCGTGTGTGTGTGTGCGTACGTGCATGTGTGGGTGCGTTCGTTCGACTCTTGCGTGTGTAGCAGTAAAGCAGGATTCATTGTGAGTACTTGGGGTTTGTGGCAGGTTAAACATATTCACAGTGGAGTACAGACAGGCCCGACAGGCGGCCCGTAAACAAAACTACAGTCCATAGTAACGTATTCAAAAGAGGGTGTGATGCACAAATACACCCACAGAGGCAGACTTACAGTGTGCAAAATATTGTTTTTCACAAACTAGCCAACACACACACACGGACGGCCGCGCGCGCGCACACACGTACCCACACGCACCTACCCGCGCGCACATTCATTGACCTAATGTATTCCCTAACCCCTAACCCTAACTAGGGATGCACGATATATCGGCAATCATATCGGTATCGGGCGATGTTAGTCATTTTTTAACATATCGGTATCGGTCCGATGTTGCAATGTTAATATCGGTTATCGGTATCAGCCAAATTCTTCACATTGAGATGAAATAATGCAGTAAATCTATGATTTATGGGCTTTTACAAATGTTTTTGAAATAAAGAAATGCATTACTTTTTCAAATTTAGTGTTTACATGTGTTTTTCAGCATGTAATTTTTTTTATTATCTTAGAAATGTGTTTTTATACAGATCATATCGACATCGGTAAATATCGGTTATCGGCCATAACAGCAATCTTAATATCGGTTATCGGCATCGGCCAAAATTTTCATATCGGTGCATCCCTAACCCTAACCATCACAGCTAAATGCCCAAGCCTAACCCTTACCCTAACCTAAAACCACTTCTAACCTATAACTTTTCAAACCAAGCCTAACCCTTACCCTAACCTAAAACCACTTCTAACCTATAACTTTTCAAACCAAGCCTAACCCTTACCCTAACCTAAAACCACTTCTAACCTATAACTTTTCAAACCAAGCCTAACCCTTACCCTAACCTAAAACCACTTCTAACCTATAACTTTTCAAACCAAGCCTAACCCTTACCCTAACCTAAAACCACTTCTAACCTAACCTTTTCAAGCAGGGCTATCTGCTTTGATATTGGGCAGCCTGTAACACTCACAGGTTGCTCATTCCAGGGCTTTGTGGCAGTGTCATTCTGCTGTAGGTTTCAGCACCTTGGACAGCGACGCCACAGAGGAGCGTCAGTGCGTCATGCTTCACTCGTTCTATTCAAACCTGTGTGAGCAGCACATCTCATCAGATAGAGCAAGGCTGAAAGACTTGTGCCACATTGTTCCACCTCTCTTCCCCCTTCATTTTAGAATTGTATTTTTTTAATAGGAAATAAAGTCTATTTTTATCATTGGATAAAGAAGTCGCACCACAGGCTTCAACAATTGGGATGCCCCAAAATGCTAAACGGCATGCAATGTACTGTACCCGCAATGCCGACAACCCACAATGCCGATACCACGGTAGGGTTAGGGGTTAGACTTAGGGGTTAGACTTAGGGGTTAGAGTTATGGGTTAGGGGTTAGGGGTTAGAGTTAGGGGTTAGGTTTAGGAGTTAGGGGTTAAGAGTTAGGTGTTAGGGTTAGAGTTAGGGGTTAGAGGTTAGGGTTAGGGCTGGGTTAAAAAAAAATCGATTCTCTGATTTTTTATCGATTTTTATTTTAATCCTTTGATATCGATTCATATGTCCAGAGATCGATTTTTTGCTCTGCTATATATATACTATATATATATATATATATATATATATATATTAGAGATGGGAATAGATTAATTTTTTTAATCTAGATTAATCTAGATTAATCCTGGTCATTAATCTAGATTAATCTAGATTAAAATGGGTCATTTGAAGTCTGTCGAAGCCATTCAAAATATGTGTGTGCAACATGACATATAATGACTAGAAGTAAGTCCTTGTGAACAGGTTTCTGTTTATTCAATTCAACTTGAATAGCCAGTAGGCATTTAAAGGTAAGAAACCAGCAGGTTACACACATGGTTTGTCTTCATCTGGACAAAGTTCTATCCTGAACTACCTGGAATGAACACCAGAGGGTATAAGAACAACAACCCACATTTCTGGGATCAATAATATTAAACTGGCATTAAACTGTCAGTAGCTGTGTTTCCATTACATTTTTTCGCAAAATAATTGCGATATTTCTACAACTTCGACAATGTACAATTGCGACTTGTAGGCGTTTCCATTGAAGTTGAGTTTGGTCTGATGCGCGCACACCTGAACGCAATTCCCCATTACCAGCAGCTGCCACAGTGATTACGCACGGGGATCTGCCCATATCCCGTCCCCTGCATGCTCAAATCTAACCAATGGTCAATGCAATTCACAACATGAAGTTACAACGCATATAAACGAGCCTGATTATCAATTCAAAAGAAAATGAGTCGCAAAATGTTGCTGGCTGCGGTGAATGCGAGCGCGACAGACAGAGGAAAAAAGGTAGCCTATACAACTGGTCCGATTTAGACATTTCAGAATGTTGGGTAGGCTATTATAACATTGCACCTGAAACGTGTGTAATGTATTACTCACAGTCACTGTATTCACTTCACTGAATACTGAATACTGAAGTGACTTCAGTCAGGAGCACCGCACCGGTGTGTGCTTTTCCAAAGGAGAAGACGGGTCACATGACGTGCAAATGCGGAAAATCTGTTTCCATTACACTTTTGCGATAAACTGCTATATCGACACGTCTGAAAAACCACCTCATGAGAGCGGCAGACATAAATGTCCGCGCTTACATACCTGTTCCATTCTAAAGTGATAATCATCATGGCCTGCTCAATATAAGTGGACCCTGCTACCAGACAACTTTGAGAATAGATTAACGGCGATAATTTTTCTATCGCGCGTTAAGAGTCTCGCGTTAACGCAGCCGTTAATGGCGTTAACGCAGCCGTTAATGGCGTTAACGATCCCATCTATAATATATATATATAATATTATAGGCTGTGTGTGGTAGTTGAAACATAGTTTCAAGTTGACGTTTATTTATGTTTGTAGTTGAAACAAAAACGTAAATACTGTAGGCTACATAAATGGAAATGTTTGATCATTAATATCTACTTTTAGAAATTATATAGGCTGAAATCAAATCACTGTGCATAATTGTGAAAGTGTCTTTATTGACAGATGAAAAGGCTGTTATTTACCCTTTGTGACCACCTGGTGAGTAAATATATGTGTAACTAAAACCATTAAAATTGACAACCGGTCGCGCAAAAAAGGTTGGGAACCCCTGTGTTACATAACTGGACAATCATGTAATTCAGGTTACAGCTCAAAAAACATGTTTTGGTATCACTAACCAAATCGATATTGAAATTAATCGAATCGGAATCGAATCGAATCGGGATTAATCGATTCGGAACCTTGTGAATCGGAATCGAATCGATTCTTGAAATTTGAACCAATACCCAGCCCTAGTTAGGGTGCACTAAACGCATTGCACTAAAGGCATCGGATTAGGGGGCTATCGACATTGCGGGCTATCAGCATTGTGGGCATATAGACGCAGCACGCCCCTGAGAACTGAGTACCATGTTCTGTATCTGGATGTGTAGACCTCTGACACCACTGGCTCAGGATTTTGTGAATGGACTCTACTCTTCTTCAGTATTTGTGACCTTGTACCATTTTGCGCGCACATGCGTGTGTGTGTGCGCACACACACACACACACACACACACACACACACACACACACACACACACACACACACAGCTGCTCTCAGAGCTGTAGTAGGAGGTGTTTGGGATCAATTGTGGATAATTGGGTCTCCACGCAACATAATCTCACATTAGGACAGCCAGCTGTGCAGCAAGCATGCACATACTCCTGTTTACAGGTTCTGTATGTGTGTAGGTGTGTGTGAGAGAGAGAGAGTGACTGGGAGAGTGTGTGTGTGTGTGTGTGTGTGTGTGAGAGAGAGAGAGAGAGAGAGAGAGAGAGTGTGTCTGACTGTGTGAGAGAGAGTGTGTGTGAGAGAGGGTGAGTGCATGTGTGTATGTGTGAGAGAGTGTGTATCTGTGTGTGAGAGAGAGAGAGAGATAGTGTGTGAGAGAGAGGGTGAGTGTGCATTATGTGTGTGAATGTGTGTGTGTGTGTGTGTATGTGTGTGTGTGACACTTAGTGTCCGGGGGCAGACACTGCAGAGCAAACCACATCTACACTAGAGAGGCAGTGTCCAGGGGCAGACACTGCAGAGCAAACCACATCTACACTAGAGAGGCAGTGTCCAGGGGCAGACACTGCAGAGCAAACCACATCTACACTTAGTGTCCGGGGGCAGACACTGCAGAGCAAACCACATCTACACTAGAGAGGCAGTGTCCAGGGGCAGACACTGCAGAGCAAACCACATCTACACTAGAGAGGCAGTGTCCAGGGGCAGACACTGCAGAGCAAACCACATCTACACTTAGTATCCGGGGGCAGAAACTGCAGAGCAAACCACATCTACACTTAGTGTCCAGGGGCAGACACTGCAGAGCAAACCACATCTACACTTGAGAGGCAGTGTCCAGGGGCAGACACTGCAGAGCAAACCACATCTACACTTAGTGTCCAGGGGCAGACACTGCAGAGCAGACCACATCTACACTTAGTGTCCGGGGGCAGACACTGCAGAGCAAACCACATCTACACTAGAGAGGCAGTGTCCAGGGGCAGACACTGCAGAGCAAACCACATCTACACTTGAGAGGCAGTGTCCGGGGGCAGACACTGCAGAGCAAACCACATCTACACTAGAGAGGCAGTGTCCAGGGGCAGACACTGCAGAGCAAACCACATCTACACTAGAGAGGCAGTGTCCAGGGGCAGACACTGCAGAGCAAACCACATCTACACTTGAGAGGCAGTGTCCGGGGGCAGACACTGCAGAGCAAACCACATCTACACTAGAGAGGCAGTGTCCAGGGGCAGACACTGCAGAGCAAACCACATCTACACTTAGTGTCCGGGGGCAGACACTGCAGAGCAAACCACATCTACACTTAGTGTCCAGGGGCAGACACTGCAGAGCAAACCACATCTACACTAGAGAGTAGGGGTGGGAATCGCTGAGTAGCTCACGATACGATATCGTCACGATACTTGGCCCTCGATAACGATATATCACGATACTGCGATACTGCGATACTGCGATATATTGGAAGACGATACATCACGATACCTGTGTAACAAGTGAAAAAAATACCTCTGAAGGCAAAAAATCATGTATTATGCATTTATTAGCAGAATTGACATGAACTCTCTGAGTTCACTCACTCACTCATACCATTTTCGATACCACGGAGGAAAAGTTACACATTAAGTCTTTTTATTATTACTATTAAAACAAGAAAACCTATAGGCTATAACCTACCTACCTACCTATATAATTTCTAAAAGTAGATATTAATGATCAAACATTTCCATTCATGTAGCCTACAGTAGTTATGTTTTTGTTTCAACTACAAACATAAATAAAGTCAACTTGAAACTATGTTTCAACTACCACACACAGCATAATATTTTAGCCTGTTTATTTAAAAAAAAAAAAAAAAAAAAAAAAAAAAAAAAAAAAAAAAAAAAAAAAATTAATTAATAAACATATCGATACTTGGCGCCAGTGTATCGATAACGTATCGCGGGTGGAAATATCGCGATAACGTGGGTATCGATATTTTGTCCCACCCCTACTAGAGAGGCAGTGTCCGGGGGCAGACACTGCAGAGCAAACCACATCTACACTTAGTGTCCGGGGGCAGACACTGCAGAGCAAACCACATCTACACTTAGTGTCCAGGGGCAGACACTGCAGAGCAAACCACATCTACACTTAGTGTCCAGGGGCAGACACTGCAGAGCAAACCACATCTACACTTAGTGTCCAGGGGCAGACACTGCAGAGCAAACCACATCTACACTTAGTGTCCAGGGGACAGACACTGCAGAGCAAACCACATCTACACTTAGTGTCCAGGGGCAGACACTGCAGAGCAAACCACATCTACACTTAGTGTCCGGGTGCAGACACTGCAGAGCAAACCACATCTACACTTAGTGTCCAGGGGCAGACACTGCAGAGCAAACCACATCTACACTTAGTGTCCAGGGGTAGACACTGCAGAGCAAACCACATCTACACTTAGTGTCCAGGGGCAGACACTGCAGAGCAAACCACATCTACACTTAGTGTCCAGAGGCAGACACTGCAGAGCAAACCACATCTACACTTAGTGTCCAGGGGCAGACACTGCAGAGCAAACCACATCTACACTTAGTGTCCAGGGGCAGACACTGCAGAGCAAACCACATCTACACTTAGTGTCCAGGGGCAGACACTGCAGAGCAAACCACATCTACACTTAGTGTCCAGGGGCAGACACTGCAGAGCAAACCACATCTACACTTAGTGTCCAGGGGCAGACACTGCAGAGCAAACCACATCTACACTTAGTGTCCAGGGGCAGACACTGCAGAGCAAACCACATCTACACTTAGTGTCCAGAGGCAGACACTGCAGAGCAAACCACATCTACACTTAGTGTCCAGGGGCAGACACTGCAGAGCAAACCACATCTACACTTAGTGTCCAGAGGCAGACACTGCAGAGCAAACCACATCTACACTTAGTGTCCAGAGGCAGACACTGCAGAGCAAACCACATCTACACTTAGTGTCCAGGGGCAGACACTGCAGAGCAAACCACATCTACACTTGAGATGCAGCTGAATTTGTGCGAAACCATGAGATCAAGATGGCACGACCATCTGACAGGGTCAGGTTAGGTTACAGTACATTCTTCATTATATTTAACAAATAATATCTAGTGATCCGCAGTCAAAACAAGGCATTTTGAAAAGGCTGTCAGCCATTTTGTAGCTTTTAGTTGAGTTTCTCAGCAGTGTGACATCGGGTTGCATCCCCCCCCCCAAAGTTGGCTTCTCTTTACAGCCATAAACTGTATACACGGAATACAGTTGTCATGAACGGTGAAATTAGCTAAAAATAATAATTTTTTTATAATATTAATTAATAATAGCTATAAAATAATATATATATTTTTTAACCAGACTGTAAACATGTTTATGTCTGGTATTCACCTTATGTTGCCACGCCCACTTTTTCTCTTCCGTGTATGTGTAAGACGCAATTGTATTTGTTCTTGCGGTTCAGCGTTAGCCGGCCGGTAAACATCGGTAAACTGTAAACTATGAATGAAGTTTGGCAACGTTTCAGCAGCTAAACTGCGGCCAACTTCAGTTACATGTTCATAGCGTTGCTGCTGCGAGGAGCCGATGGCTGTACCCGGTCAGCATTTAACGTTAGTTACAAAAGCACGTCGACAGTGTTTTCTCACTGCCAGTACCAGGGATGCAAACTACCGGTAGTCACCTTTTTGATCCCAAAACAGGGCACTTAACTGAATGATTTTGAGTGGTTTTGTATCAGCCCTGGTATCTAGGGCTGGGTATTGGTTCAAATTTCAAGAATCGATTCGATTCCGATTCACAAGTTTCTGAATCGATTAATTTAGATTGGATTCTGATTAGATTAATTTCAATATCGATTTGGTTAGTGATACTAAAACATGTTTTTTGAGCTGTAACCTGAATTACATGACTGTCCAGTTATGTAACACAGGGGTTCCCAACATTTTTTGCGCCAAGGATCGGTAGACACATAGGGAAAAAAGTTGCGGACCGGTTGTCAATTTTAATGGTTTTAGTTACACATATATTAACTCACCAGGTGGTGACAAAGGGTAAATAACAACCTTTTCATCTGTCAATAAAGACACTTTCACAATTATGCACAGTTATTTGATTTCAGCCTATATAATTTCTAAAAGTAGATATTAATGATCAAACATTTCCATTCATGTAGCCTACAGTATTTATGTTTTTGTTTCAACTACAAACATAAATAAACGTAAACTCAAAACTATGTTTCAACTACCACACAGCCTATAATATTATAGCCTATGTTTTTTTATTTTTATAAAAGAAATCAATCTCTGGACATAATTATGACTCGATATCAAAGGATTAAAATAAAAATCGATTCAAAATCGGAAAATCATTTTTTTTTTTTTTTTTACCCAGCCCTACTGGTATCTGTCACCTTTTTCACTCTCCATGAGTTTGCATCCCTGCAGTACAGTAGGGGTTGACAGATAGCCTACTAGCTAGCGTTAGTCCGACCGCTCACACAGCCAGCGCGCTCCTCGCTGCTCGTTAAAAATGTCCAAATAGGCGTTATTCTGATAAACTGGTCACATATTTGGAATGTTACGTTCTCATCCGAAGAAATATGAAGATTTTTTTTTTTGCCTTTTGGCAAGTCTAAAAATGATAAAGGTGGGAGTAATCTACTTTCGGGTCTAAAACGGAAAGACGATTACAAAATGACGTCGTGCAGAAGCGTCCTGATATGGGCAAATGATAAGGTGTATAAAGTTGGGGCATTTTAACATGGCCGTCCATACTTTCGCATTGGCTTCAGTTTTCAGAACCGGAAGTTGGGGCTTGACAAACAAACACAATCCAGAAATCCCCCCCCCCTCCAACACACACCCCTTACAGCCCCAACTTACACAAAAAAAAAAAAACTTCGCACCAATTTTGTAATCAATGCCCAGAGAAAATGGGATTCCTCCGGCCGCCGGCAATTAATACATGTGTGTCCTTTTTTAACACTAGTGAGCCGAGCCTGAAATTACCACACACTGCTCCCGCTCATTTGCATATTTATTGCAGTGGCGGACGAGGTGCTGGTGGGGGGAGAGGGGGAGGGAGGGGGGGGGGGGGGAGAAAACTGGGGCGAATGATTGATGTGGAGCTCGCCTCCTGCATTACAAACAGCCCATTATTGGGGAGACAGAGAGAGAGAGAGAGAGGGCGAGAAAGACGGAGATAGGGAGAGAGACACTGAGAGAGGGAGAGAGAGAGAGAGGATGGCGAGCGGCCTAGCATACAGTTGATTAAAGTTGAAGACAGTGGGATCAGTCTGCGCCAGAGGTTTTTGCCTCCCCCCCCCCCCCTCTCTCTCTCTCTCTCCCTCTCCATATTTGTTGTGGGGAGACGCCCCCCCCCCCTCTCTCTCTCTCTCTCTCTCTCTCTCCATGTTAGTTGTGGGGAGACGCCCCCCCCCCCCCTCTCTCTCTCTCTCTCTCCATATTTGTTGTGGGGAGACGCCCCCCCCCCCTCTCTCTCTCTCTCTCTCTCTCCATATTTGTTGTGGGGAGACGCCCCCCCCCCCCTCTCTCTCTCTCTCTCTCTCTCTCCCTCTCCATATTTGTTGTGGGGAGACGGCCTGGGCGGAGGCGTTAAGGGCCTGTTTTAATGGATGTTGACACCGAGTGGACCAACAAAAGCGCGAGGCCGAGGATTTGCTTGAAAAGATTCAATCAGACATGTTTTCACTGCCGTTAATTGGCGGACTCGGAGGGGAGGGACACGGGGGGTGGGTGGTGTGAATGAGCCCCCCCCCCCCCCCCCCCCCCCCAACATGCTTCCCTCTGTCATTGTGAGTGATAGTTTGGAAATGTCCTCTGAATGATGCTAAAGAGCAAACTCCTCCCCCGCTTCCCTCCCCCCTCCCCCTGAATTATGACTGTTATGTCTGGGAGGGGGGAGGGGGGGGGGGGGCTGTGCTGAGACACAGAACACCACTACACTGCTTTGATTGGATCTGACCTGCCTCCACTTGTGTCAAACACAAATGTGCGCACACACACACGCACGCACGCACACACACACACACACACACACACACTCACACACACACACACACACACACACACACACACACACACACACACACACACACACACACACACACACACACACGTGTAGAAGTGCTGGCATGTCCTCATACCAAAACGACAAAATAGGTTTATTTCCACTCACTCCCAAAATGACATATGCGCAAAACACAAACAACATGGATGTGATTATAGAGTGTCCCTGCTCATTCGTAGGGAAAAAGGGAATGGTATTTTTGCATGGGAATTTCGGTTAAATGGATGAAATAATGAAACAGAAAACTTTGTGTTCAGCAAGATAATCGTCACCAATGGCGACCACTTTTATGACTTGAAGCGTAAATGAGTTTTTTTTTTTTTTTTACACGATTTTCAGAAAACTGCCTTTAGCAGCCATGTTTTTCCGGACTCATTCCTGCGGTACCTTATCCACCTTATTTCTAGCGGCCATGATGCCTCTGTGTTCTTCTTCCGGTGTGATCCTGTGATCCTCCAGCCTTGTTACTGACAGCTTGGTGTGATCCTCCAGCCTTGTTACTGACAGCTTGGTGTGATCCTCCAGTCTTGTTATTGACAGCTTGGTGTGATCCTCCAGCCTTGTTACTGACAGCTTGGTGTGATCCTCACAGCCTTGTTACTGACAGCTTGGTGTGATCCTCCAGCCTTGTTACTGACAGCTTGGTGTGATCCTCCAGCCTTGTTACTGACAGCTTGGTGTGATCCTCACAGCCTTGTTATTGACAGCTTGGTGTGATCCTCCAGTCTTGTTACTGACAGCTTGGTGTGATCCTCCAGCCTTGTTACTGACAGCTTGGTGTGATCCTCCAGCCTTGTTACTGACAGCTTGGTGTGATCCTCACAGCCTTGTTATTGACAGCTTGGTGTGATCCTCACAGCCTTGTTATTGACAGCTTGGTGTGATCCTCCAGTCTTGTTACTGACAGCTTGGTGTGATCCTCCAGCCTTGTTACTGACAGCATGGTGTGATCCTCCAGCCTTGTTACTGACAGCTTGGTGTGATCCTCACAGCCTTGTTATTGACAGCTTGGTGTGATCCTCCAGCCTTGTTACTGACAGCTTGGTGTGATCCTCACAGCCTTGTTATTGACAGCTTGGTGTGATCCTCACAGCCTTGTTACTGACAGCTTGGTGTGATCCTCACAGCCTTGTTATTGACAGCTTGGTGTGATCCTCCAGCCTTGTTACTGACAGCTTGGTGTGATCCTCCAGCCTTGTTACTGACAGCTTGGTGTGATCCTCACAGCCTTGTTATTGACAGCTTGGTGTGATCCTCCAGTCTTGTTACTGACAGCTTGGTGTGATCCTCCAGCCTTGTTACTGACAGCTTGGTGTGATCCTCCAGCCTTGTTACTGACAGCTTGGTGTGATCCTCACAGCCTTGTTACTGACAGCTTGGTGTGATCCTCCAGCCTTGTTATTGACAGCTTGGTGTGATCCTCCAGCCTTGTTACTGACAGCTTGGTGTGATCCTCCAGCCTTGTTACTGACAGCTTGGTGTGATCATCCAGCCTTGTTACTGACAGCTTGGTGTGATCCTCCAGCCTTGTTATTGACAGCTTGGTGTGATCCTCCAGCCTTGTTATTGACAGCTTGGTGTGATCCTCCAGCCTTGTTATTGACAGCTTGGTGTGATCCTCCAGCCTTGTTATTGACAGCTTGGTGTGATCCTCCAGCCTTGTTATTGACAGCTTGGTGTGATCCTCCAGCCTTGTTATTGACAGCTTGGTGTGATCCTCCAGCCTTGTTACTGACAGCTTGGTGTGATCCTCCAGCCTTGTTACTGACAGCTTGGTGTGATCCTCCAGCCTTGTTACTGACAGCTTGGTGTGATCCTCCAGCCTTGTTATTGACAGCTTGGTGTGATCCTCCAGCCTTGTTATTGACAGCTTGGTGTGATCCTCCAGCCTTGTTATTGACAGCTTGGTGTGATCCTCCAGCCTTGTTACTGACAGCTTGGTGTGATCCTCCAGCCTTGTTACTGACAGCTTGGTGTGATCCTCCAGCCTTGTTACTGACAGCTTGGTGTGATCCTCCAGCCTTGTTACTGACAGCTTGGTGTGATCCTCCAGCCTTGTTACTGACAGCTTGGTGTGATCCTCCAGCCTTGTTATTGACAGCTTGGTGTGATCCTCCAGCCTTGTTACTGACAGCTTGGTGTGATCCTCCAGCCTTGTTACTGACAGCTTGGTGTGATCCTCCAGCCTTGTTACTGACAGCTTGGTGTGATCCTCCAGCCTTGTTACTGACAGCTTGGTGTGATCCTCCAGCCTTGTTACTGACAGCTTGGTGTGATCCTCCAGCCTTGTTATTGACAGCTTGGTGTGATCCTCCAGCCTTGTTACTGACAGCTTGGTGTGATCCTCCAGCCTTGTTATTGACAGCTTGGTGTGATCCTCCAGCCTTGTTACTGACAGCTTGGTGTGATCCTCCAGTCTTGTTACTGACAGCTTGGTGTGATCCTCCAGCCTTGTTACTGACAGCTTGGTGTGATCCTCCCAGCCTTGTTATTGACAGCTTGGTGTGATCCTCCAGCCTTGTTACTGACAGCTTGGTGTGATCCTCCAGCCTTGTTATTGACAGCTTGGTGTGATCCTCCAGCCTTGTTATTGACAGCTTGGTGTGATCCTCCAGTCTTGTTACTGACAGCTTGGTGTGATCCTCCAGCCTTGTTATTGACAGCTTGGTGTGATCCTCCAGCCTTGTTATTGACAGCTTGGTGTGATCCTCCAGCCTTGTTATTGACAGCTTGGTGTGATCCTCCAGCCTTGTTATTGACAGCTTGGTGTGATCCTCCCAGCCTTGTTGCTGACAGCTTGGTGTGATCCTCCAGTCTTGTTACTGACAGCTTGGTGTGATCCTCCAGCCTTGTTATTGACAGCTTGGTGTGATCCTCCAGCCTTGTTACTGACAGCTTGGTGTGATCCTCCAGCCTTGTTATTGACAGCTTGGTGTGATCCTCCCAGCCTTGTTACTGACAGCTTGGTGTGATCCTCCAGCCTTGTTACTGACAGCTTGGTGTGATCCTCCAGCCTTGTTACTGACAGCTTGGTGTGATCCTCCAGTCTTGTTACTGACAGCTTGGTGTGATCCTCCAGCCTTGTTACTGACAGCTTGGTGTGATCCTCCAGCCTTGTTACTGACAGCTTGGTGTGATCCTCCAGCCTTGTTGCTGACAGCTTGACACCCGTCTGGGCGAACGGAGCAAATCACTAATCAGGTCCAGCTTGGCAAAAATCTCATCGATAAATATCCCTTTAAGAGCGCAGTGCGCAGCCTACTGTGGCTAATGTTAGCGGCTAGCTAGCTATGTTACATGGCAGTAAAACGCCACTAAATGACCAAATTGATTTAACTTTTAACCATTTCGAGTAACACTGTTTCCATACGGACCCCCAGCTTTGGTTAGTTGTTTATAACGCGACTATATTTATAACGTTTATAACGTACTCCAGTTTCCGGTTTATAATTTGGGTCTGCAGCCAGAGTATAACAAAGGAAATGGCAAGCTGCAACAATAAGTCACGTTAAACCGGAACTTGTACCCACAATTATTTGTACAGTGGTGGATATATGACCAAAACGTGACACACCAGCTACTTCCTGCTCACAGCAGGGGGCTGCGCTCGCTCCGAAACATGTCACCACTGATCCTAAACCCAGTCTTTAAGGGTTTCCTTAAATATGGCAGAAAGAGCCAAATGAGGCTGATATCTGAACATATACAAACAGGGAAATGTATAGCAGTCAGGTGGGGGCGCAGTTTCCCCAAATAGGAAAAAAAACTACAGAATGCAGCTTTAACATTCTATAATTAACACCTTTAAGGTGGCTCCTTTAGCCACATTTGTATCTAATTTGTGTGTGTGTGTGTGTGTGTGTGTGTGTGTGTGCGTGTGTGTGTACGTACACCTGTAAGGTACTCACGACTCGACCGGCATATTATGCTAATCCGGACGTGACAGCAAGCCTGCCCTGACATTAGTAGCGTGATGTTAAGCTCGGGGGAGGGAGGGAGGGAGGGCTCCCTGGCACCGTCCCTCCTCCCAACATGTGTCTCCGCCTCTCCAAACTTCACACTCTTCTTAGAAGTGCCACAGCAAAGTCGGCTTTGGGTGGGGTGGGGGTGTTGGTAGGGTGGGGGTAGGGTGGGGGTGTTTGGAAGTGCGCATGCAGCAAATTGGCAGCTCCATCAAATGATGCTGGCATTAAGGGGGTTTCGCTGGGCGTAATCCACCCGCCAAAGCCGGCCCGCCCCTCCCTCTGTACAACGTTTAACTTTTGTCGACGTAAACGCCACATTTCATGCTCTGCCATTAATCTGTCGGATTACAGCATGCAAGCAGTTTGAGCAGGAGGGGTGTAGGGGGGTGTCAGATGAGATGAGCAGAGGGGTTCATTTCTAATGAATTCCCTCCATCCTGGCTTAACTGTTGTGTGTGTGTGTGTGTGTGTGTGTGTGTGTGTGTGTGTGTGTGTGTGGGGGGGGGGGGGGGTCAGAGGTAGGATGAGGAAGGTACCTTATGACTTGTTTAGAGACACACCAGCACCCACCCACCCAATCACCAACACACACACACACACACACACACGCACACACCCACCCACTCAATCACCAACACCCACACACACACACACACACAATCACACTGAGCAACTGGTTTGCTCTTGGAGGGTTTGTGATCACAGAGCCAGAGAGGCTGCCACAACATGGGACCCACTTGTTCTCACCTGCCTTTGTTTCCAAGCTTTAGGTTTGGAGTCTCCATCGGCCGAGAGGTTTCCCCCTACAGGACGGGAGGGGGAGGGGCTTTATAGGTTTGGAGTCTCCATCGGCCGAGAGGTTTCCCCCTACAGGACGGGAGGGGGAGGGGCTTTATATGTTTGGAGTCTCCATCGGACGAGAGGTTTCCCCCTACAGGACGGGAGGGGGAGGGGCTTTATAGGTTTGGAGTCTCCATCGGACGAGAGGTTTCCCCCTACAGGACGGGAGGGGGAGGGGCTTTATAGGTTTGGAGTCTCCATCGGACGAGAGGTTTCCCCCTACAGGACGGGAGGGGGGGGGGCTTTATAGGTTTGGAGTCTCCATGGGACGAGAGGTTTCCCCCTACAGGACGGGAGGGGGAGGGGCTTTATAGGTTCGGAGTCTCCATCGGCCGAGAGGTTTCCCCCTACAGGGCGGGAGGGGGAGGGGCTTTATAGGTTTGGAGTCTCCATGGGACGAGAGGTTTCCACCTACAGGACGGGAGGGGGAGGGGCTTTATAGGTTTGGAGTCTCCATCGGACGAGAGGTTTCCCCCTACAGGACGGGAGGGGGAGGTGCTTTATAGGTTTGGAGTCTCCATCGGACGAGAGGTTTCCCCCTACAGGACGGGAGGGGGAGGGGCTTTATAGGTTTGGAGTCTCCATGGGACGAGAGGTTTCCACCTACAGGACGGGAGGGGGAGGGGCTTTATAGGTTTGGAGTCTCCATCGGACGAGAGGTTTCCCCCTACAGGACGGGAGGGGGAGGGGCTTTATAGGTTTGGAGTCTCCATGGGACGAGAGGTTTCCCCCTACAGGACGGGAGGGGGAGGGGCTTTATAGGTTTGGAGTCTCCATGGGACGAGAGGTTTCCCCCTACAGGACGGGAGGGGGAGGGGCTTTATAGGTTTGGAGTCTCCATGGGACGAGAGGTTTCCCCCTACAGGACGGGAGGGGGAGGGGGGGCGTTCAGGGTTTGCTTTGAGAGGATAACCCACCGGGGGACGGTGATGAGAACACACCCTACTAAGTGACTCTGCTTTCTCCCTCTCTCTCACACAGTGGGGGCTTCAGTGGGTTCCAGGCATGGTCTTCTGGAGATGGAGTGATGGACTGCGGCCTGGAGTTTGACCAATATATCAGAGAGAGGCAGCGATGTTTCCAAATTAACCGGCGCTTTGTTTCACATTCACGTTGATATTGTACATATCCCTGTAAAAAAATATGCCAACGTTTTAATCTGGCACATTTCTCCGTACGGTGCTGACGGCCGCTCATACCCACTGTCACTCCTCCAGACGCTCTCGGGAATAAATTGAATGTCTGAGGGGAGTGCCTTTGATAAATCAAGACAAATAATGAAATACAACCCCCACGCCCCACCTCCCCTCCCCCTCCATCCTCTCTCATATCTCCAACGTTACCTTGCACTTTACGGGCTTCCCCACTTCCAATGTTCTACCATCTCTATCAGTCTTTTTCCGCCCCTCTCGGTTCGCCGCTATCTGTGTTTCTGTAGCGCCTCGACCCCTCGCACTCCGCTCTATCTCACCGCTGTCACGAGGAGGCCACGCGGAACGTCTAATCTCCTGCTGCCTCTTGTTTCTGCCTCAGAGTTCTTATACATCTCTCTTATATACAGTGTACTGTACATATATATATATATTATATACAGTGTACTGTACATATATATATATATTATATACAGTGTACTGTACATATATATATATATTATATACAGTGTACTGTACATATATATATATTATATACAGTGTACTGTACATATATATATATATTATATACAGTGTACTCTACAGTACCAGCCCATGTTTTATACATCTCTTATATACAGTGTACTGTACATATATATATATATATTATATACAGTGTACTGTACAGTACCAGCCCATGTTTTATACATCTCTTATATACAGTGTACTGTACATATATATATATATACGGTATATTATATACAGTGTACTCTACAGTACCAGCCCATGTTTTATACATCTCTTATATACAGTGTACTGTACATATATATATATATATATATATACAGTGTACTCTACAGTACCAGCCCATGTCTGATACATCTCTTATATACAGTGTACTCTACAGTACCAGCCCATGTCTGATACATCTCTTATATACAGTGTACTCTACAGTACCAGCCCATGTCTGATACATCTCTTATATACAGTGTACTCTACAGTACCAGCCCATGTCTGATACATCTCTTATATACAGTGTACTCTACAGTACCAGCCCATGTCTGATACATCTCTTATATACAGTGTACTCTACAGTACCAGCCCATGTCTGATACATCTCTTATATACAGTGTACTCTACAGTACCAGCCCATGTCTGATACATCTCTTATATACAGTGTACTCTACAGTACCAGCCCATGTCTGATACATCTCTTATATACAGTGTACTCTACAGTACCAGTCCATGTCTGATACATCTCTTATATACAGTGTACTGTACATATATATATATATATATATACAGTGTACTCTACAGTACCAGTCCATGTTTTATACATCTCTTATATACAGTGTACTGTACATATATATATATATATATATATACAGTGTACTCTACAGTACCAGCCCATGTCTGATACATCTCTTATATACAGTGTACTCTACAGTACCAGCCCATGTCTGATACATCTCTCTTATATACAGTGTACTCTACAGTACCAGCCCATGTCTGATACATCTCTCTTATATACAGTGTACTCTACAGTACCAGCCCATGTCTGATACATCTCTCTTATATACAGTGTACTCTACAGTACCAGCCCATGTCTGATACATCTCTCTTATATACAGTGTACTCTACAGTACCAGCCCATGTGCACATATACAGGGTCACCATGCCTCCCGGTAACATTTGGGCAGTATTAAGAAGAAATGGATTTGTCTAAGTCTGTTTTCTTTCTTTTCTTTCTCTATATGCAGCTAAATGTCAGCCAATGCATTTGTTAACATTTCAGTCCCACAGGAAAACAACTGGCTCCCATCTGCTTTTGACAAATGGACAATTTAAATGCTTCCATTGTGAAATGTGAAAGGAGAAATCCATCCTGTAACAGCTACAGGCCATGTACTGTGGATTTCTGGGTGACTTTTGTTATTTGTTTATTCCAGTAGATAACTGGCCAAAATGATGATGATTATCACAGCTGTGTATCAGATACCCTTGGTTAGGACTGTCATATCATTTATGTTATCTGTCAAGTGAGTGATGTATGATATTGCAATTTACATCTTTGTACCAGAGTATCAGACAGGAAGGGGGAGTGGCTTATGATAGTTATATGACGTGGCGTTTCAGGTCCGCAGGTCTCTCTCTGCTAGTGATTGAAGCCAAGCCACGGATTCTCTGGCGCCCCCATTCCCTAGTCGTTTTCACATGTGGGTGTCAGTGTGTGTGTGTGATACTTATTTTTTTCAAGAAGCGTCTTATGAGCGGAGGCTGCTGGTATCTGGCCTCCACACCACCGACTGGGCTGTCCATTGAAGCCAAGGGCTGTCTATCGGTCATCGCCCCAACCTGTCCCCCAGGTAAGCTGCTCCCGTCTGTCTTCTTGTTTGATAATTCTGTGCAAAGACGTTCTGTTATTGTTGCAGCAGGTCTGGTTCATTTAGACACCAGCCTGATTGTATTTTTGAGAACCGGACCTGTCACAATGATGATGATGAGACGTCACTTTGAGATCTTTCCTGCAGCAACAACAGTTTGATAGCAGAAATCAGCCCCGCGTTCTAAAACATCAAGATCATCCCTCAGAATCATAAGCCGTGTTGGGTATGGTTCACTTATTCACTATTTGCCATGTAGTGATCATAGTGAACTATTCACCTTATGTTCAGACCTTACAGTGGGTCAAATTCTTCCGGGTCCTTTTAACACTTCCGGCGGTCACGGCGCAAAATAAGAGAGTTGTTTTTGGAGCGGACAGTGAAGGGGGTAAAATAAAGAACGTAGCCTACTAGGGATGTTAATTTTGAAAATTTTCCAAAATCGATAATCGGTGAAAATTAACGATCAATTATCGATCATCGATTTTATTAACACATTGAGTGCCAAGGACGTCTGTGGACGTCCTAAAAAAAAGTAACGAGGAGTGCCAAGGACGTCTGTGGACGTCCTAAAATCATAATTCATATTATTCCATAATTCTGCTGTTTAAGGTCGTACCTAGCCAGTGAGCATGAATCCCTTCAAGGGATCACACGGCGCCACCTTAAACATCGTCACAGGAGCTGCTCCACCCACCTCAGATCCTTTACTTTGTACAGGAGACAGCGGAGAAAGCCGTGATGAAAGTGGAAACCGATGCATGCTTTCTGCCAGAGCCGTATATATTGCTCTGTCTACAGCGAGAGTGGGCTCGGCTGCATCCGCGCTCACAACTGAGCTCTTATGCTTCTATCTATCTCCACACGATTTCCTAGAAAGCCAGCATCCGAAGCCGAACGGGCCAAGCCTTTTCGTTCAGTCGCGTTTGCCAGCGCGCATCATTTCCTTGATGGGCGCTGGGATCTGTCCGGGGCAAAAACGGAGTCGAGAAAGCAAACTCTGTGCGTGTGGGAGGAGCCCGCAGCTCAGAGGTGGAGAGGGGGGGGGGGGGTGTGTGGCTGCACAGAAACCACACCACACGCCACCACATCAGAAAACACCAGCCAGAGTCAGTGAATGTGCTCGAAATTAGAGTGCAAAAGGTATTCATAAAAGGGACTATATCTTGGAAAGTAAAAAAAAACGACAGAAAACCCTTGAAAGTGCACTTTTTTGAGAGGCTGTAATTTCATAATGGAACTGTCTAGAAACAAAATTTCTTCTTTGGAAGAAGCAGGAGTGTTCAATGTTTCATTAAAGTCCAGCCCCGTTAATATAGCCATAATAGAAAAAATTCTATAGCTGTTTTCAACTGAATGGAAGTGAATCTGGCACAGGCTCCAGACAATTTTACTGAAGCGCTGTGGCACTCAATGTGTTAATACTTAGAAAATTTTCAATATTTTCAATATTTTCAATTTTTTTTTTTTACAAAATGAATGCCTATGGCAGAAAATACGAAAGACAACGTGTTCTCCTCAATGAACTCTTTATTTCAATGTGTCTCCTCTCCAACACTGCTGTCCCCGGCGCATGCCGGTGTGAATTTCCCATGTTTAAAACAGTTTTGTTGGCACAAAGGCCCGTGCCCAGCCAGAAAACTAGAGACTATATGAAGCTTCACCTCACGTTAGTCGGCTGTGCAATGGAGTGGGGCGAGGAGGAACGAATTCCACCCAAACCTAGTCCACAATTTTTTTTTTTTTTTTATAATTAAAAAATCGATCAAAATGCCACAGGATCGATTCCAATCCTTAACGATCGATTATCGATTTTCGATAATTGATGAACATCCCTATAGCCTACTACTTTGAGCCGGTGCACGGCAAGCAATTTTTATTTTATTTTATTATTATTTTTAGCCGGAAGTTTTGATACGGCCACACAACCGGGTCACATGGGCGTGGCTACATAAGCTGAATATGGGGAATGATCAAACAAGTTTCCGACACCACCTCACTCTTCTTCTCCTTCAGTAAACACGACAGCATTGCAGATAGAGATATTATCAAGCGCTGCTTTATTGTCAGGTACAACGCTGAATAACACCGGCATGTAACTCTACTGCCACATGTGTCGTGCTTTTGCAATTGCATCAATGCAATACCCCACAATTATTACAAAATGGCCAATACACTAAATAGTCCACTATTTCTGTAATAGTGATAATAAGTAATAATAATAGTAATAATTTTTGAATGGATGTTTAAGAAAAATACAGGGAGAAATCCGTTTTGAAAACGTAGCTTGTTTTGACGACTCTGCGACCTACAATCAGAACGCAGATTTGAAACGAAACAGAGGCCAATTTGAAAACCTCGCTGACTTTCCAACATGAAATGCAAATAAAACAACTTTAACTTTCAGTGTTTCCCCTACCATTCTACAGGCTTGGCGGGCCCGCCGGGCCAACAGCGCCCCCGCCAGGCCAGAAAAAAGAACGCAATTTTTTATGTTCCCTGCTCTCTCCTCCGCTCTCCTATATTTCTATATTTTCTATATTTCTTTATCAATTGTTCAATGTGTTATCATTACTACTGTAATTTTTCTACTGTTGTGTCAGCTAGAATTAGCTAGACATATTTTCTGTGAAGCCCTCTGGGACATGCTTGTGAATTAGGGCTATACAAATAAACTTGACTTGACTATTTTTTTTTTAATTTTTTCCCTGCTCTCCCCAAAATTTCAATAAACCTTTATGGCATATTATTACAATACAACAATACTGATGTTGACAGTAATAGAAGATGCCAAATCATTCAAAACAATAAGCATTTTGCTTTTAGGAGCATTGTGCCAGCGAGCAGCGCTGTTCCAAAACGTGTCAACGTGTGTCGTTGCCTGGGAAACGCACATCCCATAATACAACTGTTCACATCGCATCCCATAATAGTATGATGATAATTGGGATGCCATTGCCAACATAGATGCGAACAGGTTAGCTGAAAGTTTAGCGTCGCCAGCGAGGGCCCTCACCGTTGCGGTCGGGGTACATTTCGAAATCCCTCCAGGCCTGAAATGTTTTCTAGGGGAAACACTGACTTTGGTTGTGTTTTGGCAAGTAAAACAACTTGGTTAATGTTATGGTTTGTGGTTTGGGTTAGGCTTAAATAACTCAACGCTTAAATGTGACTTACAGTTGAAATGTAGGCTTTGGAGACGCTGTGAGCATGACTGGCGATCGAACACAGGGAGTGGTTCACCCTCTTCACCTATAGACTACATGGGGAGCGGTTCCCTTCTCTGAAGCTGGGACATCACTGACTGAAGTAGAAGAAGACGAGGCAGGTAAAGGTGGAGGCAAAAAAAAAGCAAATGACATCTCATCAGAAAATACAGAAGGAAGTTCTCCGTTTTATTCCTCCACTATGTTCTTGGAAGTTGGACCAATGAGATCTTACTAGTCAATTTCTTTATGCAAATCCAAAACAGCTACTATACTCTGTGGAGCATACAAAACAGCTAAAAAAAACATGCCGTGGCACAAACTAAAACAGCACAAAAACACAAATAACAATAGACAAATAAATAACAACTGGAAATCAAGTGGTCCTAAGAAAAGTGCAAAATGGAAAGTAAAAATGGAATGCCTCACCTGTTTATCTTTTTTTAAATAATTGGTTTGTCGTGTGTTCGCCATGAAGTGTAGGCTAATGGGGAATATCACTGACTTTCAGTTCACAGCAACTTTTATTTTGAAATAAAAATGTTGGTGTCAACAAGAATAGAAATGAGCATGGACAGACCCAGGAATAATTTGTTGTCTCTAGTTGAAGCTGTTCCCAACGTGTAAAATATCAGTTTTCACTCTAGTCTGGCCTCATTTAAATGAATGGGAAGCCAACATCCTAATACTACTCAGTGAGTACCGTAAATTCCGGACTATAAGCCGCACCGGTGTATAAGCCGCACCTGCAAAGTTGACTATTTTTTTCTTATATAAGCCGCACCGGACTATAAGCCGCGGGTGTTTTAATGGTATTTTTTTTTTTTTTTTTTTTTTTTAATTGGGTTTTAATGTTTAATTACCATATGTAAGGGTTCATGCACAGAGGGGATTGTCGGGAAAGAGATGGCTGTTTGAGGAAGCTCCCATTTATTAACATTTCAACAAAACAACATAACACAACACCACCTGTGTTGTTTTTTACAGTGCACACAGTGTCATACAGTGTCATACAGTGTGGTGAAAAGAGGGCAAGAGAGGAAATTAAAACTTATTATAGTTATATAGGATTTATAGTTAGAAAGAGTGCTAAAAAAGAGAGTTTTTTTTTTTTTTTTTTTTTTTTTTTTTTGAAAAAATCCATAGATAAGCCGCACCGTTATATAAGCCGCAGGGGCCAAAAAAGGCCAAAAAACGGGAAAAAAGGTGCGGCTTATAGTCCGGAATTTACGGTAGTTTGGGCCTATAGCCTATTCTGATTTTCACAGCGGTCAAGTGCCAAACAAATAGCATGTAAAAGCGAAGTGGAATATCCCTTTAAGTCAACACTACCTCATAAAACACACATCGGTGATGTGGAGGAATCCAAGAACGTGTATGAACCAAAGCCACAGATCAAGCTGCCTTCGCCCATAATCAATATTTAACCCATTGATACCTGATGCTGCAGTTGTGTGTGTATCCCTTTAAGACACGGTTCGCGGTCTTAAAGGGATACACACACAAATGAGGGATATACACGCACATGCTGTATCGGGTATCAATGGGTGAAGATACGTTCGGACTCCACGTCAAACGCATATCGAACATCTAACCAATGCAGGTCTGCTAACGGTGCATCTATTCCACCATTATGATGGAGCTGAAGCGAGCTCCCGACAACAAAAACAGTTAGGAGACAGTTGAAAACACTCGGAGGCCTTGAAGGTTATTGGCAGCTTGATATATACAGTATATCCTGTACAACCATTTCAAACTCTTTCTCTGTGCCTCAAAGTCATCGCAAGCAACCTACACAAGCTGCAATGCAATGTCAGACGGCCTCTCCGGGCCTCCAGGGTGGAGACTGCTGGTTGGTGCATGGCTACAGGGTGGAGACTGCTGGTTGGTGCATGGCTACAGGGTGGAGACTGCTGGTTGGTGCATGGCTACAGGGTGGAGACTGCTGGTTGGCGCATGGCTACAGGGTGGAGACTGCTGGCTGGTGCATGGCTCCAGGGTGGAGACTGCTGGTTGTCACATGGCTACAGGGTGGAGACTGCTGGTTGGTGCATGGCTACAGGGTGGAGACTGCTGGTTGTCACATGGCTACAGGGTGGAGACTGCTGGTTGGTGCATGGCTACAGGGTGGAGACTGCTGGTTGGTGCATGGCTACAGGGTGGAGACTGCTGGTTGTCACATGGCTACAGGGTGGAGACTGCTGGTTGTCACATGGCTACAGGGTGGAGACTGCTGGTTGTCACATGGCTACAGGGTGTAGACTGCTGGTTGTCACATGGCTACAGGGTGTAGACTGCTGGTTGTCACATGGCTACAGGGTGGAGACTGCTGGTTGTCACATGGCTACAGGGTGGAGACTGCTGGTTGTCACATGGCTACAGGGTGGAGACTGCTGGTTGTCACATGGCTACAGGGTGGAGACTGCTGGTTGTCACACGGCTACAGGGTGGAGACTGCTGGTTGGTGCATGGCTACAGGGTGGAGACTGCTGGTTGGTGCACGGCTACAGGGTGGAGACTGCTGGTTGGTGCATGGCTACAGGGTGGAGACTGCTGGTTGGTGCATGGCTACAGGGTGGAGACTGCTGGTTGGCGCATGGCTACAGGGTGGAGACTGCTGGCTGGTGCATGGCTCCAGGGTGGAGACTGCTGGTTGTCACATGGCTACAGGGTGGAGACTGCTGGTTGGTGCATGGCTACAGGGTGGAGACTGCTGGTTGTCACATGGCTACAGGGTGGAGACTGCTGGTTGGTGCATGGCTACAGGGTGGAGACTGCTGGTTGGTGCATGGCTACAGGGTGGAGACTGCTGGTTGTCACATGGCTACAGGGTGGAGACTGCTGGTTGTCACATGGCTACAGGGTGGAGACTGCTGGTTGTCACATGGCTACAGGGTGTAGACTGCTGGTTGTCACATGGCTACAGGGTGTAGACTGCTGGTTGTCACATGGCTACAGGGTGGAGACTGCTGGTTGTCACATGGCTACAGGGTGGAGACTGCTGGTTGTCACATGGCTACAGGGTGGAGACTGCTGGTTGTCACATGGCTACAGGGTGGAGACTGCTGGTTGTCACACGGCTACAGGGTGGAGACTGCTGGTTGGTGCATGGCTACAGGGTGGAGACTGCTGGTTGGTGCACGGCTACAGGGTGGAGACTGCTGGTTGGTGCATGGCTACAGGGTGGAGACTGCTGGTTGGTGCACGGCTACAGGGTGGAGACTGCTGGTTGGTGCATGGCTACAGGGTGGAGACTGCTGGTTGGTGCATGGCTACAGGGTGGAGACTGCTGGTTGGCGCATGGCTACAGGGTGGAGACTGCTGGCTGGTGCATGGCTACAGGGTGGAGACTGCTGGTTGGTGCATGGCTACAGGGTGGAGACTGCTGGTTGGTGCATGGCTACAGGGTGGAGACTGCTGGTTGGTGCATGGCTACAGGGTGGAGACTGCTGGTTGGTGCATGGCTACAGGGTGGAGACTGCTGGTTGGTGCATGGCTACAGGGTGGAGACTGCTGGTTGTCACATGGCTCCAGGGTGGAGACTGCTGGTTGGTGCATGGCTACAGGGTGGAGACTGCTGGTTGGTGCATGGCTACAGGGTGGAGACTGCTGGTTGTCACATGGCTACAGGGTGGAGACTGCTGGTTGTCACATGGCTACAGGGTGGAGACTGCTGGTTGTCACATGGCTACAGGGTGGAGACTGCTGGTTGTCACATGGCTACAGGGTGGAGACTGCTGGTTGGTGCATGGCTACAGGGTGGAGACTGCTGGTTGTCACATGGCTACAGGGTGGAGACTGCTGGTTGTCACATGGCTACAGGGTGGAGACTGCTGGTTGTCACACGGCTACAGGGTGGAGACTGCTGGTTGGTGCATGGCTACAGGGTGGAGACTGCTGGTTGGTGCACGGCTACAGGGTGGAGACTGCTGGTTGGTGCATGGCTACAGGGTGGAGACTGCTGGTTGGTGCACGGCTACAGGGTGGAGACTGCTGGTTGGTGCATGGCTACAGGGTGGAGACTGCTGGTTGGTGCATGGCTACAGGGTGGAGACTGCTGGTTGGCGCATGGCTACAGGGTGGAGACTGCTGGCTGGTGCATGGCTCCAGGGTGGAGACTGCTGGTTGGTGCATGGCTACAGGGTGGAGACTGCTGGTTGGTGCATGGCTACAGGGTGGAGACTGCTGGTTGTCACATGGCTACAGGGTGGAGACTGCTGGTTGTCACATGGCTACAGGGTGGAGACTGCTGGTTGTCACACGGCTACAGGGTGGAGACTGCTGGTTGGTGCATGGCTACAGGGTGGAGACTGCGGGTTGGTGCATGGCTACAGGGTGGAGACTACTGGTTGGTGCACGGCTACAGGGTGTAGACTGCTGGTTGTCACATGGCTACAGGGTGGAGACTGCTGGTTGTCACATGGCTACAGGGTGTAGACTGCTGGTTGGTGCATGGCTACAGGGTGGAGACTACTGGTTGTCACATGGCTACAGGGTGTAGACTGCTGGTTGTCACATGGCTACAGGGTGGAGACTGCTGGTTGTCACATGGCTACAGGGTGTAGACTGCTGGTTGTCACATGGCTACAGGGTGGAGACTGCTGGTTGTCACATGGCTACAGGGTGTAGACTGCTGGTTGGTGCATGGCTACAGGGTGGAGACTGCTGGTTGTCACATGGCTACAGGGTGTAGACTACTGGTTGGTGCACGGCTACAGGGTGGAGACTGCTGGTTGTCACATGGCTACAGGGTGGAGACTGCTGGTTGGTGCATGGCTACAGGGTGGAGACTGCTGGTTGGTGCATGGCTACAGGGTGGAGACTGCTGGTTGGTGCATGGCTACAGGGTGGAGACTACTGGTTGGTGCATGGCTACAGGGTGGAGACTACTGGTTGGTGCATGGCTACAGGGTGGAGACTGCTGGTTGTCACATGGCTACAGGGTGGAGACTGCTGGTTGGTGCACGGCTACAGGGTGGAGACTACTGGTTGGTGCATGGCTACAGGGTGGAGACTACTGGTTGGTGCATGGCTACAGGGTGGAGACTACTGGTTGGTGCATGGCTACAGGGTGGAGACTGCTGGTTGGTGCACGGCTACAGGGTGGAGACTGCTGGTTGTCACACGGCTACAGGGTGGAGACTGCTGGTTGTCACATGGCTACAGGGTGGAGACTGCTGGTTGTCACATGGCTACAGGGTGGAGACTGCTGGTTGTCACATGGCTACAGGGTGTAGACTACTGGTTGTCACATGGCTACAGGGTGGAGACTGCTGGTTGGTGCATGGCTACAGGGTGGAGACTGCTGGTTGTCACATGGCTACAGGGTGGAGACTACTGGTTGTCACATGGCTACAGGGTGGAGACTGCTGGTTGTCACATGGCT
This sequence comes from Poromitra crassiceps, assembly GCF_964638095.1. Lineage (NCBI taxonomy): Eukaryota > Metazoa > Chordata > Actinopteri > Beryciformes > Melamphaidae > Poromitra > Poromitra crassiceps. The sequence goes on from NC_139642.1 coordinate 60,529,110, forward strand.
ACAGGGTGTAGACTACTGGTTGTCACATGGCTACAGGGTGGAGACTGCTGGTTGGTGCATGGCTACAGGGTGGAGACTGCTGGTTGTCACATGGCTACAGGGTGGAGACTGCTGGTTGTCACATGGCTACAGGGTGGAGACTGCTGGTTGTCACATGGCTACAGGGTGGAGACTGCTGGTTGTCACATGGCTACAGGGTGGAGACTGCTGGTTGTCACATGGCTACAGGGTGGAGACTGCTGGTTGTCACATGGCTACAGGGTGGAGACTGCTGGTTGGTGCATGGCTACAGGGTGGAGACTGCTGGTTGTCACATGGCTACAGGGTGGAGACTGCTGGTTGGTGCATGGCTACAGGGTGGAGACTGCTGGTTGGTGCACGGCTACAGGGTGGAGACTGCTGGTTGTCACATGGCTACAGGGTGGAGACTGCTGGTTGGTGCATGGCTACAGGGTGGAGACTGCTGGTTGTCACATGGCTACAGGGTGGAGACTGCTGGTTGGGATTGCATGGAACAAGTCCTGACTACTTAAATCCCCTTTGATCTGCCTTTCCTGGAGAGGGGATTGTCTGCTCGCTCCTGTGCTATCACACATTCCTACCAGTCAGTGCTCTCTCTCTCCCTCTCTCTCTCTCTCTCGCTCCATCTCACACATGGACGCACGCCCATATGCATGCGAGCGCACGTTCGCGAATATCCACGCACACGCGCGCTTTCTGTCGTACTCGCTCTCTCCTCCTCTTCTCGTCTCTGTCGTTTTCCCCTCCTGCTTTCTCTCTCCTCCTCTTCTCGTCTCTGTCGTTTTCCCCTCCTGCTTTCTCTCTCTCTCCTCCTCTTCTCGTCTCTGTCGTTTTCCCCTCCTGCTTTCTCTCTCTCTCCCTGCAGCTTCTCTTTGACTTCCACAGACACTAATTCCCTTTCTTCAAGGACAAGCATCTCAGGGCACATCATCTGAATAAGACTTTGAGTCTCTGTGGCCTCCCAGGGCTTAAGTCCGCAGAGCCCCTCTTCCACAGCCTCCTTTTGAATGTTCTAACACCAGCCTAGTGCCGTCAAACATCCAGAGGGAGGAGATATGCCCTGGTTAGGCCGTCTGTTCACCGCATGGGTCTCAGGGTGGCTGTCTCTCAGCTGATATTGAGGAAGGATTGTTGAGCTGGCGACCCAGACTTAAAAGACCAAACGGGCTTTTGTGCAGTTCTTCTTGGAGTAGATGCTACTCAGGGTCTTTATCAATCGGGCAAGTTAAATACACAGAATCGGATGTTGTTAAATGAGTCTGTTTTGAGACTCATTGTCTCATTGTCTTGCATTCCCCTCTGACATCCACATTTGATTGACTTTGAAGTTGTTACTCCACAAAAAATAATGATGGTTGACTATTCATCACGTTTGGACGTACGTGCTGCAGCTAGTATTCATCACGTTTGGACGTGCTTTTTGCATGACTTTATATGTATAACCTTGTCGATTCCAATCCCAGAATCCTACCCAGTAGTGCCACTGATGCCTGTGAAAATGGTGTAAAGTGGGTCTGAATTTGGATAACTACGTTTGCTTATTTTTCCAGCAGTTGAGAAGAGGACAGGGTTATAATACAACAAGGAAAGTTGACATCTGATGCAAATCATATTTGCTTTTCTGCATCTACAAAAGAAAAACTGCCACATGTAATATTTTTTAGATTGTGAAAACACTCATGGGATGCTGAAGGTCTTTGTGACTTTCTAAAAATTGACACACTATTTCTGGCCAGATGTAGTTAAGGACTGTTACCTTTACAGTTAGCACAAACATTATCTTCTAAATCATTACTGACTGAGATTAGCCAACATTTTATACTAATTTGCACACTGTCTGTTTGCAAATCTTCAAAAGCCATTTGAAGTTCTCTAAGAAGCCTGTATAATACACATTGCCAGCTATGCCATTGCCTCTATTGCTATCCAATTGTTTTCCTGATTGTTTATGAGTTTTTAATAGTTGTCACTGTCTATACCGCCATATTGCCTATTTTGCAATCTGTGACAGATCACAATGTCACTGCATTGAGAAGTTGTCAGTTGGTCAGATAAATGTGAGTCACGAGCAGCTGATGAGGTCACCTCATGGGATACATTCAGGCGATGTCTCGTCAGACGCGTCATAGCTGGGGGGCGTGGTCATTGTGGGGGAAACCACCTGACTGTCACAACACCTCCCTTCTTCCTGTTTTCCCCCATGGCCCTAAACGGAAGTGACCTATTGTGGGCGTTCCCACACAGACCGACTGTATCTATTCACCTTATGTAGCCACGCCCATTTGACCCGGTTGTGTGGTCGTGTGACGACTTCCGGCAAAAGAAAAGAAAAAGAAAATGCCTGGCTGCTCCAATATCATCTAACTCTGAATTAACTAATAATTTAGCCAATTGTATGTAACATACCAAAGCGCGTGTAGGCGATGTTTGGGCACGAACGCCTGGTTGAAGCGTCAAGCCACACACTGGACTCCGAGCTGAGGAGAATGGGCTGTCTTAATGATGGATAACTGACTCTGTACGTGTTTGTCTATTCGTTTGTAGCGGTCTCGTCAACGTTGCCTTTTGGCAACCACCGTTCACGTGGGGGAGGAACGCACCACAACAGCAGCTGATCAGGGTGCACAGTCGGAGCCTGGAGAGGAGTGCACCCTGCTGGAGAGGAGTGCCCCCTGCTGGAGAGGAGTGCCCCCTGCTGGAGAGGAGTGCCCGCTGCTGGAGAGGAGTGCCCCCTGCTGGAGAGGAGTGCCCGCTGCTGGAGAGGAGTGCTCCCTGCTGGAGAGGAGTGCCCCCTGCTGGAGAGGAGTGCCCCCTGCTGGAGAGGAGTGCCTGCTGCTGGAGAGGAGTGCCTGCTGCTGGAGAGGAGTGCCCCCTGCTAGAGAGGAGTGCCCCCTGCTGGAGAGGAGTGCCCCCTGCTGGAGAGGAGTGCCCCCTGCTGGAGAGGAGTGCTCCCTGCGGCCCATGCAGGGAACAAACCGAGAGAACAAGAGGGTGCCAAGACTGCAAGCTACTGAAATGGTGAGATCCTGCCCCTCATGGCAACCCACAGTAATGCTAGCCTGGTAAACCATCCAGTCACATGAACTCACAATGTTTCATTCTGCAAAACCGTCTGGCTTCCGCCACGATGTAGGCTCTTTCAGCTGCCACAATGTGGATAGGCCAATCACGATGTAGGCTCTTTCAGCTGCCACAATGTGGATAGGCCAATCACGATGTAGGCTCTTTCAGCTGCCACAATGTGGATAGGCCAATCACGATGTAGGCTCTTTCAGCTGCCACAATGTGGATAGGCCAATCACGATGTAGGCTCTTTCAGCTGCCACAATGTGGATAGGCCAATCACGATGTAGGCTCTTTCAGCTGCCACAATGTGGATAGGCCAATCACGATGTAGGCTCTTTCAGCTGCCACAATGTGGATAGGCCAATCACGATGTAGGCTCTTTCAGCTGCCACAATGTGGATAGGCCAATCACGATGTAGGCTCTTTCAGCTGCCACAATGCGGATAGGCCAATCACGATGTAGGCTCTTTCAGCTGCCACAATGTGGATAGGCCAATCACGATGTAGGCTCTTTCAGCTGCCACAATGTGGATAGGCCAATCACGATGTAGGCTCTTTCAGCTGCCACAATGTGGATAGGCCAATCACGATGTAGGCTCTTTCAGCTGCCACAATGCGGATAGGCCAATCACGATGTAGGCTCTTTCAGCTGCCACAATGTGGATAGGCCAATCACGATGTAGGCTCTTTCAGCTGTCACAATGTGGATAGGCCAATCACGATGTAGGCTCTTTCAGCTGCCACAATGCGGATAGGCCAATCACGATGTAGGCTCTTTCAGCTGCCACAATGTGGGTAGGCCAATCACGATGTAGGCTCTTTCAGCTGTCACAATGTGGATAGGCCAATCACGATGTAGGCTCTTTCAGCTGCCACAATGCGGATAGGCCAATCATGATGTAGGCTCTTTCAGCTGTCACAATGTGGATAGGCCAATCACGATGTAGGCTCTTTCAGCTGCCACAATGCGGATAGGCCAATCACGGACCTGCCTCCTAGTTGACATCGTAACCGGCTATTCAGGAACGCCACTGGGAGAAACAGTAATGGCAGCCTCTGTGGCTCTCCCGCTGGAGCAGTAATGTCAACACAACAGTTTATAGTTTAAATGTGTAGTATTCTGAATAGAGTTAGGGCCCTGTCTTCGCAACGGCGGTAATTTTGTGTTAGCGCCCGTTTTGCGCTGGAATAGCGCCGCGCAAAACCCTAATTGTGGGCGTGTCGGGCTGCTGCGCTTCACGTCATTTCGCCGCACATCTCCGTATAGGCGTGTTTATGCCCAAAAGCATTGTGGAGGTGTGGTCATGCCCATAAAAGCCACAGCGTCACGTCAGCAGCTTCCTCCTCACTCAGAGGGACTAGAGTGAGAGAGAGAAAGAGGGAGAGAGAAAAGATAGCCTAGATGGGGAGAGGGAGAGAGAGATTTGAGGCTGTCATGCATAGAAATCAAATAACGTGCTCATGCCCACCTGTGAATCACCTGTGTATTGTTGCCATTTCACATGCTGAAAAAGGGCTGCTGCCCAAACGTGTGTATGGACGTATGCTTATTCCTTTTCGGGCTCTCTTCTCCTGCATCTCCGCTGCGGGGCTATACTGCATGCGTAATTGCGCAGCGTACTGAGGGACGCGCTCAGTGATGCTGCTCTATTTGAAGTTGAATTTCATTCCACCAGCACACATTTTTATTAATCAGCTATTTTCTATTCGTTTCTATTAATATATATACATCGAATCCCACCAATTTAGTCTGTCATTTTCCCCTTGGCGCACATAAAGACACATGCTTCCGTCACTGTCAGACTGTAGGCTACTCGTGACAAAACCAGACATCGAATTTTCAACAGTTAACTTTTGCAGTAGCTAGGCCTACAGGTTACTGGCTATTAGGAGGTGAGGCAGTTAAATTGAGCTGGGTATTAACATTATAGGGCGACAGTATGCCCCGTGTCTCTCTCTCTCTCTCCCCAACGAGGGAAGTGGAGAGGGCTATTGCGGTGCTATTAAACGTATAATGGTTGGAAAAGATCAACATTTTCAATCAACGCAAGACAGTGTTGGAGGAGACACACAGCAGGACACTCTCAGGAATGTGTTTCTGACATGAAAATATAAGACATTTTTACTGACAAACATGTGAAGAAAGTCACAACATGACATCAGTGCACATCACTCACGACCGCATCGTCATCACGTTTGTGTACATTCAGAGTGACCCAGACAAAATGGGCTCAGCAACACCATTTTGAAGTATTCCAAAAGTAGCTTCATCCAAAGTATTTAGAATACATTCCTTAACTTGAGTAATCTAATGGAACACATGTTAACAAATGACATGTTAGGACATCTGTAGTGGAATACGTTTGTTTTAAAAGTAACAACCCCCCCAACACTGCTCACCGGTGCAGGCATCTCTGAGCAGCACTCCTCCAATCACCTACAACATCTGATGTGCTTTTAACCCATTGATACCTGATGCAGCATTTGTGTGTACAGTATATCCCTAATTTGTGTGTGTATCCCTTTAAGACCGTCTTAAAGGGATACACACACAAATGCTGCATCAGGTATCAATGGGTTAAGAAGAAACACCATTGAAACTGAAACCACTCAGCATCTCAAGTCCCCTCCCCTCCTCCCCTCCTCCCGTACAGTACGAAACCAGGGCCCGATAGCAACTGTAACTACAGCAGCCACCACCACCACCACCGCCTACAGGATACTGTCACAGTATGTCCTCTCCTCTCTCTCCCCCTCGTCCCCCACGACTCACAGCTCCTCACCCCTGAGTCCAGATTCATTACAAGCATGGGGCCGGGGTATTAAGATACAGGCGCATTAACAAAGTTGTCTCTGTATCTTAATTGAATCTCCCTCCCGCGCGCCAGAGCCCCAATCTGGATTATGTTTACCTGAACTAGACTAAGCCTGGAACACGGCGGCGCTGATAAAACACTGGGCTGTCCCCAATCCTAATCCCCAACTGTAATGTGTTCCTGGATGGATGGAGCCGGCGCGATGGAGACCCCAGATTCAAGATTCATTCCAGGAACACGGAAAAGGCGTCAGCCGTTAAGTTCATCTATTAAATAGCGCCCGGTGTCTCGTGTGTGTCTGCGCTCGTGTGATTCATACAAAACTCTTTATCGCCCCCTAACTTTCACAAATATTCAACGTTCATGGTGACTGTTCATCTTGTGGAGTTGTTGTGAATGATATATGTGGCTTTGATTGTTGTTGCTCACATAGTGTCCATTTGTTTGAAATGGCAAATCTGCTGCACGGAGGCGTGGCACGTCCGTTGGAGGCGTGGCACGTCCGTTGGAGGCGTGGCACGTCCGTTGGAGGCTTGGCACGTCCGTTGGAGGCGTGGCACGTCCGTTGGAGGCGTGGCACGTCCGTTGGAGGCGTGGCACGTCCGTTGGAGGCGTGGCACGTCCGTTGGAGGCTTGGCACGTCCGTTGGAGGCGTGGCACCTCTGTTGGAGGCATGGCACGTCCGTTGGAGGTGTGGCACGTCCGTTGGAGGCGTGGCACGTCCGTTGGAGGCGTGGCACGTCCGTTGGAGGCGTGGCATGTCTGTTGGAGGCGTGGCACGTATGTTGGCACGTTCAGTGTTTTGGCTGAAATATAGCAAAGGCACTTCTTATTATAGCCAGGACATTTAGCATGCTAATGGCAGCAGTGTGTGAGGAATAGCCAAGGCGAGGAGAGAGAGGCAGAGTGTAATACCACCTTGCTCAAGGGTATATTCCACCCTGGGACTGACACTCTACGTTCCCCCAGCCAAGACACACACACACACACACACACACACACACACACACACACACACACACACACACTCCCTCTCTTTCTCTCTCTCTCTCTCTCTCTCTCTCTCTCTCTCTCTCACACACACACACACACACACTCTCACTCTCTCTCTTTCTTTCTCTCTCTCTCTCTCACACACACACACACACACACACACACACACACACACACACACACACACACACACACACACTCTCACTCTCTCTCTCTCACACACTCTCACTCTCTTTCTTTCTCTCTCTCTCACACACACACACACACTCTCTTTCTCCCTCTCTCACACACATGCACAGACATCGACTCAGAGTCTGGCTGGAGACCAAAGACCCTACAGTGGCGGTGCTCCTGTGTGTGTGTGTGTGTGTGTGTGGACGATGGACAAGCCACCGTTGGGTGGTCCCACATGAGGGATGGCTATGGATGGCGACAATAGGTAGGGGGGCAGGTCCTTAGCCTTTTTGTCCTTCACAGGGCATCACAACCCCTCCCAAACACCCCCCCTCCCCCCTCCCCCCTCCCCCCTCCCTCCCTCCCCTCCCTCCCTACACCAGCCTTCTCTCACATCCTCCTCCTCCCTCGCTCCCTCACACTGCTTCTTCCTGGCTCTGGTGAAAGCTATAGATCAGGGATACTCAACTTGCTTTGCCACTTTTGTGAAATGATAGAAGGCCAGGGGGCCAGTTAATAAACAAACAATATACATTTTTCTGTAGCGGATTGTAGGTTTTTGGGGTGTCAGCCGGAGTTTAGTCTGACAATGTTGTGCACACCGGATAGTTAGTTAAGTTAGTTAGGTTAAGTACATACATAAGTGCCTGGGTAGCGAGCAGATGGCGGTATTTGACAATTTAGCAGCTAAATCATAGATTATTGAAAGATATTCCATATTCCAGACTGAAATGCTATAACAGAAGTGGAGTATTGGCCAGAATGACATGAACATTTGGACACTTATTCAGCAGGTATCTTGCATGTTGCGTTCAGGTGCACTGTAATCTTTTTTTTTTTTTTTTTGCAATTCCATCGCGGGCCACACAGGGGCGGGCCGCATGTTGAGTATCACTGCTATAGGGTGTGTGGTGTTGTTGTTGTTGTGCCCCACCAGCACCCCCACAGGCCACTGGGTGCTGGTGTGGATCAAGAGGAAGTGTGATCTTATGAGGACTTTGAGTTGTATACGTACCTGCCAAGTGAGGACACTTTAGGGAAGTGAGGACATTTTGGCCGGTCCTCACTTCCTTTGAAGGTTAGAGACTCCGCCCCCTCCAGTCAGTTTTCCTGTCACATTCTTGCGGTGTCTCGTCATGTGGTCATTGGGCCACACACACACACACACACACACACACACACACACACACACACTACCGGAAGTAACGTGACCGTAACCGTTGGTGTTCCATGTCAAACACACATGAGCGTGTGCTGTATAATGGCACGTAATCGTTTGCGCCAAAGATTGTATATTGATAAGAACCGAAGGCATATAGCTTCTTCCACTGCAACATCATACCGTCAATATACAATCTTTGTCTCCCTTCCAGGCATAGACCAGAACAATATGGCCGCCTCTACCGCTGCTAAATGTTCGTCCAGAAGCCACAATATAAATATCAACAACCAGCCAACAGATATCAATGCTGGTGGGCTTTATGGAAAGCGTGACTTGAACAGTTATTTCAAACTGGTCATTGCCATGTAACTAACGTAGCTCACAGCTAACAGCTAGCTAATGCCAGAGGCTCTGATATCCCACTGCCTCTGTTAAGGTCAATTAGGGATGTTCATCAATAATCGATAATTGATCGTTGAGGAATGAATTCGATCACGTGGAATTTTTATCGATATTATTATTATTATTATTAATTTATTTTTCTTTTTTCTTTTTCTTTTCTTTTTTTTGCCGACTAGGTTTGGGTGGAATTCGTTCCTCCTCGCCCCACTCCATTGCACAGCCGGCTAACGTGAGGTGGAGCTTCATATAGTCTCTAGTTTTCTGGCTGGGCGCGGGCCTTTGTGCCAACAAAACTGTTTTAAACATGGGGAATTCACACTGGCATGCGCCGGGGACACAAACAAACGCACCCAGCCGATTGCCTTACATCATGTAACCTGACATGTAACATGTTTGTTTACCTGGCCACAGCACTAGTGTCTGATATTCTTACTACACAGCGGCATCGCCATTATAGCTGGCCGAGAACGTGCAACGTTATTACCAGACCAGAAAAAAAAAAATAAAAAAAAAAAAAAATATATATATATATATATATATATATATATTATTATTATTATTATTACGCTTTCGATAATCGATAATTGATCGTTAATTTTCCTGAATTTCGATTATGGAAATTGTTCAAAATGAACATCCCTACTCTCAATATCATACGTCAGTCGTTAGACAACCATAATGTCTGACGTCATCACCCGTTTTTACCAACAGCTTAGTTTTAGGACTTTGAGCCCAAAATAAGGTTATTGTCAACAGAATACACTGGTGAACCCTGTGGCTAATCAGCAGAGCAGAGAAAAACCCAGCAACACATGAAATATCTTTAAAAATGACCAAATCCACTGGAGGAGGGCTTTAAGAATGGGTTTTAAGGGTTAGGTTAGAATTGGGTTTAGGGTTAGGCATTTAGTTGTGAAGGTTAGGGTTAGGGGCTATAGGAATACATAATGTCAATGAATTTATACAGTCTATGGTCCTCACTAAAGTAGCTATACACTGCTTGTATGTGTGTGTGTGTGTGTGTGTGTGTGTGTGTGTGTGTGTGTGTGTGCGTGCGTGTGCCTGTGCCTGTGTGCACGTGCATGTGCATGTGCATGGAGTCCTTTGTTTGGGTAGACTGTTCAGTCAGCAAGTCGTTGATCCATGTGTCATAAATCACATTTTTCCACCTTACGGTGGGGCAGGGAATGGGTGGAGGTGCAGGTGGTGGGGGTGGGTGGAGGTGCAGTTGGTGGGGGTGGGTGCATGGAGGTGCAGGTAGTGGGGGTGGTTGGACCTGGATTATGTTGCCTTACCTTCATCCACTGCACACGCATGCTGTAATCTTGCACAGCCCACCTACATGTAAACAGGCACTCAGTGTGGACACCTTTACTAGCTAACAGTAACGGTTAGGTCCGATGATGAAAATACACCCATAATGAGAAAGTTATGGATCACTTACTGACCGTTATAAGCAGCACCGACGCACATGAGCATCACATGTGCACCAAGTGCCACGAGATGAGGGGCATCATCCCAGGCAAGAATGATACCAAGCGGACAGTACCGTGGATGCCCTGGAGTTTACGCCGTAATGCCCCTTCTAAAATGAACTAGCCACATGTCCAGTTTGGCATGCCCTGCTTTCAACTGACCATGGCACCCTTAAAAGAGAGTTGTGGATCTCTTCTTTTAAAATTACATGTGATGCAGTGAACAAACAAACTCATGTTTCCACAAAAAAGGAAGAATCTGGAGCACACGGGTCACTGGTGAGATGGTTTCTTTTTAATAGGCTAAGTGCACCAACGTTTCGACGCAACGCGTCTTCATCAGGGTTAAACAGGGTTGTTTAACCCTGATGAAGACGCGTTGCGTCGAAACGTTGGTGCACTTAGCCTATTAAAAAGAAACCATCTCACCAGTGACCCGTGTGCTCCAGATTATTCCTTTTTTGTGATTATCCTCCTGTTCTGAGAAGCACCGTCCTCCCTCTGCGGGGGAGCTGAAGCGCAAGAGATTCCCTTCTTCAAACTCATGTTTCCCTCAGTGTAAAAAGTCCCTCAGTGTAGCCTGCACGAGGTGTTTAGGGAACATGGTAAATAGCAGACACTGTGAGGCGTTTAGGGCACATCTGTAATTTGTAGCAACAGAAAACAACCTGGGTTACATGTACGTTATCGTGTGTTACTGGACATGAAATTAACTTTGCAAACTGAGCCATCTTACATGTGCTGTATCACACCGAAACCAAATAAGTAAGTTTGTTATTATTGTACCTTTAATTAATCTGACATGACGCTTGAACAACTTATCAAGACCCAGGAAAAGCCTTGTTACTATGCTGCTGCCAGTCACCTTTACCCTATTCTCCAATTGTGTGTGCAGGGTGTGTAACTGTGTAGTAAGGGGCTACGTTGACCACATTTTCCAAAAAACCTGTTGCCCTCTCCGTCAATGAATGAATGAATGAATTTATTAGCGAGTTGTTAAAAATACAAATGAGCAGATACAATCCATACACCATATTCAAATTGTCAAGGAATAAAACACAATAAAGTCGCTGACTTATTTCCACAAAAACAACAACAACGGCAACTCTGAGCTCAGCACCAGCCTTCCAAGACACAATAAAACAGAACATCAACAATACACACACCACGAGCAGAAAGCACAAACGACAGTTCTATAATGCTCGGCTGTCAGCAGCTCATCAGCCTTCCCTTCACCGCTCTTTTAAAACGGTTGGCAGTGACAATTTCTTTCAAATGGTTTCACAACATATTCCAACTCTGTGGCTGCTGAGTACAGAAAGGCTTGGCTCTGACTTTTAAGCCCATCCTCTCCCCAGTGAGGGACTGGTCCAACTCACAGCCTAGAGATAAGTAACACAGCTTTCAGTTGAAACTGCTGAGTCACCAACCTTCACATTAAAAGCAGGTGATCTACCCAATTTGACCTATGGACCCAAAGAGAATAGACTCTGTCTTACCTAAGTGGAGAGAGAAGCTGCCATTTACGTCCACTCTCCAGATCAGCACTCAGACAGCTCTCCACCATGCCCTTATATGGCATGGTGCCCTTATCCTTCTGTGATACACGGGCGGAGACGTCCGCGTGCAGGAAAAGGGGACAAGAACAGGCAGTCTTCATGTCATTAACATAAAGTAAAAATAAGAGCGGTCCCATGACACTTCCTTGGGGAACTTACCCCTAACAGAGTCCCATTTATATCTACCATCTGGCCTCGATCTGATAGATAAGATCTGACACACGCTATGATAGATAAGATCTGACACACGCTATGGGATCTGATAGATAAGATCTGACACACGCTATGATAGATAAGATCTGACACACGCTATGATAGATAAGATCTGACACACGCTATGGGATCTGATAGATAAGATCTGACACACGCTATGATAGATAAGATCTGACACACGCTATGGGATCTGATAGATAAGATCTGACACACGCTATGGCAGAATTGTTAAAGCCAAGTGCCCTCAAGTTAGAAAGTAGGATCAGGTGATAAACAGTATCAAACGCTTTTTGCAGATCGAGTAGAACCACACCACAAAATTTACACAAAATGTTTCAATTACATTTTTTAATCAGTGAGATACAACAGACAGGTATCCGTAGAGTGTGATATCCTCAACCCTGATTGTAAATCATACATAAGATTATTATATACCTATATTCAAGTTTATTCATTTAGGAAAAAACCCCTTGAGGTGAATCATCTCGTTTTCGAGGGGGTCCTAACATGCAAAAACAAGATTCAAGGAAGTTACAATTTAAATCAGAAGAGACAAGACAAACAAGACAAAAGAGGCAAAAACACTATAACTACGGCAATTAACACCCAAATATCAGTTAGATAATATGGCAAAAGAAATTAAATAAAAAATAAAATAAAAATAACCCAAAATAATAATCAGTAATACGTATCGTATTTTCAGTGAACTGTACAGAACATGTACAATAGCATATATATATATATATATATATATATATATATATATATATATATATATATATACACACACATATATACATATATACATATATATACATAGTATAGAAGAAAGTAGTGCCCTGTGCACAGCTGTGCTGCTAGTCCCGGGTGCAGCTGGAGCAGGAACAGCAGAAATAGCAGTAATAAGGAAATCCAGCGCACAGCAGGTTGTCAGAATAGACTTCTTTTATTTAAGTTGCATAGATATGGCGAACAAACGCCATATCTATGCAACTTAAATAAAAGAAGTCTATTCTGACAACCTGCTGTGCGCTGGATTTCCTTATTACATATATATACATATATATATATATATATATATATATATATATATATATATATATATATATATATAAATAGATACATACTCAAGCACATACATATACATCACATGCATATATACATACACACATTACTGGAAATGTACGTCTATCTGCTCACAAATAATTTTCTCAAGAACCTTTGATAAAACCTGAGTAATGACACAGGTCGATAGTTACCTTGAATAACCTGACTCCCTTTCTTATACAATGGAACCACTCTGGCCAGGTTAAGATCTTTGAGCACCTTAGCCTGAGTGATGGAGAGGTTCACAATGTGACTTATATAGACACTAAGTGTGCAGCCAATATCATGAGCAGAGCAATACATTCTCATCCCAGAGAGTCACATTTCCACGGTTTGGGTCTCCACCCCATCGGCACAGTGTACCGACAAAAACGCTTCCCATTCTGGTTCTATTTGGAGGTGCAGGGTAGACCAGCAGAACTCCCACAACGTCTGAAAGCAACACCACTGCTGACGTCCGTTAACGTTGCCACCGCGTTGGTCCACTTTGGGCAACTAAAACAACTTGATTGGGTGGAAGTGGAATTTAAATAAAGTGACGTCATTTGCAAAGTCAAATGGTTCATGTCATAAAGCAATTCAGCAGATTTCCTACCAAAACTGACCCAAATGGCACACAATGTAAAATATAGTGCAGAGACTCTGGCACACTTGTTGTGCGATGGTCTTGTTTGTTGACGGTAATGATACCTGTGTCGACTCGACACACAACGTGTCTAGATGTTGCACATTTAAGGAGCACTCAATCTTCACGAGTGAAGAATAAAGGTAAGAATGTGTGTGCTGTTCCTGTTTCAGGTGGTGGTGCTGGTACCTTTTCAACAGAAGAGACAGCACGCGCGCTCTACTGTCACACTGACACGTTGTCACCCTCAGACTCTTAATTGTGCAGCTCCTCCTCAGGCATGGAGAAAGGCTAAACAAACACACTCCACCATCTGTACACACACACTCCATCCCCTGGGCTCCGGGCTGGAGACGCTACTTTTGACAGCTTCCTTTACTCCACACACCTTCCCCAGGCAAAGGAAAGCAGGAGCTGGAGGCTACGCGCACTTACGCACTCTCTCCAGCAGGTGCTGGAGGGCTATAACACGCACGACGCACTCTCTCCACACACACACACACACACACACACACACACACACACACACACACACACGCACACACACACACACACACACAGTCTTATCTCCAGCAGTAGGGCTTAAGATAGAAAAGCAGGGCTATACAGTAATTACCACCTCTCTCTCCCTCTCTCCCCATCCCTCGCTATCTCCCCCGCTTATCCTCCACCACTTCTCTCCATCTTCCCAACTTTCCCCATCGCTCCTGTCTCTCCCCCACCCCCTCCAGAGACATCTCCACCCCCCCTCCCCTCCAGAGACACCCCCCCCCCCCCTTACCCCCTCCAGAGACATCTCCCCCCCCCTCCTCTCCTCCCTCCCTCCCTCCCTCTCAGCTCACCGTATCCCTCCACGTGTCTCCTCGCCCCCCCTCCCCCCGCTGTCCCACACTAAGCCATGTATAGCCTAGCTGCTGGGATGTCGGAGGGAAGAGAGACAGAAGGCCCCCCAGGGCTTCACGGCGAGCCTGGCACAGTCGGCGTGCACTCGACGTGATGCCGCCTCTCCTCGGGTGACAACACCGCATCCTCGGCGGTCGTGCTAAGCCCCCCTCCCTCCCCTCCCTCCCTCCCTCCTTCACCCCCCCCCCCTCCTCCTCCGTCTCCCATTCCCCCGTCCTGAAACAGATGCTCAGGACGAGGGCGGGCGCCAGTCAGGGGGGACGTGGGTTAATTGGGGTAGTAGTGGGGGTTAATTTCAATTAAAACTTCAACTAATGGAGGTCAGGGAAGCGTCTGCAAACACCTGATTAAAACAAATGGTCCTGCCAGTCAAAACTTTATCTTGGTCAGCCTCCGGCGGAGCGTCCTACAGTGAGAGAGAAGGGACAAAAAACGGGGAGCGAGCAGAGGTACAGAGAATGACTAATTGGGGAACACTTGTTAGCGCAACATCTGCAGGAAGAGTCGTTAGCGTGTTTTTTTTTTGTTAAATACACAATCCCTGGATGTTTCATTTCGGGTAAAGGGGTTTCCATTAGTTTTTATATGTTTACACCAGCTCTGTGAGTATGAAGTGCTTTTGCGGGGCTGTTTGATCACAAGCAGTGTCAGTTCGTCTGCAAAGCGGGCGAGCCTGAAGTGTAGGCCGCGCTACAAGCTAACGCTAACACTCGCTAAGCTAACGTAAACAAACAAATCCGCCGCATCATCGCCAGCTTTGGTTTAACGTAATAGACGTTTGCCCTCCTCTCGGAACCCGTGCGGGACATGGATTGCAAATTACAATAGCTGTGATCATCTAAACTGTGAAAAACGGCAACATACTGCATGGGAGCAGCCATGTTTGGCCGTCGCAGCTGTGATGTCACGAGCGTGCGACAACAATAGCTCCGGTCCCAGGCAAAAAACAAAGCCTGATTATCGGCTGTTAATTTATCGGAAAAAGGCCATTATCGGAATAATAAATAATAACGCAAATTTGCCATATCGGCCGATAATTTATCAGTCCGATAATTATCGTGCATCCCTAGTTTGACTGATATAGGTTGTGTGTGTGTGTCTGCCTGTATGGTAACGTGTGTGTTAGGGTTTGACTAGGGCTGGGTATCGTTCAAAATTTTTCGATATCGATACCGTTTCGATACTTTGATTTCGATACCGGTTCCTGAACGATACTTTTTTCGATACCAATTTTTAGAAAAATCCATTTTAAGAAAAATAAAACTGCATTACACATTGACAATTATGATACAAATCTTTAGTTTTTTTCAAGTTTTACAGAAAAAAAACTACTGTATTTAACATAACTTTAAGTTGTCTAAACTTATTGCTGTCCCTACAAAAAAATATTGGAGTAGGACTACTACAAAGGAAATAAATGTAAAACAAATAAATCAGTGCAATAGTTTTCAGTGCAAAACAGAGTTGCAAATCGGTGTTTAATGCTCACTGATGCAACAGAACACTATTCTTGTCCAAACTGATGAGATGGCTCCACTTCATGCATGGAAGACAATAGTTGAGCATTGACTAGCCTATAAATAATGGCACAAAGTGAATCCCATTTATATTCAACAAACTATCATGACATCAGCGTTTGTTAACGAGTTGCTAAAAATACATAGGCCTAATGGGCGATAACTGCCCGCTTGCATATAACGTTAACACTAATTAATTGAACATCTAACGCGCGCGTTGCAGATCAGTGTTTAATGCTCACTGCTGCAACAGAACGTCATTCTTGTCAAAACTGATGAGACAGCTCCACTTCATGCATGAAGACAATAGTTGAGCATTGACTAGCCTATCAATATAGCCTTAATGGCACAAAGTGAATCGCATTTACATTCAGCAAACTATCATGACATCAGCGTTTGTTAACGAGTTGCTAAAAATACACAATGCCCACTTGCGCATAACTTTACCGCGCCAATTAATTAAACGATCTAATGCTAGATACAACTCACAGCCAGACTGTCAGACTGAGGGATCTGATAACCGCTAATCAACAACAACTTGCGGTAAGCGGACCCACCTCTCGATTATTTCTCTTGTCTGTCGAAACCAGTCTCAGCTCCACTTGTCTCCGCACCGCACGCTGCCTGCCTCAACAAACACACACCGGCTAAAGTGGGCGTAACTTTCCCTGCATGCTTCTACATGACAGCCAATCACCAGCCGTATTAGAGCGTGGTGTGCAAGCATGTCGCATGCTTATAGGCTCAATGACACTGTTTTGTTTTGGTATCGAAAATTGGTATCGATTGACAAGGGAGGCTTCGATACCCCTTAGTATCGATGTTTTCATTTCGGTGCCAAGTAAGTATCGAAACTCGATACCCAGCCCTAGGTTTGACTGATATAGGCTGTGTGTGTCTGCCTGTATGGTAACGTGTGTGTTAGGGTTCGACTGATATAGGCTGTGTGTGTCAAATAAATGTTATTTTGTTTAAAAATGTCTCCTAATATCCCTTTATTAAGGAGAAACGCAATATTTAATACGTTTTTTTATCATGCCCCTAAAATGATTTGTGTGCTCCTAGTTTTTTCAACTTAGGGGCACATGTGCTCCTTCTGAAAATGCTATTGACCAGCCCTGCACGTGTGTATTAGGTTTGACTGATATGGTTTTTTAAGGCCAAAACAAATGATTTTGCAATTGAAGCAGACAACAATTGATATAGCAACATTTTTAAATTTTACCATTTTCGTGTCAAAACATTCCCTAAAATTACAAGTACGGTATGTAGTCTCTCCCCCAGAATTGTACTCTTGTAAGTGTGGAACCGCATTTAGACTTTCCAAAGATCTCCAATGAAACTTAACTCCCCGTGCCCCCTGGGGGTTTCCTTCATATAGGAACCCCTCACCAACACATGCAATATCCTGGTCGCTAAAGTGATGCCTCCTCTGGTCGTTCAGGGCGCCTGTTCGTAGGGAGGGGAACTCGTTGGAATAGCGTGATCCTCCCACGTGCTATGTCCTACCGGTGAAGCTTCCCCCTGTCAGGTGAAAAGAAGCGGCTGGCTAACTGCCCATGTCTGGGAGGAAGCATGGAGCCAGTTTTGGCTCTCCCCAGATCGGCAGAGGGTGGAGAAGCAGCAACCAGGATAAATAAATTAAAAATTGCACTAATGGCGGATAAAAATGGGATAAAAGATCAGGGAAAAATAAAAAATAAAAAAACAGAATAAAAAAAATAAAAATAACAACCATTCATGCGTGGTTTTGTGGAATATATTCAAAACACCTCAATATAATCAACTTGGGTTTAGGGCTTCCCATAGACAAACCAGTATTGATCAATTCTACAATAAATATGCGATCAATCAAACTGCATCATATCCACTATAACATTGTCTGGCCAATACGCTATCTGATTTGTCGCAAAATGTCAATATTGGCCTTGGATGTTGGTGTAAGCGTATAGTGTATATAGCTGCAGATGACTGGATGAAAGGCAGAAGGGGGTAAGTGTTATCCTCACTGTATGCGTGTCTTGCTGTGCCACCCTGCTGCCAGCCTGCTCTGCCAGGCGTGCCACAGCATCTGGCAGCAGGCCTGGGGGAGCGGGCGCCCCGCCGCCACTAAATATGGCGCAGGGTTACGCCGCGCGTCCCTAATCACTTAGCCGCTGTCTGGCAGCTAGCGCTACTGCTTTCCCAGGCCTCTCATACATCACCGCTGCTGCTAGACATCTGTACACCCGCTAGGCATCTCTCTTTACCCCATCCACCATCCTCCAGCCCCTCCCCTTTCCTCATTCCTATCCAATCACAGACTGTGTACCTCAACTCCCCACCACCATCCACCCCCTCCCCTTTCCTCCTTCCTATCCAATCACAGACTGTGTACCTCAACTTCTCATCCACCCCCCTTCCCTTTCCTCCTTCCTATCCAATCACAGACTGTGTACCTCAACTTCTCATCCACCCCCCCTCCTCCCCTTTCCTCCTTCCTATCCAATCACAGACTGTGTACCTCAACTTCTCATCCCGTTGCTGCACCCATAAGGAAAATGGCGGCGGCGGGGTTGTGCACCTCTAAAATGGCACGTAAATCCCTCTCATCTACCATGGGAGGAGTTCTGTTATGGCTCATTTATACTGCTTTCTCAATCTCATACGTAAATAGATGCGTCTGTTCCCAACGGTGTAATCGTCACTGCCCACATACTTCCATGCGTCTGGTATCATGTTAAGCAATACATCCACCAGTGGGCAGTAGAGAGTCAACTGCATGTGTGTGTGTGTGTGGTTTTGCTGCGTTTCATGCGTATCCGTAAGCCTTCAGAGGACGGACAGAAAACGCACGAAATGAACGGACAGAAGGTCCTATCCGTCTGCGTCTTTAACGTCGAGTATAATTGGGCCTTTAGTTTACATGCTGCAATAGTGACGCCGTGAAATATCAACGCTAAATGTTTTTATTTCAATGCTGCAACATTTTGTGATGACACACTGTTGTATCGGCAGTACTTCAATGCGTGCATTTAATACACTGTACTGTACATTTAATACACTGTACTGTATTTAACTGTATTTAATACACTGTACGCTGTGTTTGCTCATGTTACTGTAGCTGTAGAGAAGAAGCTGATCGGAACTAGAAAGCTGAGATCATATTCGAATGAATGGAAAATTAATTAGCTCCATGTCATCACCGTGAAGACACTGCTAGGCTGTATTATACGTGTATGATTACAAGCATATTATATAAAAAAAAATTATAGTTAATTGGTAAAAATTGGGTAGACGTGTTAAGAGTCACTGAATAGCCGTCATCTTCTGTCTAAGAAGTCAAACTAAAATGCCTCGGCTCAGCTAAAAGATAGAGAGACACAGTAAATGCAATGACACCATATTGACCAATAGCTCATTTCTCGCTCAATGGCTATTTGGAAGAGTAGTGATGAAAGACAGGTGTCCTTACCCTGTGCTAACCTTGTTTCGTCTTTCAGCTAGCTGCTCCTCAGCCAGCCCCTTCTTCTCTGACTCGTCTCTACCTTTGTGTATCTTTCCTACGTTTCATTCTGTCTATCCTCTAGTCTACCCTCTTCGGTCCCAATGTGGCTTCGTTTTGGGGGGGTTGTGTGAGACATTCCTTTTCATCTGCTTCATGGCCATCTGGTCTGAACTCTCAACTGTCCTTCCACTTCTCGTTTCTGAAGGCCACTCTAATGAATCATTTAACTCCGCATGTCTTTTAAGCCTCAACTGGTGCCTAACTTGTCTTTCATAATCTGTTGTTGTAGCTGCAAACATCTCATGCTTTTGATTTCTCGCTCTTCCTCGCTCGCTTTCATTTCCACCAAGTTATTATATCTTCTTGTCCATCTTTGCTTTCAGGTTAGTGGTTGTTTGGCCCTACACCCCCATACCTCCAGACCAGGGGGGGAATGACATGGAGGCTACGGCCTCCGTTGCCCCTCCCTCTGGCCGTGATGCCCTGAGATCCCTAAGGTGCACCTTGGCAGTGCCCTGCTACCAGCCTGCTACTGTCAGCTGCTTTAAATGTGTCAGTGGAGTCAGTTTAATGTACATAGCTGCTCTATGCAAAGGATGTGTCATTGGCTCATTTTAACACACATTTCAGAAAAATCACTCTTCATGATGTCAGTAGAGTAATGGCCTTGTGCCCTAAAAGAATTGTGACGCTGAAGGCCAGATGGCCACGCCCCTAAAATGATGAAATTCCCACCCTGCTCCAGACCATGGTCCAGGCCTACACCCCATACCTCCAGACCATGGTCCAGTCCTACACCCCTATACCTCCAACCCATGGTCCAGTGCTACACCTCCATACCTCCAGACCATGGTCCAGTGCTACACCCCATACCTGCAGACCATGGTCCAGGCCTACACCCCATACGTCCAGACCATGGTCCAGTCCTACACCCCTATACCTCCAACCCATGGTCCAGTGCTACACCTCCATACCTCCAGACCATGGTCCAGTGCTACACCTCCATACCTCCAAACCATGGTACAGCCCTACCCTCCCATACCTCCAGACCATGGTCCAGTCCTACACTCCCATACCTCCAGATCATGGTCCAGACCTACACTCCCATACCTCCAGACCATGGTCCAGGCCTACACTCCCATACCTCCAGACCATGGTCCAGGCCTACACTCCCATACCTCCAGACCATGGTCCAGTCCTACACTCCCATACCTCCAGACCATGGTCCAGCCCTACACCCCATACCTCCAGACCATGGTCCAGTCCTACACTCCCATACCTCCAGACCATGGTCCAGTCCTACACTCCCATACCTCCAGACCATGGTCCAGCCCTACACCCCATACCTCCAGACCATGGTCCAGTCCTACACTCCCATACCTCCAGACCATGGTCCAGTCCTACACTCCCATACCTCCAGACCATGGTCCAGCCCTACACCCCATACCTCCAGACCATGGTCCAGTCCTACACTCCCATACCTCCAGACCATGGTCCAGCCCTACACCCCATACCTCCAGACCATGGTCCAGCCCTACACCCCATACCTCCAGACCATGGTCCAGGCCTACACTCCCATACCTCCAGACCATGGTCCAGTCCTACACTCCCATACCTCCAGACCATGGTCCAGCCCTACACCCCATACCTCCAGACCATGGTCCAGTGCTACACTCCCATACCTCCAGACCATGGTCCAGTCCTACACTCCCATACCTCCAGACCATGGTCCAGTCCTACACCCCATACCTCCAGACCATGGTCCAGGCCTACACTCCCATACCTCCAGACCATGGTCCAGGCCTACACTCCCATACCTCCAGACCATGGTCCAGCCCTACACCCCATACCTCCAGACCATGGTCCAGTCCTACACTCCCATACCTCCAGACCATGGTCCAGTCCTACACCCCATACCTCCAGACCATGGTCCAGGCCTACACTCCCATACCTCCAGACCATGGTCCAGGCCTACACTCCCATACCTCCAGACCATGGTCCAGTCCTACACTCCCATACCTCCAGACCATGGTCCAAAGTCTGCTTGATGTACACTTGACATGTTGCAGGATGTTTTTTAAGAGGGAGAAGGACGTTTATTTTAAGGATTTTAACAAGCTAATTAAACTTTTTTTGTGGGGGAAATCAGACAGACAATCAGTTTTAATATCTTAAAACATGACTTTTGGGGGTCTTTCAAATTGACATAATGTTTGACATTATCCTTTAAGTTTGTATTTTATATATTTATTACTGATTGGCCCATGAGGTTGACTGCATCACTGGAGGAGGACATGTTTACTGTTGCCTTGTTAATTGATATGCATCCAGTGGGTGTTTGTGAAGCAAATGGAAAGAGGATACAGTGGTAGAAAGAACCCCCTGTCCCATTTGTCAAAACTGCCCCTTCATACGAGTCTATTGAGAATGTCTAGCTCAGCGGCAACGCGTCAATGAGCTCAATCGATCCAAATTGGTGCATTGATTCAACTGTCAGCCTGTGTATACATGCATGACTGCATTCATGTCCAACCTTACAGTATAGAGTCCGAGATATACTAACAGTATATAGAGTCAGAGATATACTTCCAGTATATAGAGTCAGATATATACTTCCAGTATATAGAGTCAGAGTCAGATATATACTTCCAGTATATAGAGTCAGAGACATACTTCCAGTATATAGAGTCAGACATATACTAACAGTATATAGAGTCAGAGATATACTTCCAGTATATAGAGTCAGACATATACTAACAGTATATAGAGTCAGAGATATACTTCCAATATATAGAGTCAGATATATACTAACAGTATATAGAGTCAGAGATATACTAACAGTATATAGAGTCAGAGATATACTTCCAATATATAGAGTCAGAGATATACTAACAGTATATAGAGCCAGAGATATACTTCCAATATATAGAGTCAGATATATACTAACAGTATATAGAGTCAGAGATATACTTCCAGTATATAGAGTCAGAGATATACTAACAGTATATAGAGTCAGAGATATACTTCCAGTATATAGAGTCAGATATATACTTCCAGTATATAGAGTCAGAGATATACTTCCAGTATATAGAGTCAGAGATATACTTCCAATATATAAAGTCAGAGATATACTAACAGTATATAGAGTCAGAGATATACTTCCAGTATATAGTCAGAGATATACTTCCAGTATATAGAGTCAGAGATATACTTCCAGTATATAGAGTCAGAGATATACTTCCAATATATAGAGTCAGATATACTAACAGTATATAGTCAGATATATACTTAGCATATAGAGTCAGAGATATACTTAGTATATAGAGTCAGATATATACTTCCAATATATAGTCAGATATATACTAACAGTATATAGAGTCAGAGATATACTTCCAGTATATAGCGTCAGAGATATACTTCCAGTATATAGAGTCAGAGATATACTAACAGTATATAGAGTCAGATATATACTTAGTATATAGAGTCAGAGATATACTTAGTATATAGAGTCAGATATATACTAACAGTATATAGAGTCAGAGATATACTTAGAGTATATAGAGTCAGATATATACTAACAGTATATAGAGTCAGAGATATACTTCCAGTAGAGTCGGAGATATACTTCCAGTATATAGAGTCAGAGATATACTTCCAGTATATAGAGTCAGAGATATACTAACAGTATATATAGTCAGAGATATACTAACAGTATATAGAGTCGGAGATATACTTCCAGTATATAGAGTCAGAGATATACTTCCAGTATATAGAGTCAGAGATATACTTCCAGTATATAGAGTCAGATATATACTTCCAGTATATAGAGTCAGATATATACAGTCAGATATATACTTCCAGTATATAGAGTCAGAGATATACAGAGTCAGAGATATACTTCCAGTATATAGAGTCAGATACTAACAGTATATATAGTCAGAGATATACTTCCAGTATATAGAGTCAGATATATACTTCCAGTATATAGAGTCAGATATATACTAACAGTATATATAGTCAGAGATATACTTCCAGTATATACAGTCAGATATATACTTCCAGTATATAGAGTCAGAGATATACTTCCAGTATATAGAGTCAGAGATATACTTCCAGTATATAGAGTCAGATATATACTTCCAGTATATAGAGTCAGAGATATACTAACAGTATATAGAGTCAGATATATACTTCCAGTATATAGAGTCAGAGATATACTTCCAGTATATAGAGTCAGAGATATACTTCCAGTATATAGAGTCAGATATATACTTCCAGTATATAGAGTCAGAGATATACTTCCAGTATATAGAGTCAGAGATATACTTCCAGTATATAGAGTCAGATATATACTTCCAGTATATAGAGTCGGAGATATACTTACAGTATATAGAGTCAGAGATATACTTCCAGTATATAGAGTCAGATATATACTTCCAGTATATAGTCAGATATATAGAGTCAGATATATACTTCCAGTATATAGAGTCAGAGATATACTTCCAGTATATAGAGTCAGATATATACTTCCAGTATATAGAGTCAGATATATACTTCCAGTATATAGAGTCAGATATATACTTCCAGTATATAGAGTCAGAGATATACTTCCAGTATATAGTCAGATATATACTTCCAGTATATAGAGTCAGATATATACTTCCAGTATATAGAGTCGGAGATATACTTCCAGTATATAGAGTCAGATATATACTTCCAGTATATAGAGTCAGATATATACTTCCAGTATATAGAGTCAGATATATACTTCCAGTATATAGAGTCAGAGATATACCTGGTGAGAAGCAGCATCTGTCTAGCTTATTTGTACTTATTTTGTCTGCATCAGGGACATAGTGGAGAGACAACCCACCAACAATCAGTTTACCCACCGCTGTTTGTTGCAGACTCTAGTTTTTCACTGGCATAAATCTATATGACCTACATGTATTTAAATGTCATGGTAAAGATGTCATGGGGCCGGAGCATCAGGACCGGTGTTGCATTCGCTTTACCGCACCGTTGTGATGAAAAGAGAGCTGAGCCAGGAGGCAAAGCTCTCGATCTAACGGTCGATGTTGGTTCCTTCCCTCACCTACGGTCATGAAGGATGGTTCATGACCAGAAGAACAAGACCGTGGATACAAGCGGCCAACA
Source organism: Poromitra crassiceps (assembly GCF_964638095.1). Lineage (NCBI taxonomy): Eukaryota > Metazoa > Chordata > Actinopteri > Beryciformes > Melamphaidae > Poromitra > Poromitra crassiceps. The sequence goes on from NC_139642.1 coordinate 60,553,787, forward strand.
TGTGTTTTCTCAGGAGGGTGACTGGCATCTCCCCTTAGGGACGAGGTGAGAAGCTCAGTCATCTGTGAAGGACTCAGAGTAGAGCCGCTGCTCCTTTGCATTAGAAAGGAGTGGTTCGGGGCATCTGGTAAGGATGCCACCTGGTCGCCTCCCTATAGGGAGGTGTTCCAGGCACGTCCAGCTGGGAGGAGACCACGGGGGTGGTCCAAGGGCTTAGGTGGAGAGGTTCTATCTCCACGCTGGCCTCCGGAGGTTTCCCCTTGGTAACTTCACGTGGGGCGAAGAACGAAGAAGAGTCCATACCTGACACACTTAGACCTCTAATGTGTCCTTTTAGATCATCACTTTGAGCACATTCTGTCACTGCACCTCCTTTAACACTATCATCCTCTACAACAACACGGTGACCTTTAGCTCACTCTCATGCACAGACTGCTCCACTATCATGTGGACGCTCTCTCATCTCCCACCATGACCCCCCTACCCGCCCCCAACACACACACACACACACACACGCACGCACGCACGCACGCACACACACACACACGCTCACACACACACACACGCTCACACACACACACACACGCACGCACACACACACACACGCTCACACACACACACACGCACACACACACACGCACACACACATACACACACACACACGCACACACACACACACACACACACACACACACGCTCACAGTGCAGACGACTCCCCCCTCTCCCCTTGATCCCCACCCGTGATAGTGGAGCTAATCCTGGCTGTGCGATCGCTCCAGTACATCCGTCCGCCACTTCACGCTTCCACCCTGACAGCCTGGAGAGGACGAGGCTGAGACGTGCGCTCTGCGGCGGGAGGGTTTAGCTCGGCGTGGGTAGGCTGGGGGTGGATGGGACGGGAGCATGTGTTAACAAGCCTATCTGCCCATCCAAGTGTTAATCTGCGAGGTGCCAACTGATAGGAGTAGGACTCCATGCCTACCTGCCCACCAGCATGCCTACCTGCCCACCAGCAGCCAGGCTGTCCTCCCTGTGGAGACTGGGGACTATGCCCTTCGATCTCTCGCTGCCCGGGCACAGGTGGCACTCAGTGTGCCACGGCGACACCCCAGCCTCCCTGTGTTTGTCACAGCCCAGACTGTGTGGCAACGCGTGCACGCGTGTGTGTGCGTGCGCGCGTGTGTCTGTGTGTGTGCGTGTGTGTCTGTGTGTGTGTGTGTGTGTGTGTGTGTGTGTGTGTGTCTGTGTCTGTGTGTGTGTGTGTCTGTGCGTGCGTGAGAGAGAGAGAGTGTTACCCTCAACTTTGGTTCAAGGCAGATAATCTCCCGTCCTCCCTATGCCGGTGGCTATGTTAGCATGTGTGTGTATACTTAGGGTTAGACCGATGTATTGGATTGCCGATATAAGGAGCTGATATGTCCCATTGGTAATCGGTTGTTTTTGTCAATTTCCTCCAAAATTGAAATGTATTTAATTTGCAATGTTGAGTGGAAATTGTGGGAACTGGTCAAAATTGCAAGTTGAAGAACCTGTTTTTCATGTTTTTGTGGAGAAATGGCAGGAATTAAAAAAAATGGTAAGCCCCGCACATATTGCGGAGATTGGTTGAATTTGCATTAATTATTGGGATTGCAAGATTACACTTTCCTGGAGGGACTGGGTAATAATCAGATCTGTTCCGGTTATGTCGTCCATTATGGAGGTTCCTCCCTCACTAGAAAATTACATTTCATTTTCTTTGCATTTTATTATTCAATTGTTTTTTTCTGGATTTATATTCCTTAGCTTCTTCAAAGGAGACCAGAAATACTATGCATAATATAGGCCTAATGGTTGAAGAGGTATTCCTGATGTATTTAGGGTATGTCTGGCAGAAGACCTCCCAGCACCCTATAGGCAGAAGTAGTGTCCTCTAGAGAGAGAGTGGCGTCAGCGGAGGACCAAAATGCGAGACTCATTAGTAGGGGTGTCACGATACACTCAGTTCACGATACGATACGTATCACGATACTGGGTTCACGATAACGATACGATACGATACGATTTTAACAATATTTTTTTAAACTTGAATAATGACAATATATGACTGGAAAAGTAGTATTTTATTTGAAATGCACAAATACAAAACATGCTGTTGTGGGAAATTGTTATTACAATAACAACTAGAAAAAACATGAGATTGGAGATAAGGCTTATCTTGAAATAGAATGAGTTACACCGTCACTTAGATTTACTTTGAACTAAAAGGTTTCTCAGCAGTATAAATTCTCATTATGCATCTTCAGTTTTTCTTCAAACTCAAACAACAAGACTTTTCTTAATCTATTTTTTATGCATCTTCAGTTTTTCCTGTCAAGTAAACAGTTTTGCCAGAAACTCAATTGAATGGTTTCTCTCCTGTATAACTTCTCATGTGTCTCTTCAGAGACTTGTTCAACTGAACTACTTTCCACACATTGAACTTCAACAAACAAAGACGTTTCTTAGTCTATTTTTTGAAAAAAAAAAAAAAAAAAAAAATTTTTTTTTTTTTTGCGATATGAGATTTCATCTCAACGATACATATCGTGACGTTTTACTATCGCGAAATTTCGTGGGACGATATATTGTGACACCCCTACTCATTAGCCAATGAACAGCCAGGAATGGGTCTCGCGCTACTTTTGCCTGCTAAAATAAAGCTGATAATGTACAATTTGATTCAAGGGGGGAAAAACCCTTTCAGAGTACAACACAAACTGTCTATTTTGCTGCAACTCGACAGTGCTGCTTAATCCAGGACCTAAAAGTAAAGTAAAAAGTAAAAAACTGGTCCATTGGAGTGAATGGAGATGTCGTGACTCTTCTATTATACGGCTCTGGGCAGATGAGTAAAGTGTGTGTGACCTTTTCTTACTGAATACTGTTGAAAACACACATTGGATTTTAATGACACTGAATATTGGCGATCAGCAGATCCAACCCGAGAGCGTCATGGCCTTCAAATAAGCATATCGGTCAGACCCTGACACACACGCACACGCACACACACACACACACACACACACACACACACACACACACACACACACACACATACACACAGGTGTTTGAATGTGAGCTGCGCAGCATCCCGTTGCTTCCCTCCATACCCACGGTGCCATGCTCAGTACACACACACACCTACACACAGACACACACACACCCCTACACACCTACACACACACACACACACACACACACACACACACACAGACAGACAGACAGACAGACAGACAGACAGACAGACACACACACACACACACACAGTGTTATACCCATGGTGCCATGCTCAGTACACACACACACACACACACACACACACACAGTGTTATACCCACGGTGCCATGCTCAGTACACACACACACACACACACACACACACACACACACACACACACACACACACACACACACACACACACACACACAGTGTTATACCCATGGTGCCATGCTCAGTGCAGCCTGTCCTGGCCATCTGCCACTGTGGGCCCCAGGCAGGCGTGCTGCAGGCTGGGCTGTGGGCCCCAGCAGAGGTGGGTAGTACTCAAGTACATTCACTCGCTTACATGTACTTTTTTCTCTCAATAAATGGTACTTCTAAGAGTAGCTTTTTTACTGAATACTTTTACTCGAGTACTTTTTTGCAATTAATATGTACTTTTACTCAGTTACATTGGGCCATTAATGAGTAGCAAGACGTATGTAGCCTACACACACACCCCACTCTGCAACTTGAATGAGTGAATTTGAAAGACAGTTCACCTATCGCTAAGCCACGCCCCCTTAGCTCACTCTATTGGCAACCATCACATGTGAACGCTATACCTCAAGAGTCTCTGCACAACTTCTGGAGACCAGGGACGTGCACAGAACATTAGAGGGGCAGGGGCTCAAATTCATAAAAGGGCACTACAGCCGCCGTCCGGAGGGCGGCGGTGGAAATTTGAGGCAATTTGAAGGCCAATTTACGGGTATAACTCATTTTAAATATTCCGTTTTTAACCAGATTTAGAGGAATATCTCATTTTAGGAAGAGACTTGTCACGGAAAAATAACTCCATAACTGAATAATATTAGTATATAAAAGTTGCATGCTGTTGCAATACTGTTGTGAAATCATTTAAGCATCAATATGTATTTGCTCCTTTTCTCCCTTTAGGTTGTTGTGCTACAACAGATAGCAACACAGGCAGAAACATTGAACGATACTGAGTGAGGCTTGTAATATACCATGCATTTTAACCATAATTCTAAAAAGCAAGACAGAAGATTTAGATAAGGTTTAGGTTAGATTTTTTTTTTTTTTTTTTGCGGATTCAACAACACAACATCCCTTTCAAATAGTGTAAAGTAAAAAATATTTTCAAGAGCAACAATTCTGCATTTGTTCCCTATATTTTGGTTATTTATTTATTGGGTGGTTTATTTATTTATGTATTTATTTATTCATTCATTTTTGGGTTCATTTTTGGGTTGGTGCCTTCAGGGGCAGTTTAGAAAAACACTGCTCCATGCAGAGGCCTATTACAAATGGTGCATTCAAGGCCAAGAGAGCTCGGAAAAGGCATTTCTCTTTGAATGCTGCCTTCAGTGACGGCATGGAAAGGGCATTTTCCATACAAAGCACCATTAGAAATGCATTCATGGTCAGGAAAGGGCACTTTTTATTTTATTTTTTAATGTGTCTGAGCTGTTTGTTTTGTTCATGTGTTGTTGGAATGAAAAAGAAAAATGTATTATAAAAAAAAAAAAAAAAAAAAAAAAGGGCACTTTTTACAGACTGAAAAAAAGGCAGGGGCTCAAGCCCCCTTTCATGTCTATGTGTGCACGTGCCTGCTGGAGACAGAAGGACCTGATATTGTCTTGAAGCCGTCACAAAGGAGCCATGGACGGATATGTACAACATCTAAAGCTAGATATGGCTCGGGTCCCTGCGCACCCTGGTCGTGGGCGAACAGTGACCCCCGGTAGTGGGCTGGTACATGGAGAACAGTGACCCCCGGTAGTGGGCTGGTACATGGAGAACAGTGACCCCTGGTAGTGGGCTGGTACATGGAGAACAGTGACCCCTGGTAGTGGGCTGGTACATGGAGAACAGTGACCCCCGGTGGTGGGCTGGTACATGGAGAACAGTGACCCCCGGTGGTGGGCTGGTACATGGAGAACAGTGACCCCCGGTGGTGGGCTGGTACATGGAGAACAGTGACCCCCGGTAGTGGGCTGGTACATGGAGAACAGTGACCCCTGGTAGTGGGCTGGTACATGGAGAACAGTGACCCCTGGTAGTGGGCTGGTACATGGAGAACAGTGACCCCCGGTGGTGGGCTCGTACATGGAGAACAGTGACCCCCGGTAGTGGGCTGGTACATGGAGAACAGTGACCCCTGGTAGTGGGCTGGTACATGGAGAACAGTGACCCCTGGTAGTGGGCTCGTACATGGAGAACAGTGACCCCCGGTAGTGGGCTGGTACATGGAGAACAGTGACCCCCGGTGGTGGGCTCGTACATGGAGAACAGTGACCCCCGGTGGTGGGCTGGTACATGGAGAACAGTGACCCCCGGTAGTGGGCTCGTACATGGAGAACAGTGACCCCCGGTAGTGGGCTGGTACATGGAGAACAGTGACCCCCGGTAGTGGGCTGGTACATGGAGAACAGTGACCCCTGGTAGTGGGCTCGTACATGGAGAACAGTGACCCCCGGTAGTGGGCTCGTACATGGAGAACAGTGACCCCCGGTGGTGGGCTCGTACATGGAGAACAGTGACCCCCGGTGGTGGGCTGGTACATGGAGAACAGTGACCCCTGGTAGTGGGCTGGTACATGGAGAACAGTGACCCCTGGTGGTGGGCTGGTACATGGAGAACAGTGACCCCCGGTAGTGGGCTGGTACATGGAGAACAGTGACCCCTGGTAGTGGGCTGGTACATGGAGAACAGTGACCCCTGGTGGTGGGCTGGTACATGGAGAACAGTGACCCCTGGTAGTGGGCTGGTACATGGAGAACAGTGACCCCTGGTGGTGGGCTGGTACACGATGAACAGTGGGATGGGGCGTCTTACCATGCTGTAGTAGTGGTTAGCCTAAAATGTATAGAAATGGCCATACGCACACAGGCATGGTGATATACTGTACTTCGATGCTATAGGAGGATGCTTTGGGGTTAGGCTTCAATAACCAAAATGTTCAATGTGACTTACAGTTGAAATGTAGACTTTGGAAAACATGGGGATCAAACACGGCCCTCCGGTGTGAAAGGCAACTGTTTACGCCCTCCATTCACGCAACACCCTTACTGGCCACCGCGCTATTTCAATAGCAGAATCTATGACGTGTATAACGTTGATATTCAGGTTAGGGGTGCCACGGTGTTGACATTTCCCCATCGGGTAATAAACACGTGACAACTGGCACTGGCTGGCTGCCTCACAATATGCACTCATGGCTGCATCCAACTCGAGACAACTTTTCAGACCCTGGAGACAATCTTTCTCCAAAGAGACTAACGTTAGCGACAAATCGGGAGACTTTTTATGACATGGAATTAACATTACCAGCAAGCAGCAATAAGCAGGCAATGACGATAGCTGGGTAAGCCCCGCAGACTCGCGCTAGCATTGATGCTAAGTTAGCATCGACTGTTAGCTGTGGTAAAAAAAAAGCATATTTCCAGAGATGGCCCGCAGTGACAACACACGCAGGCTTAGCTAAGGGTTTTACCTACATGTGTATGATGAGCCTGAGGGGGGCATATTTGTGTTCATAACATGTATAACTAACGTTACTTGCTGGTCTAACCAGAGATGATGAAAAGTGCAGCAGCAGCCACACTGCAGTCCAGAGGGAGCGCTTGTAATTTACCCCGGCGCACGCTGAAACTGGCACGAGCGGGTGGAGTTTTTTCTTTCATTTCTTCCTCCATAAGAATGAAAGAAACCGTGTTACCGGTGGTCATGTTATGTAATCAGTGTAGCCTATGCCCCACCACCGCGTAACAGCGCTAACAGCGCTAACACCGACTACCGCAGCAAGCCTATAATTCAGGTATCTACAAATGTGATATGAACCGTATTTTTGGTTTCAAAACATGATATTCTACTGATCAGTGGATTGCAGAAATGCACAATGCCAACACATGTTCTGGCGAGCTGTACTGGACATGGACAGGTCCTTTTAGCCGCCATGATAACTGTCAAGTGTGGTCAAATTACAACTCTTAACATAATAAAAAACAATCAACTAGAAGTTAAAAGTATTAGAATGATTTCTTCACAAAAACAAAGTCACACAAAGCTCTGTGGTTCAACCCCAAACTCCCCCCTCTCACCTCTCCTTTTATAGCCTTCCACATGAAGTCCGATGCAGATAGCGCCCCCCTAAGTCTGGAGGGAGGTATTGCAACTTCTAAATTCTCTCCACACGAGCTCAACTGTATATTATCGATGGCTCGCCCCCCAAGACACGAGTCTATCCGTGCCCAGTGAGTGACGCACACTTCAGGAGTGACCCACAGTGATCCTGTAGGCCTGTAGTTAACTGACCCACAGTGATCCTGTAGGCCTGTAGTTAATACTGACCCACAGTGATCCTGTAGGCCTGTAGTTAACTGACCCACAGTGATCCTGTAGGCCTGTAGTTAACTGACCCACAGTGATCCTGTAGGCCTGTAGTTAACTGACCCACAGTGATCCTGTAGGCCTGTAGTTAACTGACCCACAGTGATCCTGTAGGCCTGTAGTTAACTGACCCACAGTGATCCTGTAGGCCTGTAGTTAACTGACCCACAGTGATCCTGTAGGCCTGTAGTTAATGACCCACAGTGATCCTGTAGGCCTGTAGTTAACTGACCCACAGTGATCCTGTAGGCCTGTAGTTAATACTGACACACAGTGATCCTGTAAGCCTGGAGTTAACTGACCCACAGTGATCCTGTAGGCCTGTAGTTAACTGACCCACAGTGATCCTGTAGGCCTGTAGTTAACTGACCCACAGTGATCCTGTAGGCCTGTAGTTAACTGACCCACAGTGATCCTGTAGGCCTGTAGTTAACTGACCCACAGTGATCCTGTAGGCCTGTAGTTAACTGACACACAGTGATCCTGTAGGCCTGTAGTTAATACTGACCCACAGTGATCCTGTAGGCCTGTAGTTAATTTTCCGTGCGGTACAGTAGAGCGACTGAACCGTGACCCACCTCAGCTCTGTGTAAATGTCACCCGCACGGCCCGGCTCATTCATTTCCCACAAAACAAATTCCCACAGAGGAGCGAGCGTAAGTGTATTTAAAAGGCAAAAGAACCCGCTCTTATCCAGCGCGCATTTTTTCCCCCACCAGCAAGAGGTGCTCTTTTAATTTCCCTCCCTGAAAGGTCAGTGGCAATGTTCTCCATCTCCACCTTAATTGATTCTTTAAACGCAGCTCGCCATACGCATGCGGGGGGGGTGAGGGGGGTGTGTGTGTGTGTGGGTGCTGGAGAGGTGTTTTCCTACCTTTAGTCATGGTTAAAGGCCCTGAGACGCGTGCCCATTTCTTCCTTAATTGCGTTGGCCGTGTGAACGTGTGTCCTGGAAGCTTGAAGCCTGGAAATGGTAGTCTTCCGCCGTATCAAAACCCCAGACGTAACAATTTGCAAAATGGAAAGAGAATACGGTAGTCTTTTTGCTCAATAGAGTTGTATTAGAGAGGTCTCGAACCCCCCAAAACCAGCCGAGCGCGTTTTCTGATCAGCGGAGCTGGGGGGTTGGGCTGAGCTTTGGTTGTAGTAAATGTCAACATTTATTAGAATAACTCACTTGATATTTCCCCGTGGAGACATTTTAATTGACTAAACAACTGCTATGTCCTGCGGTCTCTGCTCGCAAATACATCAGCTGTACCTGGAGGAGTAAGCAACACGGAGCATAATGATTCAAACTGATTCTATGCTCTCTGGTGCTTCTCTATTCAAATTTGTCAGGGATTTTTTTTGGTACAGATTATGAAAGTGCAAATTGATGTGATTGATGATGTGAGTGATGTGTCATACAATGAAATCTGAAACTCGTCCCAGCATTATATTCTTATTTGAATGTTCATTATCCTAAAATCAACAATAATCGCCCTCAAACCTGATGAACAAGCTTAGTGTGCTGACAAATTCCCAAGTATTTTGTGATCCTAAAAGTGTTGTTTATATGTTGTGTGTTCTTCAACATCTAATATGAAAAAAGTGAGTTTCAAAGTTGTCAAAAAAAACAACCTTTAATATCTTGATTTGTGTGATTTCACGGTTGCCGACCTGGTGCCCCTTCCACCTAACCGTGTCACAAATATACCTGTCAGTCTTTCTTTTTTGCACACTGGCTATGTTCTGGCTTCACTTTTATACCTGTGTGCAGTCACTCAAAAAAAAAAAAAAGTATATATACAGCCTATTTCCCAATCCAGCCGTCACCTACGCTGTACAGTAGTTTGTTAAGAAAGAGTTTTGTCTTTGAAACGTTAAGCAGACGTCGTCACCATCTGCTTGTGGCCCTACCAAATGTTTGTGAACGATTAATTTAGCTTTGACTGCATCTCTGTCTGTGAGAGGAGCATCTGGTGCGTTTCGTTACACCAATAAAATGCATGTATAGACAATGAGGCACTCCAGTTTGACCATAAAGCTTCATCTTCCCAGGCTTTGCTGGGCTCTCCGGTGCAGCCAAGTTAGATCATGAAACAACTGGCTCCTGCCGTCTGTTTTGACATGAAACGCTCTTTCTCCCATTCCTTCTGCCAACTTCTTCTGTAGCAGTGGAAGTGGAGTCGGAGCTTTTACTCTGCTTTTGTATTTGCTCTTTGTTAGCCTACCATGCTTGACATCTCTTTTTGGATTTCTCTCTCTCTCTCTCTCTCTGGCTCTTTGACAGGAGGATGAGCAGTCCAACATGTTTCTGGCCGGTGTGTGAGCATGCGCCACGGCGGCCTGTCATCTCCACTCGTCCATACAATTTACGTGCCGGACCTGGGGACCGACCTGGGGCCCATCCTGGTCTGGTCGTCCCACTGGTCACCGCTGTACTCCGCTTTCAAGTTGTTGCCACGGTAAGTGTGTCCACTGAGCTTCTTTTCCACAGCTCCAGCTTCTTCAGTTTTTCAGTTGTTTGCAATGACGACAGAGCGTGTATAGAGACAGAGCGTGTATAGAGACATAGCGTGTATAGAGACAGAGCGTGTATAGAGACATAGCGTGTATAGAGACAGAGTGTGTATAGAGACAGAGCGTGTATAGAGACAGAGCGTGTATAGAGACACTGCGTAGCGCTTCATCATTCAGAAGCCACGCCCAAGACGGGCGAAAACAGAAACCCCCCCTCCAATCCTGGCGTTCTCCTATGTCACGTGCATGGTTGCGTGTTGCACAAAAAGATCGTATATACGGAAGATGAACACTCCAACTTACTTCCTTGACAGCTAGATCCACATTTTTCTTCTCGCCAATTCTCAATGGCTTCCTTGTTTTGCTCAGGAGTACAAAAAAACGTTAACTGGCGATTTTTTACATTTGTTGTCTGCGCAGCTTTTAACACAACAGCTTTTAGCTATGTTTAATTCAAGGAAAATGATGCTGGTGTGTGGAAATGAACGGAGCCTTTTCCCCGTGATGGGCGTGGCCTATTTCATGCAGTGTCTCTATAGAGAAAGTTGGGAGCGTTAGAGAAAGTTGTGCACTTGTGCGCCAAGGCAGCGCTGGCGTCCCACAGCTGCTGAGCTAATGTTTTCAATCTGCTTAATTCATTGCATATTACGGGCGGACCAGCGTGTTAACTTGTTAGCTGGTAGCTATCAAGCTAGCTCCAGCTGCTGAGCTAACGTTGTTTTCAATCTGCTTAATTGCATATTGCGGGCGGACCAGCGTTCTTCCAGCATTTACTTTGTGTCTGCTCCTTGCGCCCGGCTAGCAGGGTAAGTCCAACGTGCCAGAAAACCACAAAATAAACAATGATGCTGATGCTGCTGATAAGAAATTAGCTGCTGATAAGAAATTATATTAGGGATATATGATTCAGTTTCAGTTGTTCTAGCCTCATAGTCTCGTAGCCTATATGAGCGACTGAAGTTTATTTATCCACCTTTTTTTATATAACCGCACAATGTGAGAAAACTGCCTCAGAAATTAAGTTTATCCACTTTTTTTGACCAGTGACCACTACAGCACTGCTCCACCGAAAATAAAGAGCTGCATGACGTTTAGAATTGATGAACGGTAGGTTCATTTAACACAAGACAAGTAATGTTACACGTCCTTTTTTTAGGCTACATTTTCCCCTCCAGATAACATCCCATTCCACACCGGCCATATGCTAGGTTTCCACCTAGCCTTGTTTCTTTCTTTCTGCTCCTCTCTGAAATAATACTAAAAATATATATAGTGTAGGAGCCAAAACAGCATTTATGTTTTTTTTGTTTAAAAATACTAATTATAATTTCAACACTTCGTATATTTTTGTTCTAGTTGTAATAGAGAGGTCCAGGGATGACGTATTTTTGTAGGCTGAATGCGGAAGTCCCGAACTTCCTGGTTCTACACTGTTTCTGTCTATGGGATTTTTGAATGGGTTTTTGGCGATATGCTTCAAATAATGTCTGTGGGCAACGCAAGTTTAATCAAACGCGAACCAAGGTTCAGCGGGATAATCTTCACACATGAGGACCACTTTCATGAGTTTTGTAGCGTAAATGCGAGCCCTAGAAGTAAAATGCTCGAGCTAAGCTAATCCTGAACTACACACTGTCGCATAGGCTTCACGTCACGTCAGCAGTCAACCTGGACTGTTGTTGGATGTGTGCACTGATTACCTCGGGCTGAACGGGGCTGAACCAGGTGAGGGAAAGAGAATTTCCGTGTTCGCCCTTTGAAGTGGTGACGTTATTGACGTATATATCCACATCGACTCAGCAGTGTAGTCTCATTTAGCCGTTTGCTAGCTAGCCGCCCGTTTAACGGCATGTAAAAGCTTCAAAACTCATAAAAGTGGTCTTCATGTGTGAAGATGATGTTACTAAACACTGGTTCGCGTTTGATTAAGCCAGCGTTGCCCAGAGAGATTATTAGAAGCATCGCGCCAAAAACCCATTCAAAACTCCCATAGGCGAAAACTGTATGGAACCAGGGGCGTTAGCATCGATGATTTCCGGACTCGTTACTGGACCTCTCTATTCATTGATTTGTTTGTCAGTTCGGCCACTGATTGACAGCTTGGTCACACCCATAGTAATTGGGGTGTGGTGTCAGCTAACAAGGGAGGTGGGGAAATGTTTGTAGGACAATGGAGTCCTGGCTTTAGTTGAGAGCAAACAGTTTTTTAACCATCTCATCTCATCTCACCATAGTATCATCAAATATCTATCATCTACTTTCTCTTTTTTACACACATTTGAACATACACTTGACCATGTTTATTATGCTGGCCTACAAGATTTTGGTAGGATATTTTGAGTTTATTATTTTCAAACAATGAACATCTGCATGGTGACTGGATCTACAATCAAGGTGCGTTAAAACCAACTCTTCTATTGCTGGGGCAGTGGCTATAATTTTGAACGGAATAGCCACTACATATAGTGTAAACAAGACACAGGACACACACCCCATTTACACCTGGTTTTTAAGTGTGACCTGTATCCGGATAAGTTATCTGGATCATGTTATCTGGATAAGGAAAAATGCACGATAATGCAAGGTGTAAACACATTGTGATCAGGATGTGATCAGATCTTCCTGACCACATCTGGGGGTAGTCTGGCTCACATTGTGTTCAAATCTCTTTCACCCCATTAACGCCTGGTTTTTAAATGCAACTATTATCCAGATAACTTATCCGCATACAGGTCACATTTAAAAAGCAGGTGGAAATGGGGTGAGAAGCTTTGTGCTAAAATCCAGTCCTTGCCAGGAGAGCTACATGTGGTTGAGTGACTTAGCTACGGCAAACTTTGAACTGAAACAGTCCAAATTTAATACTCATGCCTCACATTTCTTTTGCCAATTTTGCAAAGTTCTCATCTTCCAAAGAAGTTCAACGGTATTATTCAAGCAATCACAAAACATGTCAACAAAACCGAGACAGGTGATTGGAGAAATTAGCGGATGTCCCGCCTTATTTCAGTTTTGACCAACGTTCTCCTCTGTAAAGTACAGACGGGCAGGTGGAAGCATTTGCAAATTGCAGGAGCCGACGTGGCTGTTTCAAGAGATTAGTGTTAAAGTGGTAGTATTTTTTGTTCCAGGTTATAGGAACAAACAAACTATGTGGTGGAGGACTTGCTTGGCCAAAAGCATACAGCGTCACTATTCTCTCTGGCTGTGTCCATGGCTGTAATAACGTGTGTGTGTGTGTGTGTGTGGTGATTGTGAGTTGGGAGCGAGCAGAGGCTAAAGTCTTCAGCCTGGGTTTAACCACGGTCACCGCAGTGGATCTGCTCTTCCCTCCGTCCCTCTCTGGGCGCTGAGCGTGCCACCTATTGACCACAGCGCTCTATGAGGGATGATTCATGCCAGCTCACAGATTAATGATGCTCATCAGCTCCTCTCTCTCCACACAGCAGCAGCATTGACCTGCTCCTCAACCCTCTCCTCTGCCGCCCGCGCTCCATCTCTCTTATCAGATCACTGTTTGGAACCAGCATTCACCCCCGAGCACAAATCACACACAGTGACTGTAATTACTATGTCTTCCCAAACAGTAAGACAATGCACTAGCCCAGGATGCACTAGCCCAGGGGTTCCCAAACAGTAAGCCAATGCACTAGCCCAGGATGCACTAGCCCAGGGGTTCCCAAACAGTAAGCCAATGCACTAGCCCAGGGGTTCTCAAACAGTAAGCCAATGCACTAGCCCAGGGGTTCTCAAACAGTAAGACAATGCACTAGCCCAGGGGTTCCAAACAGTAAGCCAATGCACTAGCCCAGGGGTTCCCAAACAGTAAGCCAATGCACTAGCCCAGGGGTTCCCAAACAGTAAGCCAGTGCACTAGCCCAGGGGTTCCAAACAGTAAGCCAATGCACTAGCCCAGGGGTTCCAAATAGTAAGCCAATGCACTAGCCCAGGGGTTCCAAACAGTAAGCCAATGCACTAGCCCAGGGGTTCCCAAACAGTAAGACAATGCACTAGCCCAGGGGTTCCCAAACAGTAAGCCAATGCACCAGCCCAGGGGTTCCCAAACAGTAAGACAATGCACTAGCCCAGGGGTTCCCAAACAGTCAGCCAATGCACTAGCCCAGGGGTTCCCAAACAGTAAGACAATGCACTAGCCCAGGGGTTCCAAATAGTAAGCCAATGCACTAGCCCAGGGGTTCCCAAACAGTAAGACAATGCACTAGCCCAGGGGTTCCAAATAGTAAGCCAATGCACTAGCCCAGGGGTTCCCAAACAGTAAGACAATGCACTAGCCCAGGGGTTCCCAAACAGTAAGACAATGCACTAGCCCAGGGGTTCCCAAACAGTAAGCCAATGCACTAGCCCAGGGGTTCCCAAACAGTAAGACAATGCACTAGCCCAGGGGTTCCCAAACAGTCAGCCAATGCACTAGCCCAGGGGTTCCCAAACAGTAAGACAATGCACTAGCCCAGGGGTTCCAAATAGTAAGCCAATGCACTAGCCCAGGGGTTCCCAAACAGTAAGACAATGCACTAGCCCAGGGGTTCCAAATAGTAAGCCAGTGCACTAGCCCAGGGGTTCCAAATAGTAAGCCAGTGCACTAGCCCAGGGGTTCCAAACAGTAAGACAATGCACTAGCCCAGGGGTTCCAAACAGTAAGCCAATGCACTAGCCCAGGGGTTCCAAACAGTAAGCCAATGCACTAGCCCAGGGGTTCTCAAACAGTAAGACAATGCACTAGCCCAGGGGTTCCCAAACAGTAAGCCAATGCACTAGCCCAGGGGTTCTCAAACAGTAAGCCAATGCACTAGCCCAGGGGTTCTCAAACAGTAAGCCAGTGCACTAGCCCAGGGGTTCTCAAACAGTAAGCCAGTGCACTAGCCCAGGGGTTCCCAAACAGTAAGCCAATGCACTAGCCCAGGGGTTCTCAAACAGTAAGCCAATGCACTAGCCCAGGGGTTCTCAAACAGTAAGCCAATGCACTAGCCCAGGGGTTCTCAAACAGTAAGCCAGTGGACTAGCCCAGGGGGGGTTTGGGGTGACCGGCAAATCTATTCTATGTTGATTCATTCTATGATGTGACCAACAGGAAGACTTGTGGAGTATAGCCAATAGGAACGAGGCTGGGGCGAGTTGTTGTGAGCAGTGAGCACATACTACAGACACTGCTATGCTAACGATATATATCTATCTTACGTTACATTTACATAATTACAGGCAATGCTATAGTATTGTTTCCTATGTTTATATGTGTTTGGTATGTCTATTAATTCTACAGGTGAATTCATATTGTCACTAAAACACACATTGGATCATAAATTGAACGTACTGATTGTGATTCATCAGTGGTTATGGTTCACATATGCTGTAGGTGCCTAATGGCTATTAGTGTTGACAATATTCCAAGCTGTGTGTAATGGCTCTGGCTCACTGTATAGAGGCCTACAAGTCTGTATAGAGGCCTACAAGTCTGTATAGAGAAGTCTGTATAGAGGCCTACAAGTCTGTATAGAGGCCTACCAGTCTGTATAGAGGCCTACAAGTCTGTATATAGGCCTACCAGTCTGTATAGAGGCCTACAAGTCTGGCCTACAAGTCTGTATAGAGGCCTACCAGTCTGTATAGAGGCCTACAAGTCTGTATAGAGGCCTACCAGTCTGTATAGAGGCCTACAAGTCTGTATAGAGGCCTACCAGTCTGTATAGAGGCCTACCAGTCTGTATATAGGCCTACCAGTCTGTATATAGGCCTACCAGTCTGTATAGAGGCCTACAAGTCTGACCTACAAGTCTGTATAGAGGTCTACCAGTCTGTATAGAGGCCTACAAGTCTGTATAGAGGCCTACCAGTCTGTATAGAGGCCTACCAGTCTGTATAGAGGCCTACAAGTCTGTATATAGGCCTACCAGTCTGTATAGAGGCCTACCAGTCTGTATAGAGGCCTACAGTACAGGTCTGTATAGAGGCCTACAAGTCTGTATAGAGGCCTACAGTACAGGTCTGTATAGAGGCCTACAAGTCTATATAGAGGCCTACAAGTCCCTCTTTGATGCCACCAGCACACATTACAAATCTGTGCACATGGTTTACTAATCCATGGGCACGGTTTAGGAGTCAATTGTAATAAACCCGTGCCCACTGATTTACCATATTGTTTTGTACCAGATTAATTATGCTGCTGTGTGTGGAATACTCACTCATTCAGCACACACACGTGTCAATGGCTCTCGTCGTTCTTGTCATCTTGTCAATGTACTACTTTTATAGAGAAATGGTGAAATAACTGGTGCGATGGTGCCGCCTAGCATAACGGCAGGGTTGAAGGTGGCCACGCCTGATTGTAGCTGACCACACCCACAGCAGTGTGGAGTGCAAAGCTGATTGATATCTCGCCGCCTGGGCGCACAGCCTCAGATTGGCAGGTGTGAGTGAGGGGTTGCAAACGCTTGTTTTGCGCAGGTTGACAAAGGCGTACGATCGGGGCAATAAATCTTGCGGGCCGGCCGGAGCTCTGCTCAGCATTTGTATGGGAATAAAACTATTCTACAGTTTTGCTATGTGCTATATTATATATCGCATTATTACCAAGGATGGGATGCTGCAACCGTGGTTTCTGAGACGTTTATTCCTGTAGTCTTTCAAAGAGAGAGGAAGACTTCTCCCCCATTTTGCCCTTTCCAGGAGGACCACCTTGCTGGTTTAGGATGGCAATAGGTTCCGGGGCTTGTCGCCGGTTAGAATCCCTGGAAAAATGTGGGTATAGCAAAAGTGAATAATTACAATAGTCTCTTCTCCCTCAAAGCTGGCAAGGTGCCTTTGAGCAAGGCATTCGTCCCCCAGTCAGGAGCTGGCAGTGTGAACGTGTACAACAGTGTGAAGATAGAACACTTTTAATTGGATAGATTAAGGTCATCAGCGCCACAAGTTTGAATGGCGCTATAGCACTATATAGACCACACTGTATAGACTACAGCCTCTGTGAGCTGCCTGCTTCTATAGTGCTGTATAGACCACAGCCTCTGTGAGCTGCCTGCTTCTCTTTGACAACACGGCCATGTTGATCTCTCACTTCACACAGGCACACGCACACAGGCACACACACACACACACAGGCACACACACACACACGCACACACACGCACACACACACACACACACAGACACACACACACACGCACGCACACACACACACACACACACACACACAGGCACACACACACACACACACACACACACAGACAGGCAAACACACACACACACTCTCACACACACACACTCTCTCTCACACACACACACACACTCTCTCTCTCTCTCTCTCTCTCTCTCTCTCTCTCTCTCACACACACACACCACCCCTGAGTAGAGATAGCTGTTATCTCCACACGGTAACTGGGAGAAAGGCCGATCCGACTCCACAGGGGGAACATGGCCAGCAAACATGATCTATGGCATACAAATGAGCCCTGTAATTTATTCATAAATCATCATGGCTGCCGTTGTTTTAATTGTCTTTGATTAACAGTGGCGTGTGCTGGAGAGACAGGCTTTTGTTGTGGGGCGTCGCAGGCTTCCCAGGGAAATCATATGTGTCAGAGTGGAAGGAGATCAGGGACGACTCACTGCTGTCGCTGTGTCGCATACAATCACACACATTATTTATGTACACAATCATTTGCCACCCTTCGATGTGAGCGCGCACATTAGACTCAGCACGTATAGAAAAATATACGTCTGCCGCACAAAAATAACACGTCTGAGAGCCATACACTCTCTGCTTATATGTGCATGTATAGGTAAGCATAGTATCACAAGGTTTAGTGTCGTTTATTTTAATTTATAAAAAGGACAGTGTGCACAAACATTCATTGTTTGGAAAAAAAAAGGTGGGTGAGCGAAGTTCCATGCGTAGCCTTGACACAAACAAACAAACAAACAGATAAACATAACAAGAATCACAATACAAACAATTCACAGTGGAAGGGTCAAAAAGCTACCCTAACATACATACACTGACCATATGCAAAGTAGGTTAGATATCAATCCAAAAAGGTTCATAGTGTCTATACTTTACTTAGATTGAACAACATCAGCTGTTAAAGACACGTCACACACCATCTAGTGACACCTCTGAAGAAGACGGAAGTATTACCGTCGAAACATGTCAGGTAGGAACACAAACCTGTGTCTGATATAAAAGAAAACCTATCAATCTAGGTTAGATATCAGTTTGCGGATATACCGGTATATATAGCCTACCGATTTTGAACCGTTTTCTGAAAATCACATTAAAAAAACACATTTACGTTTCAAAAGTGATTCACGTTTGTGAAGATTATCCTGCTGAACACAAATGACCACTCCCATAAACTTTTGCTAACCACAGAGCTTATTTTATGCATTAAGTGAAATCCCCATTCTAAAACCCCATTCACTTTCCCCCTGAGGATCCAACATGCTACTTTCCGAACTCATTCCTGGTGCTCAGTTCACTAATGTTGAGCCAGGTTTTGATGCCCTGTTTGGATTTGTGAGATTAAATGTATTTTCTATTCACTTTTTTTTTTTTTACTTTTGCATTTTGCGTTTGGCGGGTAGCGTCATCAGTGTCACGCATAATGCCATGAGGACCACAGGTGTGTTAAATACATCAGGGTCATAATTGATCACATGACTAATTATCAGTCGTCTTATACAATTTACAAAAACATTTCAAAAATACCACAGAAGAATGACATGTTTGAACAATATATCAAAGAACATAGCACAATTAATTTGACACAATTAGCAATTGTTTTTGTTTTGTTTTTCAAAATATTTAAGATTTTCAGAAAGTATAAAAACATGAGGCAAAAAACATTCTAAAGTTAATATTATTCACAGTTGCAAGATGAGAACATTTGATATAGGCTAAGCTGCAAAATACAACTGCAGGAGGATAAAGGAGCTATACCTCTCCCTCTACCACTAAAAGAAGGGAGGGGTGAGTGTCAGGTTGTGTCATTATTATGATGAACTTGGATAATTGATTTTTAAACTTTATTCATTCATTGTCTGCACACGGTCACTAATTGATGTTGTTGCCATTAATGTAGCTTTTTGCTGATGGGTTGAGCCCTCTCATTTGTCACGTACATACAGACTGATTGGCTGTCAGCTCATGGGCCCTGCCTGATTGGCCTCATCTCAGGAGGTGTGTAGGCTGTGATGTCACTTTGGTCTCAGTTTGACCTGATGATGAAGGTCTAAGGACCCAAACATTGTATCAATTAAAGGAGAAATTTGTTTTTTTTACACCCTGGACCTTATTTCCAGCTTTAAATATGATGTTTAAGTCACCCTGACAACTTCGGTTTGATTAGCATCAGCAGAAACGACAATGAGCTGGAACTGCGACCTGAAAAATGCCTGTATTTATGTCTTGTAAATAGCTTATTTTCCGACACACAGCGGCTCATATGCTTATTATATCAGAGAGAGAACGAGATGAGAGCGATCTAACGTACCTCCGTGCCTCCGGTGTGGCACAGCCTGCCCTGTTTGCTGTCCGTCACATACAGTAGGTATTCCCAGCTGCTGCTTGCAATCCATATGACGTTATGAATGATCTATTCTCTAAAACAGATCAATATCATTGGTGTATATCAAGCTAAGCTACATAACAGCTAACTACAGTGAGTGAACCCTGCAAGTCACCCGGATGCACTTATTTTCTTCTTCTGTTCCAGCGTAAAAGCAAACAGAAGGTGACTAAACGTCATATTTAAATAAGGTCCAGGGTGTAAAAAAAAACTGAATTCTCCTTTAAGAGTTTATTGCAAGTAAAAGACAGGGTGCGGGAGTCCTTTGCCATGAAACTAGTAAATAGAAAATGTCTCCAAAACACATGGCAGCAAAAACACTCATTCACCTTTCTTTTTGCCAGGCAGCTAGCTGGCTGGCTGCCGGCCTACATCGAGCTATGTCTGAAGGAAGGAAGGAAGCTGACTGACAACCCTCAAAGGGTTGACCAAATGCTCGAGTGACATCACTGATGACATCACGCACTGATGACATCACGGAGAAATCACTCACTGAAGACGTCACAATTGCTCGAGCGACGTCACTCGGAAGGCTGACTTGACTCACAACGTCTTCAGTAGCCAGCAGCAGCTGCCTGGCAACATTTTTCAGCCAGATGACCCATCATCATCAGTGATGTCATCAGTAACACACATGCTGCCTGGCATCATCATCATCATCTTCATCATCATCATATACAATTGAGTAGTGAGTGGGCTCTGCGATTTTTGTTCCACATTGTGAGATTTGTGATGATTTTGGTCAGTAATGATGTCACTGATGATGTCACAATGTCAGGTGAGGCCACGCAGCGGGCGAGCCTATAGCGATCGACCAGTATAGCAAATCTGCGCTTGTTCAAACTCGAGGGCGCCCTTGACCAGCCCACACCCACTCAAAGCACAGTCACACAACAACAGTATAGGATCATCATCTACGTTCCACTGGACTCCTCAAACAAGCTGCTGCACAAATCTACATGTTCCCTCAAGTACACCTCTGTCTCTCTGCACCTTGTTCTTTTAGCTCTATTCAGCATGCAATAATATATGGTGTGTGTGTGTGTGTGTGTGTGTGAGAGACATCGACAGCAATACACAAGTGGGTTGAAATGGAGTAGCCAGATACAATGTGTGCTATTGATCGAGTGTATGTCTGTGTGGTGGTGTTCATTATCACTGGAATGTGCTGCTGAATGTAGCTTATGTCTAAACATTGCTATCCACCTTATTTTTGGCGGCCATTTTGCCTTACGTTAACTATGGGTTCTATTTCCGGTGTAACCAATTTAGATAACCCCCCAGCCCCCGACAAAAAAAACGTATATGAGGATTTTACCCTTTTACAGCAGAGCCATTCTGCTCTACAGCCGTGTCGTTCGGGTGCTGGGATAACGTAATGCATTGTGGGTAGTCGGCTACTAACTGTGGCTAATGTTAGCGGCTAGCTAGCTATGTTACATGGCAGTAAAACGCCACCAAATTGATTTAACTTTTAACCATTTCGAGTAACACACATTTCGAGTTTCCATACGGACCTCCAGCGTTGGTTAGTTGTTTATAACGTGACTATATTTATAACTTTTATAACGGACTCCAGCTTCCGGTTTATAATTCGGGTCTGCAGCCAGAGTATAACAAAGGAAATGGCAAGCGGCAACAATGAGTCACGTTAAACCGGAACTTGTACCCACGATTCTTTTTTACAGTGGGGCATTCAAAAATAAGGTGGATAGTGATGTCTGCTGATGTCAAGGGGGTAGCTCCCTTCATGAAGCCAATGCTGAAGTGTCTTAAACCTGCATTACTTCGGATGGTCCGCAGGGGCTTACTCCACTGGCTGTGGGATTGTATGGAAGTCAATGGGAAAATGATTCTACTTCTCTCTTCATTTATGGCCTCAGTAAACACTTTCGGAATGACTTCATGGTCTCAATCACCAGTTTCAAGTCTTCTTCAATACAGCATGATGTTCATTTTCTAAATTATCATCCACTTTAGCGTGACATAGACAATAAAGTAGACTATGTTTTGTGGCATGATTGATAGGTCACCTGTCCAGTGTCCAGACTCAGTCATCGTGCAGCTGGCTGATCACGTAGCAGTGGCGGCCCACGCTCCGGGGCCACGCTCCGGCTCGTCTCGTCCAAATCGACATTACTTGGTTCGAAATAACAAAGATGACGACAATGAAAATGCTCAACCTCGAGGCTTCAAAACGATAGTCCAAAAACCATTGGCTGACATCACAGCAGCTACGTCCATATTTATGACAGAGCCTACGGTCTCTGGTCTGGAGTTTTACCACTCATTTAGCACAGTATTCAGTTTTAACGGCAGTGTGAAGAAGGTACATGTTGGGCATCAATCAAAACTTACGCCATCATATTACTTAAAAGCAATACGCTATGTGCTGCCAGGGTTTACAACCTCTTAAAGGTTCCCATCAGCTTTAATAGGAGTTCAGTTCTTGGACTTGGCTTGAGGTTTGTGACAAGACAGCAGCTGAAAGGACACTGTCTGTCTGAGCCCTCTGTTCACACAGGACGCCGAACCTAAGTAGAGCTGAAGCTTGAGGCAGGCACAAGCTGAACTGACGCCTAACCGTTCACACAAGAAGCCTTCTCTTTTCCTCTCAGCGCCTCCTCGGGGAGCGCCTTGAACCCGCCCACAACTCCCATTGACTTCATGCCTGGCACCTTCAAGCTTGGAAAATGGGTGTGAATCCTGAACGATCTCTTGAGCGAGGCGTGGGCGTGGCTTCGGCGTGACACGCGCGCGGGTGGTGTGTGAACGGCTTCTCCTGGTAACAAGGACGCCTAAATGAAACTTGTTGGTTCAGCGTAGGTTGAGCGTAGGTTGAGCTTAGGTTGAGCGTTGCTTCAGGCGTACTGTGTGAACGGGGGCTTACACCTCCACATCCTGTACGTGCACAGATTAAAGGAATGTATTAATTTTATGGAGATTATTGTCCTGTCGCTTAACTCGTGGTTAACCGATCACAAATCATCTGTATGTCAGCTCTGGTGCTTCAGGAAACAATGAAACGTCTTCTTCTTCTAATGGCTTTCCGGCAGACTGGACGCCTTGCGGCACACCTATTTAATAATGTATGCAAAACAAATCACAAAAATCTAATTTCTTTAGTTTTTCACACTTTTTCACATCAAAAGTTCATTTTTCAAGATTTCATTGATAACAGTAATGTACAGTTTGCTGACGTCACCTAGTACTATCAAATTTCTACCCCATTTCAACCAATCATTTCACGACATGCAGCTGTCAATCAAATCTTCATTTCAGGATCATTTTCTCTTCCAAATGAAGGGGAAAATGACGCCTAGTGCCTGTCATCTGGCAGAGTTTCTAGCCCATAAACTAACTACTAACTTGAGCAATTATGCAAACTAAATCAAACGGTAATTTCTAAGAATGCAAAGAAATGTAACTGGCTCGTTAAAACACGCATTCCAGGAATATTATTTACATTTATAACGATAATGGCGCGCGCCTCCGGTCGTCTCTCGGAGATTCCAGGCGCGCGGGATCCCACTCGCGTAGCACGACAACACGCTGAATCCCACCCGGATTTGGGGGTGGAACACGCCAGGATTGGCCAATGCCAAAGCCAGTCCTCAGAATTGTCAAATCAAATCATCGACACGTATATGGTCCGCCTCTCAATTTGTTTTCAGTCTGAAACGGACTCAGACGCACGTGACGAACGGGTTCACCTCGACTTTAAAGGTGGTGAGCGATGGCAGACTACATGTATGTACTGTACACAGGCAGCTACAATCACAGTGGATGAATTTACATGGTTGCACCACCACCACCGCACCGAAATAGTTCCAGAAATATATCTGGCTGGCTACACCAGCTATATTGAGATAATTGTATTTATGAATTTATGAATCTGCTGGAATAAATCCACATAAAAGCTTTTTACGACAATAAAGGTCGGCCATACTTTGGATAAATGCTAGTGGCCTACTATCACTCAACTGTATGTGTATGCTAAGTGTTAGCATGGAACCTGCTATCACTCACGCTTATTGTATGTCATCCAATCCCGTATTCTCTCTCTCTCTCTCTCTCTCTCTCTCTCTCTCTCTCTCTCTCTCTCTCTGTCTGTCCTTCTCTTTCAAGCTGCCCTAAAAGAACAAAGGAGGCACTTTCTTCAAAGTGACCATCTGAATATCTCCACATTATTCACTTTTACAAGGTGACGTTGCCGAGGGGAGCTTGAGCTTTTGGACGGAGCTGCAGATGTGAAGGGGGCATTAGTAAAGGTGGAAGAGGGAACATGATTGATGCGGACACAGCGGCCTGCAGCGGCGCGCACGCCACGGCGACAGGCAGGAAGAGGAAGTGAGTTGACCTCGGGGTCATCGTGACAAAATGCTCAACAGCAGCAGCAAAGCACTCTGGGTTGTGGGTCAGGGTCATATCTACGCTTCCTAACCCCCCTCCTATCATTTTGGTTCAGGGGCTCAATGAATGAGAAGGTTCAGGTTGTCTTTTTGAGCCACATCGCACCGCTTTCAGTCCGTTTTATGTACAACTATAGCGTCACTTTGAAGTTTTGTCCAAAAATGATGTGACGGTGTGGTTAATTCACACAGTAAGGACATGACTCAGAAACATATGAAATATGAAATCTTAAAAAATGACAAAATACACTGGAGACTGAACTGATACTAAACCCACATTTGTGTCGGATTCCAGACAAGTCTGCAGATGTTCTTATGCCTATTCTTGGTTTCACTGGACTTATACCACATTCATGACAACTCGGACCGTCGGGAAAAAAATGGGGTCCGAACTTCCGACCTGTAAAAAGTGAATTGAACGGTCGTCCAGGTCGGAATGACAGTTCGGGTAAATTCGGGTATCATTCAGAGGTCCGCTTTGTCCGAGTTGACGTCATGGCCACATCAAAATAGCGACTTGTGTATCGTTAATGGTAATCACAGAATTATTATAAAGACGTTTGTTGATGTTTTAACCCAAACTTTAATGTCTTAATTATGTAATGTTAACGTTAGTGTTTGTGTCATCTAGCTAGTTTCGCTCTGATTAGAGCAATATGTGAAATTCTGCATTCAGCAACCGGGGTTGAAACTGCCGGAGTTTCAACCCCGGAGGTTCCGAGTTGTCATGAATGCGGTATTAGTGTCTCATAGAGAACCAGTTCTCATTTACAATGACGACCTGGCCAAGAGGCAGCATAAAAGGCAAATATAAATGTGTGTGTGCCTCCTGGAGACTGTACATGCCTGTAATCCTTCAGTGGAAGCTCAGCATGCTAAACAATAGGCTAGCGGTTAGCAGGATTTGATATTCTGAAGGAAAGCCAGGGGCCAGACCCTGACCCCAGCCTCAGTCACCCACAACCACAGTCTGCAGGCCTCATCTCCATAGGAATCAATAGACTACAGTAATAATGGTGATCTATGAGGGCCAACATCAAAAAAGGCTCTGACCTTTGTGGGTTGTGGGGGGGATGACCACCAACCTTCAGGAGTGTGTGTGTGTTCAGAATAAATGTTTTGTCCGGGAACAAAGCTTCAGAGGTGCACGTGCACAAGACGCACGCTCGAGAAGCTTCAGAGGTGCACGTGCACAAGACGCACGCTCGAGGAGCTTCAGAGGTGCACGTGCACAAGACGCACGCTCGAGCGCACGGCCAGCACAGGCGGGCAGGAGTTCATACATGAAGTAGTGTGAAGGAGACTTCCTTTACTGTGTCCAATTGGTCATGAGCTTAGAAGTCCACTAAGATTTTACTTAGTGAAATGATTTATTTTATGTTATGGAAAATTATCTTTGACATATCAACATTTAGACCACCATGGGACACTAAAGACTCTCCACTGAAATCCAGATTGATTTCATATATATATATATATATATATATATATATATAATGATGATTCTGGATCATTCAGATTGCAAAGCGTTTACAAGGCTGTAAAGGGAGGGAGTAAAATCATACCATCACCTCTAACAGGCCACTATCAGCCCAATATACAGTATCAGCAAAACAACTTATGTACACATAACAGACTCATTTACAGGACAATAATATAGGGAGTGTTTATACATGTATTGATTAAGTGGATTAATCAGCCAAAATTTTTGGACAATATTCTTTAAACACACACCGACACACACACACACATACACACACACACGCACGCATGCACGCGCACACACACACACACACACACACACACAGACACACACACACACACACACACACCCCTCGCCTCCAGGCCTCCATCAACACCCAAACCCCCCAGACACCTCCTCGGCCCTCCCCCAGCCAAGGCCCTCTCTCTAGGGTCATTATGGGCTCTGACATGCCCCGCTGGCTCCATGAATGTTAATGCCCAGTGGAGGGAGCTAGGGGACCAAACACACTCGCACACACACACACACAGACGCACACACACACACACACACTCATGCAATTACATACACACGCTCCTGTGTTTTTATGGAGTCATTCCACAATGTGAACGCACAGGGTACACAAATACAAACAGCAGCCATTCATGTATATACACACACACCGAGACACACACGTCACACACACACACACACACACACACACACACACACACACACACACACAAGGGAGGGATGCATTGCCCAGTTCCAGAGGTCCACCTCAGTCCTGGCTATGCACACACACACACACACACACACACACACACACACACACACACACACACACACACACACACACACACACACACACAAGCCTGCATCTCATCCAAATCCGTGAAATGATCAGGACTTCCTAACACCAAAGTCTCTGGTGTCACGAAATGTCTTCACATTTTGTTGCTAAAAATTCAGTGTTTCTAACTTGGACCTTCACGCACACCCTCATCATTGGCTCTTTAACAACGCAGCGCCATTGGTGCATTATTATAGATCGCACAGCCTTTCCAGGCAAAAGCAGAAAAATCACGCTCACTTCACATGATGCGACCGGAAGTTTCTAGTAACTAAACGCACCTCAAAAGTTGTCACGTTGCCTCAGACACAAGATTGAACCTTCTGCAGACCTCATGCCAATTGTAACTTGAGATTTTCTTTTTGTGTACTCCTTGTAGCCTTACTGCTCAGCCTGCAAGCGCCACTAACGTTAGTTACACTGTTCAGCCACTAACGTTAGTTACACTGTTCAGCCACTAACGTTAGTTATGCCTACCCCACACTACAGGATTTTCAAATCCTTGAAGATTATAAAAATCTTGAGAGCCCACACACTACAGGACAGAGAGAGCCGATTTTTTAACATTTCAATCTTGGGACACACACACAATCGCGTCTGTTCAAACCCCACACACTAGAAGATTATGCCGAAGATTCACCTTGGAAGCAGGGCTCGACGTTAACTTTTAAAATGCCTATTCAGTGTGCGCACCGGGTGTAGTAGTGTCATTTCGTTTTCTAAACAAATTTTATTTTTGGTTTTTATAATGCATTTGCACTGAAAGGATTTGTTTAACTAATATTTGCGCGGACAGCCACGTCCATTCGGGGTGTAGGCCTACTGTGCACGGCCAGGCGAAAACCGTCTGCACAGGTGTCTTGTGGAGGGGCGCGTCTGCTGATTTGACTCACTTTTCCGTGCGGACACTCGCCGATGCGGGAAGCTGAGACCTGAGCGCTTGTTGTAGGCTACATGCTTTGCAGTATAGCATTTAGTTTTCCGTCCCGTTCAAAGACGCACGGGTATTTCACCTCGATGACAATTTCCTCGTTCTTTGTTTCTGTGCGGGGCTGCGAGCGGACGCGGACCAGATTATTTTGCGAAAAACTGTAATGGAAACTGGCTCTCTGCTCAAGATGCAATCGCCTGTCGGGTTGTAAATATCTAACATGTTAGATATGCCCGATTCACAATCGGGAAGAGGCAGTCTTCCCGATTGTGAATCTTTGAACCCCACACACTACAGGATCATTTGGGAAGATTATCTGCCCGACGCGCTTCAAATCGGGAGCACCCCCGAGAAAATCGGAAGGGGGGAATCTTGGCCATAATCTTGCAAATTATCCTGTAGTGTGGGGTAGGCATTACACTGTTCCCTGCAGATGTTCATGACTGTTACATGACTGTTGCTACATTTTCAAATTGACCCTCATAACGCTATACTGGAAAATATGTACAACCAAATAGTGTTATTTATTCAGGGGTGTCAAACTCAATTTCATCCCTAACCCTAACCCTAACCCAAAGGTTAATGTAAAAAGACATCCATATTCTACATTAAATATCGGCAAATTGGCGAATCTCCAAAAATGTTGCCGTATCCCTTTAACGTTTTTATTTCCAAGGGAAACCGTCACTGTAGATAATAATAATAATATATCGCGATATTTTTTCCTGCAATACTGTATCGATATTTCAGAAAAGTATCGTGATATATCGCCATATTGAGTTTTTGCACAGCTGTGTGTTCAGTGACACAATAAGAATACTTTTTTATTTCAGTGCGTTCAGTAACATTCCGTAGTTTTGACTCAATTTGTCCACTAAGTTGTCAATATAAAGTGATGTACATATTATTACACTACCTGGGTGGTACACAGCACATTTAATTTTCAGTAAATATGTAGAGTATTGCAATGTATCGCAATGTATTGTGATGCAATCATATCGTGACCCATGTATCGCGATACATATCGTATCGTGAGGTCCCTTGCAAATACCCAGCCCTAACTGTAGAGCCCTGTGCCATCATGGGTTGCACCATCACAGCTGTCATGTGTACATGGAACTGTGCAGGTCCACCACCCTGCGCTCGCGCTGCTTCCTGCTCTCCTTGTCTTTTTTAAACTGCTCATACTCTGGATTGTCCGTTGCTAATTCAAGCCGACACAGCGGACACGAGTTGCTCTTCCCCAGCCAGGGCAGTATGCATCCTGAGTGGAAGAGGTGTTTGCAAGGCATTTCTCTGACTGTCTCTTGTTCCTGGAACTCCAGCAGACACACCAGACACTTGAGACCTTTCCCTGCTCGCTCCGGGGAAACAATGACCACAAAAAGGGTTTGAACTGCAGTCTTGGCAGCCGGAGGAGGAAGACACTTGTCCCAGTCTTGCAGGTCAAACGCCCCTGAGTCCATGTCCAAGCCCTGTAGTAAAGACCTGGTGGCCAGTTCAAGTAGTGCGTTCTGCCCATACTGTTCCTCAGGGTTGGTTGGCTCACAGTCATGCTCATCAAAGTAGGATTCCATCGTGGCATAGCAAATATGGGTGTCCTCTTTGCGATAAGATGCCCCGCTCATTTGTTATTCTTTTGGGTATCTATACCCTGGCTAGTGCAGGCAAGGATTTATGACATCATTGATGATGTCATTCATTTTTAATGCTAATATCTATGATATCAGTGTCTGCCATAAATCACTGACGATATCATTTATGCATGGAGGGGAGATCAATAATGTACAGAAACAGTGGATGGATAAATCCAGGAGTCATGTCATGTCACTTGAGCAATTGTGATGTCATCAGTGATGATGTCAGCATTGATGTCATCAGACCTGAGTGAATGTGGTTGCAGTGGGCCAAGTTCGAACTGCAGTGCAGTTCACTGATGAAATCACCGATGACATCACAATTGTTTGAGTGACATCACTGATGACATCATCACTGACATCATCACCGATGACATCACAATAGCTGGAGTGACATCACTGATGATAATATTACTTTCGTTAGATCAGGCAGCACCAAAACCCCTGAAGACCATGATCAGCACCACACCACCCGGCCTCACCCCTCTCGCTGTCTATGAATCTAAATCTCTCCCTGAGGATGGTATGGCCTCCAACGAGAACGAGATGATTCAGCCCCTGGCAGGACCAGTGAAGAATGGCCCATGTGTTTCAGGCTCAGAGGACGCTCTTGCTGACACACCCTCTGTTACTCAACTAAGAAGCTCCACTTCAGAGCGCCGGAAGCTGGACGAATGTATGTCCATCCTCACAGATCCCCAGAGAGGGGCCCGTCTCCTTAGCGATGCAGAGGTGATGATGCTGGTGACCTCACACAAAGTCCACACCTATAAGCTGGAATCTGTGTTGGAAAGTCCAGAGCGCTGCGTGGCCATCAGGAGGGAAGTTCTGTCATCCAAGCTGCCTATTCGTTCTGCCTTGTCTTCTCTGCCTTATAAGAACTATGACTATTCTAAGGTGATGGGCACCTGCTGTGAGAATGTCGTGGGGTACGTGCCGGTGCCAGTAGGTGTGGCTGGTCCTCTTCTTTTGGATGGGAAGCAGTATTACATTCCCATGGCAACCACAGAGGGCTGCCTGGTAGCCTGCACTAACAGAGGATGCAAGGCAGTTGCTCTGGGCAGTGGTTGCAGCAGCAGGGTGCTAGCTGACGGTATGACCAGGGGTCCTGTGGTGAGGCTACCCTCAGCATGCCGGGCTGCAGACGTCAAAACCTGGCTCGAGACCTCGGACGGCTTCAGAATCATCAAAGAGGCGTTTGACCAGACCAGCAAGTTTGCTCGTCTGGAGAAGCTGTTGATCAGCTTAGCCGGGAGGAATCTGTACATTCGCCTCCAGTCACAGACGGGGGACGCCATGGGCATGAACATGCTCTCCAAGGGAACCGAGCAGGCTCTGCGCAGACTCCAGCAGCAGTATCCAGAGATGGACATTCTGTCAGTCAGCGGCAACTATTGTATGGACAAGAAGCCCGCTGCCCTGAACTGGATCCTGGGCCGGGGCAAGTCTGTCGTGTGCGAGGCCACCATCCCTGCCGCGGTGGTCCGGGAGGTGTTGAAGAGCAACCCGGCTGCTCTGGTGGAGCTGAACATCAACAAGAACTTTGTGGGGTCGGCCATGGCCGGCAGTGTCGGGGGCTTTAATGCTCAAGCTGCCAACATCGTAGCAGCGATCTACATCGCTTGTGGACAGGACCCGGCTCAGATTGCGGGCAGCTCCAACTGTATAACTCAGATGGAGCTGGCCGGTCCTCAGGGAGAGGACCTGTACATCAGCTGCACCATGCCTTCCATAGAGCTGGGCACCGTGGGAGGAGGCACCAACCTGCCTCCACAGCAGGCCTGTCTCCAGATGCTCGGCATCCAGGGAAGCAGCTGCACCGAGCCAGGAGAGAACGCCCGCCGGCTGGCCAGCGTGGTCTGTGCCTCCGTGCTGGCAGGGGAGCTCTCCCTAATGGCCGCTCTCGCTGCTGGACACCTGGTTCAGAGCCACATGACCCACAACAGACCTAAAGCCAACGTCTCATGTTTCATTTATTAGAGTTTAACGAGGCGCGGGATAAGAACAGTTTTGAAAACAGTGAATCCTGGAATGCATCAAACATTACAGCATCAGGTAGATTTGTTTTAAAAGATCACATGGAAGACCAGCTCTGCAAGACCAGGATGATATCTGAACTCCCAAGCAGTAGCTCCATAGAATAATTTGGCTACCAACCCATGATTTTCAGGTGCTTTTCATCCAAAATAGTGTTGTTTTTTTTGGGCGGAGCTTGAATTTTTTATTTTTTGCCATGTTCTAACTGATTTGACTCTGATACAGTACATTTGTAATTGATTCTGACACTTCTACAGCAATCTCACAGGTGTTGGCTAGCTTTTGAAAAAAATAATTTTCAGCAAATACCCTGTAGTTGTGGAGATATACTCAATTCAGTTCGGGCATGTCATTTTCGGCAGGTGAGCTGAAAAATAGGCTTAGGGATTAACAGGTTAAAGGTGGAGACTCTGCTGATGTTTTTGGTGGTGGTGCGGAGATGTTGCCCTCTCTCCTGGCACTGATGACCATATCCATGGTCTTATCTGGCTGCGTGGCTGGCAACATGACAAAAAAGCACTGGCGGTCGAAAACTTCAATATCTTGAAGTTTGTTGAACTTACAGTATGCTATGGAGCAACGCCTTGCTCTCAACAACGTCCGTCAACCACTTCTCTCTGAACCTACTTTTGCCTGGCATGTGCACCAACTGGGTGGACTCCACCACGAAGGAAACCTCCACTGGTGAAGTCGGGGGTTTGGCCTTGGACATGTCGATGAAGAAGTCGACATAAGCCGTCCCCTTGGGGATGGGCCTCTGCGGGGTGGGGATGCTCCAGCGCGCCCGGTAGTGGTGAGAGGTGCGGTTCTCCTCCTCGTCTGTCCGGAGGAAGGCCAGGCAGAACAGCCAGCTGGGATGCACTTCCCAGGTGCGCATATAATCCACGATCTGCTGCTTTCCCACCTCAATGGTGAAGTCCCTGTAAGTCACCCAGTCGATGTTTCTCATCTCGTAGTCGGGAAGCTTGTTCTCTAACACGTTCATGTCCGCAAGACCTGCTGTTTCCATCACGTCGTTTACTACTTCATCCACTGTGGCATTCTGACTGGATGACGGTCGATCTTCTTCCATTTTGCCCTTGCACTATCTCTCTGCTGCCTGCTGTTATCTTAGAGGAAACCAAATGCCCTCCTTTCACAACTGTTGTCATCAGTGATGTCGCTCAAGCAAATGTGATGTCATTGGTGATGAAGCCATCAGTTAGTGATGTCATCAGTGATGTCAATCTCACTGATGACATCACTAATGACATCACCAATGACATCACTAATGACATCACCAATTAAATCACAATTGCTCAAGTGAATCACTGATGACATCATTACTGATGACATCATCACTGATGACATCACAATTGCTCAAGTGACATCATTGATGACATCATCACTTACATCATCCATACACGGTGCGGCAGCCATACCAGGGCAGGGCAGTAAATGAATGGAAGTGAATGTGAGCTGCGGGTTTTCTGGATAAAAAAAAAAGCACATATCGTTTAAATTTCTCAACCGATTTCAATTAGTCATTTTTATATTCAATGTTTGTGATCATATTGAGAGAGAAAACATCTAAATAGTAATAATTGGCCATCATTGAGAAAAAATTAACAGAATTGGAAAAAAATAGATGTTAAACAGTAACACACTGGCAATCTATTTTCTGTATTTTTATAGCCGTCAATACTTTGAGAGGATCACCGCACTCATGAATAGAATGTGCTAAGGCTGAGAGTTGTTTCTCTAGCTCACTGAGCTAAGCTCAGGTAGAAACTTCTGTCTGTGTGTGTGTGTGTGTGTGTGTGCGTGCGTGCGTGCGCATGAGGGATGGCCATCCTCGACTTGACCCTGCTGTCGATATACCAGCTTTTGAATAAAACTACATGTTTTCAGTTTTGCATTTGTCTTTTGTAATTAGACATATTCATGATGATGATGATGATGATGATGTACTTTTGCAGTACACATTTTCAAACCAAACTATGTGATTCCAACTTATAAACAGTTTTTCTGGCTTTTGGCAATGTATTATTTTCAGTGATCTTTCTCATGAACAGTCTGAAGGCGACAAAGGACGGACAGTAAAAATGTATCGTTAATATCCAACACATAAAACACACTGCTTCCATCTACTGTACAATACACCTTATTGACATGTCTAACAACCAATAGCAGGACAGGTTGTAGACCGATCTCACTTCCCCAATCACTTTGACAGCTTTCCACTGAAGTGTGCAAGACGGAGGGGAAGGACAGGAAAAAAAACCAAGAGAGAGAGAATCACTAAAAAATACGCAACCCACTTTATCAGAGCAAATAGTGCCACGCTAAGCCAATTGAGTGCAAGAAAAATCACTCCTACATGCATAGTGGCAGCCAACGGAAATTTCCCTGCAACCCCAATGACTGGCTTTTAATAAATGGCGTAAGAGCCTAATGAGAACAGAATCCTCTGGAGGCAACGCTTCCTTCTCTTTCCTGCTCTTTCTGTTTCTCTCTCTCATCATCCTCTCTTTCAGTCTCATGGTCGTGAGTTTAGGCTTCGTTTACAGCGCCACCTCCAGTCTGCTGGTGTTGTTTACACCCATACAGTAAGTAGGCTACAGTGTGGTTAGATCCACATATCAGGGCAAGATTGGCCTTTTAGGAACAAGCATACTGATTATGAATATGAATACCTAACCTGTCAACTTCAGACCCTCACAGCTTAAAGCTATATAGTACATATATAGTATATTATATTATAGTATAGTATATATTAGGGATGTCACAATATATCGTCCCACAATATATCGCGGTAGCAAAACGTGACAATATGTATCGTTGAGATGAAATCTCATATTGTGAGAAAAAGAAGCTGAACATGGTGGCACTGATCTGCAGCTGATTGCATGCTCGCTCTCCTTTTCATTGCTTTGTTTGAACAGACGAGGGACGTTACAGACACGGAGGATGAAAATGGTGAAATTACTCAAATTAGCGTGGAGGATGCCCCCTCAACTTACAAATCGATCGCAAAAAAATATTGTTAAAATATCGTATCGTTATCGTAAACCCAATATCGTGTATCGTATCGTGAACTGAGTGTATCGTGACACCCATAGTACCTTTTGTACTGCGGAACTGCGCTGCGTTCATGTGGTTGTCGGAAAAAAATGTGTCCTATACCGTTTCCTTTGCTCTTCGTTATCACGCAAACGCTGGAAACAGCTCCAGTATCAACATGTTTAAACGCTCGGAGCAATAAAATACAACACGTCTTCTTTGTAGCGTCCATGTTGTTTCCACATTACAACTTAAAAAGCTCATGAACACACCGATGTTGGAAAAACGACTTCCCAACTCAACGCCCAAAGTAAATTTGGGGCCATCCAAGGACGGTAGGCAACGTTTGTCACAGGCTCCAACGTAGCCTACCCCGTCGCTACTGTTTTAGCTGGAAAACAGTGTCGACAAAACCCCCACAAAATGACTCGTTTTTAACTCGTTTCAATTTGAGCCATTCAGTCTGATAACATTTGGAAACTCTCGAAGAGCCGCACGATTAGATTATTCTGTCCACATTCACGTTATCAACCGGAACTTAACCGGGTAGGGCTGGGCTGAAGTCTCTGGGGCGCATGTTCCAGACCCGCGTGTGAATGCCACCACGGACAGCAGACTGAAAACTCTGCTAGGCTGCTGTGGAATACAGAGAGTTACGCTTATGTGGTGCATGGTGGGAAGTACTCGTTTGGCAGTGGCTTGAATATAACGTACGTTCATTTAGGTAACGCATATTAATTAGAGCTTTAATATACTGCAGCCTGCCGTTTACTTGACTTGCTTCCAATGCTACATTTCCATCAAATTCTCCACACGACCATTAGCATTCTGCAATCTGGGAATCCATCGGTTAAAAAATAAATACATCCTGTCTTTGAGAGGTTAGTATTCTGTGTTTTAGTGGCAAGTTTGTCTGTGACACAAAAAAACATGTCAAAGAAGAAGAACAATAGTAAGAAGAACACTGTAGTATCAATTCCAGCATACCCTAAACATAACATCATTTAACATTATGCTGTCAATCAAAATAACACCATATTTGTTGATTATAAGGGTCACAAACGGTGACATCGGTGCACATCCCGAAAGCGGTGTTCGATGCAGACCTGTGCTGGACCAAACAAAAACGGCAGTACAAGAAAAAAGAACAGTCCGTTTGCACACTGTATAGCTCCCTTTAGCTCATTCATTTTATTCCCCACGTGCAGACACTTTTCTTTTCTTATTATCATTTATAAGGGTGCCCATTAGCTGACGTCTAGACGACAGCTAGTCTTCCTGGGGACCAAGACAACGATACACATTACTGTACATGACAGACATACAGTAAAAAAGAAATGAAATCAAAAGCAAACAATAACAAAAAGAGGTTATATGATCATATCCTTCATAACAGAGATGCCTGAATGCTATGTGATTTTTAATAGCCAGGATGTGGGCCTATGTCAGCTAATCAGTATATCAGTCTAACCCTCATAGGCAGCGTAACAGTGAGAGGATGATGGTGAAAGATAGAACACAGCTGGGAAGGGAAAGGACCAAGAGGCCACCAGAGTGATATCAGATAACAACCCAACACACAGGTAGATCATTTCACTATACCGTCTGTGCAGTGAGCTAACAACCCAACACACAGGTAGATCATTTCACTATACCCTCTGTGCAGTGAGTTAACCCAACACACAGGTAGATCATAGCTATACCCTCTGTGCAGTGAGTTAACAACCCAACACACAGGTAGATCATTTCACTATACCGTCTGTGCAGTGAGTTAACAACCCAACACACAGGTAGATCATAGCTATACCCTCTGTGCAGTGAGTTAACAACCCAACACACAGGTAGATCATAGCTATACCCTCTGTGCAGTGAGTTAACAACCCAACACACAGGTAGATCATAGCTATACCCTCTGTGCAGTGAGCTAACCCAACACACAGGTAGATCATTTCACTATACCCTCTGTGCAGTGAGTTAACCCAACACACAGGTAGATCATTTCACTATATACCCTCTGTGAAGTGAGTTAACCCAACACACAGGTAGATCATTTCACTATATACCCTCTGTGCAGTGAGTTAACAACCCAACTCACAGGTAGATCATAGCTATACCCTCTGTGCAGTGAGTTAACAACCCAACACACAGGTAGATCATAGCTATACCCTCTGTGCAGTGAGCTAACCCAACACACAGGTAGATCATAGCTATACCCTCTGTGCAGTGAGTTAACCCAACACACAGGTAGATCATTTCACTATACCCTCTGTGTAGTGAGTTAACCCAACACACAGGTAGATCATTTCACTATACCCTCTGTGCAGTGAGTTAACAACCCAACACACAGGTAGATCATTTCACTATACCCTCTGTGTAGTGAGTTAACAACCCAACACACAGGTAGATCATTTCACTATACCCTCTGTGTAGTGAGTTAACCCAACACACAGGTAGATCATTTCACTATACCCTCTGTGTAGTGAGTTAACCCAACACACAGGTAGATCATAGCTATACCCTCTGTGCAGTGAGTTAACAACCCAACACACAGGTAGATCATTTCACTATACCCTCTGTGCAGTGAGTTAACAACCCAACACACAGGTAGATCATTTCACTATACCCTCTGTGTAGTGAGTTAACAACCCAACACACAGGTAGATCATTTCACTATACCCTCTGTGCAGTGAGTTAACAACCCAACACACAGGTAGATAATTTCACTATACCCTCTGTGCAGTGAGTTAACCCAACACACAGGTAGATCATTTCACTATACCCTCTGTGCAGTGAGTTAACCCAACACACAGGTAGATCATTTCACTATACCCTCTGTGCAGTGAGTTAACAACCCAACACACAGGTAGATCATTTCACTATACCCTCTGTGCAGTGAGTTAACAACCCAACACACAGGTAGATCATTTCACTATATACCCTCTGTGAAGTGAGTTAACAACCCAACACACAGGTAGATCATTTCACTATACCCTCTGTGCAGTGAGTTAACCCAACACACAGGTAGATCATTTCACTATACCCTCTGTGCAGTGAGTTAACAACCCAACACACAGGTAGATCATTTCACTATACCCTCTGTGCAGTGAGTTAACAACCCAACACACAGGTAGATCATTTCACTATACCCTCTGTGGAGTGAGTTAACAACCCAACACACAGGTAGATCATTTCACTATATACCCTCTGTGAAGTGAGTTAACAACCCAACACACAGGTAGATCATTTCACTATATACCCTCTGTGCAGTGAGTTAACAACCCAACACACAGGTAGATCATTTCACTATACCCTCTGTGCAGTGAGTTAACAACCCAACACACAGGTAGATCATTTCACTATACCCTCTGTGCAGTGAGTTAACCCAACACACAGGTAGATCATTTCACTATACCCTCTGTGCAGTGAGTTAACCCAACACACAGGTAGATCATTTCACTATACCCTCTGTGCAGTGAGTTAACCCAACACACAGGTAGATCATTTCACTATACCCTCTGTGAAGTGAGTTAACAACCCAACACACAGGTAGATCATTTCACTATACCCTCTGTGCAGTGAGTTAACAACCCAACACACAGGTAGATCATTTCACTATACCCTCTGTGCAGTGAGTTAACAACCCAACACACAGGTAGATCATTTCACTATACCCTCTGTGCAGTGAGTTAACAACCCAACACACAGGTAGATCATTTCACTATACCCTCTGTGCAGTGAGTTAACAACCCAACACACAGGTAGATCATAGCTATACCCTCTGTGCAGTGAGTTAACCCAACACACAGGTAGATCATTTCACTATACCCTCTGTGCAGTGAGTTAACCCAACACACAGGTAGATCATAGCTATACCCTCTGTGCAGTGAGTTAACCCAACACACAGGTAGATCATTTCACTATACCCTCTGTGAAGTGAGTTAACAACCCAACACACAGGTAGATCATTTCACTATACCCTCTGTGCAGTGAGTTAACAACCCAACACACAGGTAGATCATTTCACTATACCCTCTGTGCAGTGAGTTAACAACCCAACACACAGGTAGATCATTTCACTATACCCTCTGTGCAGTGAGTTAACAACCCAACACACAGGTAGATCATTTCACTATACCCTCTGTGCAGTGAGTTAACAACCCAACACACAGGTAGATCATAGCTATACCCTCTGTGCAGTGAGTTAACCCAACACACAGGTAGATCATTTCACTATACCCTCTGTGCAGTGAGTTAACCCAACACACAGGTAGATCATAGCTATACCCTCTGTGCAGTGAGTTAACGGAGCCTTCAGGAGCATTATGTCACAGGGATTGAGACAACGGTGAAACAATGAGTTACTTTGACTACAGAACAATGACAATCAAATAAGTACAGATTAGGAAGAGTTTTGGTGAACATGGAGTGAGTCATTACATTCTCAGTCACAAACTTCATCAGATATTCTGCCATATTCTATGTTCTCTGTTCAAGCTAACATTTGAACATTTGTTGATTTGGTCATTTGGTCTTTTCTTTCCAGTCTGCAATGTCCTCTTCTTTTTGTTATGGCAGTGGTCTTCCTCCGGGGGTCCGTGACCACTCGTGTGTCGGCAGTACTGCAGGGGGTCCGCCAATCTTTATCAAAGTAGTGTGTGAATTTGTGTTTTGTTTTGCACAAAACATAATAATGAGTCAACTCCAAGCATTAATAAGTCATAATAATGTATGCTACTTCTGACAAAGCCACTCTTGATGAAGCAATATGTGAAACGTTATCTCACTCTCTCTGTCCACAAACAGTTTGTGTGTGTGTGTGTGTGTGTGTGTGTGTAGTGTAGTCTACAGATACATACATAGCTGCAAGTGTGCCGTGTGTCATTGTGTTCAAAGCCATGTGCTGTGGCACACAACACTGCCATCCAGTGGTCCCTCCAGGTACCTGCTCTATACGGCCAGTAAGAACGGGGCTTTCTCCAGAGGCACAGAGTATGATCGCAGTATAACCCCCCATTTAATTTGATACGATCGTGTCCCAGGGATGAGCCTCATATGGTCTGCTAATGCTATAGCAGTGGTTTTTCAAAGTGGGGTCTGGGGACCACCAAGGGTCCTTGAGGGGGTTCTAGGGGTAGTCCCGAGCAAAATGAGGAATAGGCTAATTTCAGCATAATTTAATTCTCTGGAAATTATCCCAATTAGAGAATGTACAAGAATGCCTATTATAATCATAGATTTCACTCTCATCACTATTATCTGGCCACATACAGTGGAGACAGTTGGACAAGTCCACACTCAATCAAACAGGATTCCCTCATGGCTCCCTGGGACAAAAACTCATCAGGCAGGCAGGCAGGCAGGCGTCCCGGGCTCCAGTGTGTTGGATGTAGCCTATAGCAGCCAGTTAGCACCTAATGCTATCAATGTTGCTTTGGAACCTCAATGCATTGCAAATATGCAAGGCTGCATTTTTAATTGTTGTGCGTGCGTGCGTGCGTGCGTGTGCGTGTGTGTGTGTGTGTGTGTGTGTGTGTGTGTGTGTGTACTGTATGCTTTCTGAATTGTGACTAACAGGGAGTGTGTAGGGGCTTGAGTTAATGAGGTTGGGTGAGCGATGGGGGGGCCGGCGCTGGTCTTCAGGGGCCGATAGGGCCCATTGGCTCTTCTACTCTCTCACTGCGGGAAGAGAGAGAGAGAGAGAGATGTAGAGGGAGAGAGAGAGAGAGACTTAGAGGGAGAGAGAGAGACGTAGAGGGAGAGAGGGACATAGAGAGAGAGAGAGACGTAGAGAGAGAGAGAGAGAGAGAGAGAGAGACTTAGAGGGAGAGAGAGACGTAGAGGGAGAGAGAGGGACATAGAGAGAGAGAGAGAGAGAGAGACTTAGAGGGAGAGAGAGAGACGTAGAGGGAGAGAGAGGGACATAGAGAGAGAGAGAGAGAGGGACATAGAGGGAGAGAGAGAGAGAGACGTAGAGGGAGAGAGAGGGACATAGAGGGAGAGAGAGACATACAGAGAGAGAGAGACGTAGAGGGAGAGAGAGACATACAGAGAGAGAGAGACGTAGAGGGAGAGAGAGACATACAGAGAGAGAGAGACATACAGAGAGGGAGAGAGAGATAGTGTGTGTGTGTGTGTGTGTGTGTGTGTCTGCATGTGCATGAACACTGTATATAGATAGATAGATAGATAGATAGAGTCAGGCAGACACACATACAAAGAGAGAAGGAAAGAGAAAGAAAGAAAGGTTATGCGAGGGAATGGAAGCCAGGAAAAGGACAGTAGGAAATAAAGTAATGGATGTGAAAAGGACTTGGCTAGTGTCCCTTTTTTTTAAACACAGAGTGAGAGGTCTGTCTCTCCCAATATGAGCGTCTCCAATAATGACATCACCCTCCGTCCATGAGCCCACTCACAGTGTCTGACCGTGCACAACTGATGTCATCTCACTTCACTGTTGGAGAAGAGCTTCTTCTGATTCCCACTGGCTGATTGAGGGGCTGCATGCTAACTCAATGTATGGATCAACAAATATGTTGTTGTTGTTGTTGGCGGCCATTTTCATGCCAAAAATAAACAAAGCTTTCCCCAGATGTGTGTTCTTGTCAG
The DNA here is from genome assembly GCF_964638095.1 of Poromitra crassiceps. NCBI lineage: Eukaryota > Metazoa > Chordata > Actinopteri > Beryciformes > Melamphaidae > Poromitra > Poromitra crassiceps. The sequence continues at coordinate 60,594,485 of NC_139642.1, forward strand.
GCCTCTGAAGCAGCATTTAGACCAGTCTTTCCCAACCAGGGGCATGTGTCCCCCTAGGGGATATGTGGCAAGAGTGAGGATTGCAATTTATCTCCATGATTTAAAAGAAATATTCCAAGTAATTTCGTAAGTCCATTGCTAAAATGGTATACGTGCGCGCCACCATTAGCCCCCCCCCCCCCCCCCCCCCCCCCTAAATATATTTAGCATGGATTTACTTGTAGCCTACAGTATCAGCAGATTCACCACAGCCACAGTGTTTAATACAGTGCAGCAGCAGATTCACCACAGCCACACTGTTTTCTTTGCTGCAAAGTCCTGCAAATAATTCAATGACACCAGCCCATATGGAAAACGGTCAGAATTGTATTAAAGGGGAGTCATTCAAATGATTTCCATGCAATAATCAGTTGTGTTTGATACTCAAAAGTTTCATGTTTAATAAAAGTTATTCACGTTTGTGAAGATTATCCCGCTGAACCCAAATCCACGTTCCCAATACACTTATGTTAACCACAGACCTTATTTTATGCATTTAAGTGAAATCCCCATTCTAAAAACCCATTCACTTTTCCTCGTACGAACCCGGAAGTAATACTTCCGTATCCTTCCTGCGGTGCTCTATCACTGCAGAGCTGTATCAAAGCTGATGGTCTTTAAGAGCGCCAGTGTTTCACACTAAGGGGACATTCACACCAAAAGCGCTTTTTTCAGTCGGAACGCTATGAAAATCATGTCGAGAGCGCTTCCATTGTGCACAAAACACAGCGCACGGAGCGGTTTCTTTTGTGCTCCGTTTGTTTTCCCCTGTAGTCGCGTGCAGTACAGATCAGAACACAACGACCACAAGGACGGTAGCCAGCTGCTTTTGTCTGTTTTGATGTTGTTCACTGTCAACATGAAAGCCAGATTATTGCTAATTCTGGCAGCAGCCGAGGTCAAGAATACCTCGGGAGGAGAAAATGTAGGAGGAGTGAAAAACACGAGCAGCACGCTTTTCCTCTAATGTTCAACTTTTTTCAGCTTTAAAACGCCCACAGCGCTCCTCCCAAAAACAACAGACGCCACCAGCGTTTAAACGGCAGGTGCGTTCATTAAAAGAGGAGCACGTTTAGCGCGTCCTGACATAGAGAATGAATTGCAGAAAGACGCTGGCAGCTCCAAAAACGCTTTGGGTGTGAATGTCCCCTTACAGTATATCAAACTGGTCATTCAGTGATGTAGTCACTATAGCATTCCATTCCATTATGTCTGACGTCAGCACATGTTTTTAGCAGCATCTTTTCTTTCTTGTTTTACTTTGTGCACACAATGAGGTCAAATTTTGTCACCAAAAAAACGGGGGCTTTAAGGCAGAGTGAGGTATCATATATCGCCCACTTTAGACCAGAGGTTCTCAAATGTTTTTCAGCCAAGGACCCCTTACAAGACAGAAAATATACCGGGGACCCACTCATTCTGATTTGTGATTTTGGGCTAAGCTAAATTGTTTCCACGGTAACGTGCTTGACTTTTAAATTGATAGGCTTGTTAGATTAGATTAGAATGTAATCCATCAACCATTTTATATTTAAATCATGCAAATATTTCCGTTGAACTATGAAGCTTTTGCAACAACAAAAAAATATTTTTTTATTTTCCTGAAAACTTTTCGCGGACCCCCTGGCAAAGTGCCATGGACCCCTGGGGGGTCCCCGGACCCCCATTTGAGAACCACTGCTTTAGACTATAATACAATATATACATCGATGCCTCAGTCCTACACAGACATCACTGAATATGACAACCACCCTTACTACTAGTCCTGTACCCTTAGGTACAGGACAATCAAATTCAGAAGAGCTCGCCTCGGGAAAAGCCTGATCCCGGGCAGCCATAGCTGCTCTGAACAGCAGGCCCCGCTGATGTGTTGTCTGTCTTGCCACATTGTTATTGTCTCTGTTGATGTCATGTATGTTGCTGTTTTTGTTATGTCCTCTCTGCACACTGGCGTAAGAATTTTTTCCTTGTAATGTACAGGACAGTGAAAATGAATTTCCCTTCCGGGACAAATAAAAATAAGTCTAAGTCTAAGTCTATCCTGCTCTGTCTATCCTCTCTCTCTGTCTCTCTGTGTGTCTCTGTCTCTCTCCCTCTCCCTCTCTCTCTCTCTGTCTCTCTCTCTCCTTCTCTCTCTCTCTCTCTCTCCTCTCTCTCTCTCTCTCTCTCATGCCATGGTATTTCTCTCCTATTTAAAGGGCACTAAAGATCAAGCTTTAGAAAGACATTTCAATTTACTTACTGGCCTTTGAAAAGCACCTCCGGTTACATTTGGATGCCGTGGTACAGTTAATGGTGTATATCTGTTAAATGGCAGCGCGTGAGCTGCGGCATCGATCATGTCCCGCAGAGACGATGGCAGTAGATCTAGCAGCAGGTGTAGCAGAGACGATGGCAGTAGATCTAGCAGCAGGTGTAGCAGCAGTAGATCTAGCAGCAGGTGTAGCAGCAGGTGTAGCAGCAGTAGATCTAGCAGCAGGTGTAGCAGCAGTAGATCTAGCAGCAGGTGTAGCAGAGACGATGGCAGTAGATCTCAATCAATCAATCAATCAGTTTAATACATGTCCCAGAAGGACACTTTGGTTCACATCAGACAGCAGTGGATAATACAAACATCATTACTAGTTTGAAGTAGTAATAAGGCACACTTCAGAATTATAATACATTATTACTTGTTTGAAGCTAAGTAATAAGGCACACTTCAATGTTACGAAAGACCACTGCAGCCATCAGATCTGATGGCACATCAGATCAGATCTAGCAGCAGGTGTAGCAGCAGTAGATCTAGCAGCAGGTGTAGCAGCAGTAGATCTAGCAGCAGGTGTAGCAGCAGTAGATCTAGCAGCAGGTGTAGCAGCAGGTGTAGCAGTAGTAGATCTAGCAGCAGGTGTAGCAGCAGTAGATCTAGCAGCAGGTGTAGCAGCAGTAGATCTAGCAGCAGGTGTAGCAGCAGTAGATCTAGCAGCAGGTGTAGTAGTAGATCTAGCAGCAGGTGTAGCAGCAGGTGTAGCAGCAGGTGTAGCAGCAGTAGATCTAGCAGCAGGTGTAGCAGCAGTAGATCTAGCAGCAGTAGATCTAGCAGCAGGTGTAGCAGCAGTAGATCTAGCAGCAGGTGTAGCAGCAGGTGTAGCAGCAGTAGATCTAGCAGCAGGTGTAGCAGCAGTAGATCTAGCAGCAGGTGTAGCAGCAGGTGTAGCAGCAGTAGATCTAGCAGCAGGTGTAGCAGCAGTAGATCTAGCAGCAGGTGTAGCAGCAGGTGTAGCAGCAGGTGTAGCAGCAGTAGATCTAGCAGCAGGTGTAGCAGGGCATTATCCCTCTGCCAAGGAGAAGGGACACCTCTGGATTAGTGCTGCACGATTAATCGAATCGCAATCGCAATCGCGATGTCAGCACGTGCGATTGCATAACCGCAAAAGTGTGCGATTATTTTATTTTTTTCACGTCTTTTTGAGTGTGTGTGTACACACACACTGTGTGTGAGAGCCTCCTTTAAACTAACGTTACACGCGACGCAGCAAACACACGTTTCTCAGCCATCACACTGGGCATCAATACTAGCGGGAGACTTCTCCCATGCACTCCCGCAAATAAGTAATGTTATGTGCAGCAAGGTACATATTATCTACAGAGAGGGCGAGAGAGAACATCCATGATCGCTAACAGCAAGCTATGCTAATAACTAGCTAGCCGTTCGTTCAGAAACGCATGTAAACAGCCGTGTGATCAGTGAGAACGTCAGTAAAATAAGGAGAGAGCTGCAGGTGCTTATGCAGAACTAGTGCGCGATTAAGTACACAGTGGGGATGACCCGCTGTGATGAAGAATATAACGAGATTAACAAGGTTGATAGCAAAACACTGTCGCAGCTGCCAGCACTGGCAGCATCACCTCCAGGCTAGCTAACTAGCCTGTCACATGACGCCTTCATGGTCCCTCGTTAAAAGTCTGCAGATGCACGTTCTCACCTCTCTCTCTCAAGAAGCGTCACGTGAGTGTGGCGTTTAAGGCCATCTGTCGCTACAAAATAAATAAACGGGGTGTATCATTCATTAGTATTGCTGGACAGACATGTAACTAACTTTGCAACTTTGCTGAGCCATCTTCTATGTGCTGTAACACAGTGCAGTTTCTATTTGACTGGTGTTTCTTTTTTACATGTTTGGGACAGGCATATGTCTCAAAATGTTTTATTTTTTTGTAAAGATAATTTAATTTCAAATTGTTTTATTTTTTTAGTTTTAATATATTTTAAATTGTAACATATTTCATGTATTTTAGTCTGTGATATGTGAAACCGTGGTATTTTTGTCCAAGGTTATCATACCGTCAAAAACTCATGCCGGCACATCCCTAGATACCTAGTGGCAGTGGTGGCCCAACGGTTAGAGAAGCGAGCTTCAATCCCCGGGACCGGCAGGATAAATCTGGGTGGGGAAAGTGAAAAGGCAGCGCTTGCCCCTCCCTCATTACCACCACTGAGGTGCCCTTGAGCAAGGCCTTAACCCCAACTGCTCCAGTGGAGCTGATCAGTGGCCAGCAGATCAGACTGTGGTTGTACTGGTCAGCTTCCAGGTATGAATGTGTGTGTGAATGTGAACAGGGCACTCCTGAAAAAGAGAGCATTGCTCTCAGTGAGACTCCCCCTGTATAAATAAAGGTAAAAAAAAAACTCTTGTTTATTATATCGCAATCACAATCGCAATCGCAATATTGTCCACCCTAATCGCTAATCGCACCTTTTCCCCAAATCGTGCAGCACTACTCTGGATGTGGATTATCTGTTTTAGTGTGCAGCTTTTCCACCATGCTGTTGTCCCACGACCCCTAAAGACAAAGGGCCCTTACGCACGACCCCTAAAGACAAAGGGCCCTTACACATGAGCCCTCCAACAGGGGTTAGCAGGTACAGAATAGCTGTGACATCTCTCTCTCTCCTGTTTCACTCAATTAGTTACTGGAGAAAGCCTAGAGGCTGTAAATATCAATTATTTTAAGGAAGGGGGGGGGGGGTTGTCTTTACTGAAAGATTATAAACATGATATGTTCACATATTGAAAATGTGCAGTTTTCTGAAATGGTTCTGCTCCCCTCAGGTGTCCTGACCCTTAGATGACAGCCAGCATGTGAATGGATAACGCACCATGTCACAGGCCAGCAGCTTCAGCATTTAGCTGGTTAGTGACCACACACACGCACACACGCACGCACACACGCACACACACACACACACACACACACACACACACACACACACACACACACACACACACACACACACACACACACACACACACACACACACACACACAGAGCCCTGTTCACAATCGCTCCCTATCACAGAAATAGTGGACTATTTAGTGTGTCCAAATTCTAAACTGTTAATTTGATTCACTATTTAGTCCACTATACCACAATGCAATGCGGTTGTCTTCACCGAAGGAGAAGGAGAAAGTCGTTAGCTCGCGAGCTAACAAGCTTGTGAGCTACTTGACCAGCAAAGCTTGCTATTATAGGAGACAGCACCATAGTTGACAAAACCACACATGCACGTAATTAGTATTTCAACCATTTATTTAGGATTTAGCAGTCATAACATGCAACATCAATACTATCTGAGGACATCTCAACCTGCTCGTGAGCTCAGTTGTTTATGTGAGAGTGGGCGTGGATTGCTTGCTTTACATGAATACCCGGCGCATCTGGTGGTGACGCAATGATCTCCAGGAAGAAATCTGTGTAGTGTCCCAAACTCATTTTGAGTACACCTGAAATATTTTAACCCTGTAATTGTTTTGTATGTAGCTTATCTTTTTATATTAGTCATTGTTGTTGTGTGAATTGTAAAGTTCTGCAGTTTTTCAGTGGGGCCCGGCCTTCACTGCAAGCATGAATTAATACAAATCTAATCAAATGAGTTTGGTGCGAGGGCCTGCACGTGTGTTCCACCTACTACAAGTCCTGAAAATGAGTCCAGGACTCGGAATCCCACGACCACCTTTTTCTCTCCCCATTTTTGCATGCAGGCAGGCTGACTGACTGATGACTGATGACTGACTGACTGACTGATGACTGACTGACTGACTGATGACTGACTGACTGACTGACTGACTGACTGATGACTGATGACTGATGACTGATGACTGACTGACTGATGACTGACTGACTGACTGACTGACTGATGACTGATGACTGACTGACTGATGACTGACTGATGACTGATGACTGGCTGATGACTGACTGACTGACTGACTGATGACTGACTGATGACTGATGACTGGCTGATGACTGACTGACTCATCACCAAGGACATCACAGTTGCTGGGATGTCATCGTGAACCCTAGGGCTGTGAATCTTCACTGGCCTCACGATTCGATTCGATTACGATTCAGAGGGCTACGATTCGATTCGATAACGATTATCGATGTATCTCGATGCATCTTAAATCGATGTATCACTTTTTTTCCCGAATACATGATTTTTTTTCTCACTTTCTTTTTTCTCATTGTGTGGCTACTTTTAAAATAAAAGTGCATTTAGAATTGCATTGTATTATGATCCATAATTAAAATAAACAACTGCATGTACTTCCATTATATTTTATTCGATTATATATATATATATATATATATATATATGTTTTTTTTTTTTTTTTTATAATCGATTTTTGACATTTGTGAATCGATGCAGAATCGTGCAGGTCCGCATCGCGATGCATCTTATAATCGATTATTTTTGACACCCCTAGCACCCACCCACTCACCCAGACACCCACTCACCAGACTCCCTCACCCAGACACCCACTCCCCCACTCGCAGATACACCCATGGGCATCGTCAGCCTTAGCCAGGAGGACACTGAATATCTGAAATAGAACAGGGCTGACAGAAAACCTCAGCGCGCGCGTGTGCGCGCGCGTGTGTGTGTGTGTGTGTGTGTGTGTGTGTGTGCGCATGCATGTGTGTGCGCGTTATATGAGAACACATCTGTGTCCTTTCATCTGTCTCTCTCTCTCTCTCTCTCTCTCTCACACACACACACACACACACACACATGCACACAACAGACAGTGAGAGAGAGGATCCAATCAAGGGGCTGCAGCTAAAGAGGAGGGGTGTAATTTCAGTTTCATATGCCCCCCCCCACCAGCACCTCCACCCTCCGACTTGACAGTACTTGAAAAACAATGAGAGTGACCCAGTTGCAGGATTCCAATTAGTATTAGATATGCAACAGTTGAGATTAGAATGCGCCTCTGCCTCGGTGTGTGGGGGGGGGGGGGGGGGGGGGGGGGGGCTCTGATTACCAGCCCGAGCACAAGTGTCGGGCCATGATAAAGACTGTGTGTGTGTGTGTGTGTGTGTGTGTGTCAGGGGGTGGAGGGGTGAGCATCGTCATACCCTACCAACACACACACACACACACACACACACACACATTGAGTCTGTCCCGTCCGTCCGCCGAGGGAATATTTATTTCAAAAATAGCTTGACTCCTCCCCGACGGGAGCACAGGTTATTTTAATCAGTGGATGAAGAATAGAAGGAGATAGGATGCTGTGTTTGTGTGTTGTGTGTGTGTGTGCTGCTGTGTGTGTGTGTGTGACTGTTTGTTTGTGTGTTGTGTGTGTGTGTGGTTGTGTGTGTGTGTGACTGTTTGTTTGTGTGTGTGTGTGCGGCTTTGCTTCTGAACGTGACGCTGTGGGACAGTACAACATTCAAGTAAGCCACGGCTCAGTAAGGGAGTACAGGGCTGGGATTGGTGGGCCTGTAGATTCCTTACATTTCACATGGGAGGGTCGCGTGTTCGATTCCCGACATGTTCCGGTTTTTAACCCTAACCAAAACAAACAAAGTTTTAGTTGCCTAAACTTAAAGAGTGTGGTGCAGGTAAAAATAATAATAAATACAGTTAGGTCTCAAGATTCTTATGAAAATACCCCCCCAAAAAATAAGAATAAAAATAAAACATGACCCCAGGGCAGACATATGAAGAAAAAGGTGGCACTATAATGCACATTCTAAAAAAATAAGCCATCTGTACAGATAACACCTGTGATGTCAATCAGGCTACTGTACTTACTGTAATAATAATAATAATATACAGGCAATGTATACAGCAGAAAACTTTTCAAAACACCAGACGTATAATAATCACCATATTTGTACGATAAGTATCATATTTGTACGATATGTATAATGACCATATTTGTACGATAAGTATCATATTTGTACGATATTTATCATATTTGTATGATAATTTAACTCTAACAATGATCATTTTGAACCTCTGGTATGATAATTCACTGCCCAGAATGCATGAAGGAGCAGAGAAAACTGCGCTGCCATTTATTGTTTATTAAAAACGTCACAGGTGTTATTGCTCGATTTTCGGGTTTTCCTGTGCGCGTGCCAGCTGCTTTACAAAAACCAGTCTAGATGCAGCTATGTGTGTGTGGGGAAAAAAACAAAAAACAGAAGAGAATCCTAATTGCTACATAAGTCTTACATATGAATGCAAAGTGGTGTCTAACCTGCACCATGCTCTTTAAAGGCTGACTAAGCCGACTTAACGGACAAAAAGTTGACCCTTTTCACAGCGGCCATTTTGTCTCTGAAAGGCAGGGTAAACACAGGTGTAACCAGTGTTACATCATTCCATTTAGGCGTTCCAGTGCCCTGCTTAATGTTTTGTTTGCACCCGGATGTCTGCTGTGAAAAGGGCCCTAAGAGGCTTTTCCCCTGCACATCACTGCCATGTCCTCTCTGAACGTGTGGAGTGATCTGCCTCCGTATCAGAGTGCAGCTCAGACCCTGTGTGACTCACTGCATCTGAAGACAGGACAGGCCCTGTGAGACTC
>NC_139642.1:60608381-60610881 GCF_964638095.1 Poromitra crassiceps
CCATCGTGAAAACACACAGTGTCTCTCAACATAAACACACTGCCACATTATTATATGGGCCAGAAGTGATCGTTTTGAGGGGAAACCTTTGTATGTTTTTTTAATGAAATTGTTGCATAGTAAACCTTTAAAGTAAAATGGCCAAATTTAAAGATATCAACTATGCAAATGAATAGCTATAACATTATTTTGGCTATTGGCCAGAAATATTGGCATCGGTAGGCCTATCAGTATCAATATTGCTATCTGTATAAATATTGGCCTCCAAAAGCCCATATTGAACCCTACTGTACATTTAAAATGCTACTATGATTTAAGCTTTCATTAGAAGGACGGTAATGTTTAGCAATACAGCAATATCATTTCAGTTTGTCTCTAAAGAGATGAATGCTAAGTTCACCTGGAGGTTGACCTCAGAGTCATAATGATACAGGCGTACGCTGGGAATTACATTTTCCTTCCTGCTTTAAGCAGAGGAGGAATCTCAGCGTGATGTCTTCACACTCATTACATGGACCACACCAATTACTTTGATGGACAGGCCTGCCCCTGCCCACAACAAGCCCACAACAAGCCCACAACAAGCCTGCCTCTGCCCACAACAAGCCCACAACAAGCCCACATCTGCCCACAACAAGCCCGCCTCTGCCCACAACAAGCCCACAACAAGCCCACAACAAGCCCACAACAAGCCCGCCCCTGCCCACAACAAGCCCACCTCTGCCCACAACAAGCCCGCCCCTGCCCACAACAAGCCCACAACAAGCCCGCCCCTGCCCACAACAAGCCCACCTCTGCCCACAACAAGCCCGCCCCTGCCCACAACAAGCCCACAACAAGCCCGCCCCTGCCCACAACAAGCCCACCTCTGCCCACAACAAGCCCACCTCTGCCCACAACAAGCCCACCTCTGCCCACAACAAGCCCACCCCTGCCCACTGCCCACAACAAGCCCACCCCTGCCCACAACAAGCCCACCTCTGCCCACTGCCCACAACAAGCCCACCTCTGCCCACAACAAGCCCACCTCTGCCCACAACAAGCCCACCTCTGCCCACAACAAGCCCACCCCTGCCCACTGCCCACAACAAGCCCACCTCTGCCCACAACAGCAAGGAAGCACTTGTGTGGCTAAAGGCGCTGACTAGCGGCGACAGCGAGACTGTGCGTACACGGCCAAAACACTATTTAATTTTTTTATTTAACCTTTATTTAACCAGGCAAGTCATTAAAAACAAATTCTTATTTACAATGGCGACCTGGCCACTAGCTGGCTTGTGGTACACTTATGTCCATTACATAATTATGACGTTATCGTGTCGTTTACTTGTCGTTTACTTGTCATGTCGTGGGGGGGAAATTTTATTGTCAAACTCATTCCGGTGAGCTTGCAGAAGGCTTTGCTAGATGAGGGACAAGCACTGTTAAATGAGGAAATGGCATTTCCTCATTCCTCACAACAAGTACTTCAGTGGATATGTGCGCGGCCCAAGGCAACGGCCAATCACAGCTCTCGTGCTGGTCACGTCACGTCCGCGGCGACGCCGCGGAGTCACATTTTCGAGGAGCTGCACGCCTCCCACCGCCGAGCTTGCCAGTCTGTTCAATGTTGTGGATGTAAACACTGTGCAAGGTATTCATAATAATAAGCATTTATTATTACAGCATTCGCTTTTTACAGTTTGCAAAATCGGGCATCCAGAGAGGGTAGCGGTAGATTTCTGCCTTTATTATTATTATTATTATTATTATTATTATAATTATTATTATACAGTGTTTTTTTTTTTTTTTTTTTTTTTCCTGCTCTCCCTAAAATTTAAATAAACCCTTATGGCATATTATTACAATACAACAATACTGGTGTTGACAGTAATAAAAGATGCCAAATCATTCAAAACAATAAGCATTTTGCTTTTAGGAGCATTGTGTCGGCGTGCGGCGCTGTTCCAAAACGTGTCAACGTGTGTCGTTGCCTGGGAAACCCACATCCCATAATACAACTGTTCACATCGCATCCCATAATAGTATGATGATACTTGGGATGCCATTGCCAACATAGATGCGAACAGGTTAGCTAAAATTTTAGCGTCGCCAGCGACGGCCCCCACCATTGCGGTCGAGGTACGTTTCGAAATCCCTCCAGGCCCTGAAAATGTTTCTAGGGGAAACACTGTGCTATGTATTTGTGTATTAGGTATTACAATTCTATTCTTTGATTATATATGACTGCTGCTTTCCCTGCCTTTCTCACACTGTCTTTCTAAAACAACTCATTGGTTGCTTGTGTGTGTAGAAGTGTTTGCGGTGGGTAGATTTGAATTTGTCACGACAGTTTAGAGAGCTGATTGGTGTGGGTGTACAGACAGAGCCAATGAGCTGTGTGCTTTCATCTGGGTGTACAGACAGAGCCAATGAGCTGTGTGCTTTCATCTGGGTGTACAGACAGAGCCAATGAGCTGTGTGCTTTCATCTGGATGTGCAGACAGAGCCAATGAGCTGT
>NC_139642.1:60615881-60628381 GCF_964638095.1 Poromitra crassiceps
CAGTGTTGCACTAATTGCTTTCTAAACAGAACGGTGTCCTGCACGCCCAATAAGTCCACCTCTCACTCATGACAACATCAACACCTTGTTTCTCATTCACAGCTGTTAGTGTGTGTGTGTGTTCAAAGAAAACAACTATATATATGTATATGTATATATGTGTATATATATATTTTATTTATTTACGTATATGTATTTGTGTATATATGTATATATATATTTTTCTCTCGAAAATGCCATGATCAGACAGTAAACCATATCAACAGTTGCAGCTTGAATAACATTGAAAATCCGCCGTCGTGCCCTTTCAGCTTCCCCTGTGTAAGACTGCAAGCAGAATGGCCTTTTATACTCAATGCAATCAAACCAATGCGATTGCCCTGTGACTCGCGCCAAAATGCATCTAATCTCACGTTAAAATACATTAATCTGCTTCATAATTGACGTTTTAAAAATAGCACTTATGAAATTAGAAGAGAAAAGAGGGGAAAAAGGCTTGTATGGTCAATTACAACTAACACTTGGTCTTGGCACGGGAGCCATTGGAGACAAGCCATAAGCATTTAAATGACACAGAACCACAGGGCCTGATTACCGCAGTGCCCAATTTAGAAGCGGTTGCTGCTAATTGTAGTCGGAGGCTCACAATGATGCTATTCACAGCCTCTTGTTGGAGGGAAGAGGGCTTTTCCTGATGGCTCTCAACGGCTGGGGTTTAAATTATGAAATGACGTTCAGGTGTCATTCTGATTAGGCTGTTATAGGCCTCGTGTCACTCCCATGGCACAAAGTATACTCTGTATCCAAGCATAAACACTGTAACAATCTAGGGTCTGTGATACTCTGTATATCCAGGCATAAACACTGTAACGATCTAGGGTCTGTGATACTCTGTATCCAAGAATAAACACTGTAACGATCTAGGGTCTGTGATACTCTGTATCCAAGCATAAACACTAACGATCTAGGGTCTGTGATACTCTGTATCCAAGCATAAACACTGTAACGATCTAGGGTCTGTGATACCCTGTATCCAGGCATAAACACTAACGATCTAGGGTCTGTGATACTCTGTATCAAGCATAAACACTAACGATCTAGGGTCTGTGATACTCTGTATCAAGCATAAACACTAACGATCTAGGGTCTGTGATACTCTGTATCAAGCATAAACACTGTAACGATCTAGGGTCTGTGATACTCTGTATCCAGGCATAAACACTAACGATCTAGGGTCTGTGATACTCTGTATCAAGCATAAACACTAACGATCTAGGGTCTGTGATACTCTGTATCAAGCATAAACACTAACGATCTAGGGTCTGTGATACTCTGTATCCAGGCATAAACACTAACGATCTAGGGTCTGTGATACCCTGTATCCAAGCATAAACACTAACGATCTAGGGTCTGTGATACTCTGTATCCAGGCATAAACACTGTAACGATCTAGGGTCTGTGATACTCTGTATCCAGGCATAAACACTAACGATCTAGGGTCTGTGATACTCTGTATCCAGGCATAAACACTGTAACGATCTAGGGTCTGTGATACTCTGTATCCAGGCATAAACACTAACGATCTAGGGTCTGTGATACTCTGTATCCAGGCATAAACACTAACGATCTAGGGTCTGTGATACTCTGTATCCAAGCATAAACACTGTAACGATCTAGGGTCTGTGATACTCTGTATCCAAGCATCAACACTAACGATCTAGGGTCTGTGATACTCTGTATCCAAGCATCAACACTAACGATCTAGGGTCTGTGATACTCTGTATCCAGGCATAAACACTGTAACAATCTAGGGTCTGTGATACCCTGTATCCAAGCATAAACACTGTAACGATCTAGGGTCTGTGACACTCTGTATCAAGCATAAACACTAACGATCTAGGGTCTGTGATACTCTGTATCAAGCATAAACACTAACGATCTAGGGTCTGTGATACTCTGTATCCAGGCATAAACACTAACGATCTAGGGTCTGTGATACTCTGTATCCAGGCATAAACACTAACGATCTAGGGTCTGTGATACTCTGTATCCAGGCATAAACACTGTAACGATCTAGGGTCTGTGATACTCTGTATCAAAGCATAAACACTAACGATCTAGGGTCTGTGATACTCTGTATCCAAGCATAAACACTGTAACGATCTAGGGTCTGTGATACTCTGTATCAAGCATAAACACTGTAACGATCTAGGGTCTGTGACACTCTGTATCAAGCATCAACACTAACGATCTAGGGTCTGTGATACTCTGTATCAAGCATAAACACTAACGATCTAGGGTCTGTGATACTCTGTATCCAGGCATAAACACTAACGATCTAGGGTCTGTGATACTCTGTATCCAGGCATAAACACTAACGATCTAGGGTCTGTGATACTCTGTATCAAGCATAAACACTAACGATCTAGGGTCTGTGATACCCTGTATCCAAGCATAAACACTGTAACGATCTAGGGTCTGTGATACTCTGTATCCAGGCATAAACACTAACGATCTAGGGTCTGTGATACTCTGTATCCAAGCATAAACACTGTAACGATCTAGGGTCTGTGATACTCTGTATCCAAGCATAAACACTGTAACGATCTAGGGTCTGTGATACTCTGTATCAAGCATAAACACTGTAACGATCTAGGGTCTGTGATACTCTGTATCCAGGCATAAACACTGTAACGATCTAGTTGCTTTTGCCCAGTGAATGTGTACATTTTGAAAAGCATTGTATTTATGTCTGCATCTGCCAGTGGGCCATCATGATAAGAGTAGACATAATAATAATGTGTTAATTCCACTATAGGAGAGACGTTTAGGCGGGGGGAAATGTGCACATTGGTGTTGGCAATGAGCCAAAAGAGTAAAAAAAATCCAATATTGTGTGTCCCTAGTTTTGACCAATATAGGTTGGTTTGTTTTTTGCCGATAAGGCAGTGATTCTCAACGTGGAGTCCGGGGGGCCACCAGGGCTCCTTGTGCGGTTTCCAGAGGGTCCCCAGAAAATTGACCAGTTGTTAAACGTCAGCATTATAATTTACAAGAGGTTAACACCATTAGGCAATGTAGAAGAATGTCTGATTTGATGGTTTCCCTGTTATCTCACTACGAGGCAGTCATAGGGCCCTACCTTAACGCGCAGTCTGCCACGCGCAAGTGTCCAGGTGTTATGCCGAGTTTTGCACCCCCGCCCTGCCACCGCTAAACGCATCCCCCACCTCACAGGAGCATATTGTAACGATTTATACAGAAACATAACTGTTTAAAAATTATATAATTGTCTGTTTTTTAAGTTAAAACAGCCCCGAAATATGGTGGGGATGCAATTCTCGGAGGGGGTGCGGAATCGGTCACGGCACCTGCCGTAGGCTCAAATAATTGGAGGCGTGCAAAGTCATCTGCGCCCCCAGAATGCACGGCGCAAACTGGATTTGGGCAGTCTTAAGCACCAGAATTATTCACAGGTGTGGCCAGGCAATGCGTAGGCGTTACATCAATCAAACCAATCAGATTCCCGTCTCGCAATCGCTGTAATACCGTTTGTGCGAGGCATGGAATATGCTGTAATTCTCCCCATGCGTAATTTGGATAGGCCTATCTAACAATCACACCAATGCATTGCATATGCAATTTGGGTTATTTTGTTGACTGAGAAATAGAATGTTTGCAGCAGACTCAATTAAAACTCGGTGAAACATTGAGAGCTGCCGACTCGTGCCGAGGACAGAGAGAGATGGAGAGAGCTTGTCGACCGATCGTTTGTGGTGCCAAAGATAGGTGAAGGTGAATAGCCTATTGCATGTAGGCTACAATGTCAATTAATTTGGCATTAACCCCTCTTTGCGATGTGATAAAAGTTTCTCAGTGAATTATAGTTGATTGCCTCACTGAATTATCTGCTAATACCCAATTTTAGCAGCAGAATTTGATGTCCTGGTGACACGTCCGTGCGTAATGACGTATCCAAAAGGAATTCCTCTGCAATGCGCTGCGCAGCGCGGAGATTATGGTGCGCTCAAGCGCACCATAATCATGTGGACTCAAGTGATCATGTGGACTACATTATGATCATGTGGACTCAAGTGATCATGTGGACTACATTAGGACTACATTATGATGATGTGGACTACATTAGGGCTGTGGCTGTAATGTGGACTACATTATGATCATGTGGACTACATTAGGGCCGTGGCTGTAATGTGGACTACCGTAAATTCCGGAGTATAAGGCGCACCGGTATATAAGCCGCAGCACCAAAATTTACTATTTTTTTCTTATATAAGCCGCACCGGTCTATAAGCCGCGGGTGTTTTGATGTTTAATTACCATATGAAAGGGTTCGTGCACAGAGAGGAATGTCGGGAAAGAGATGGCTGTTTGGGGAAGCTCCCATTTATTAACATTTCAACAAAACAAAACAAAAGTCAGGTCACTAATCCCCAGACAAAATCACACAACAATAGGCTATATGTGCAGCAAACGGCTGTAACCAGAGAAGTCAAGTCACTAATCCTCGTCTTCCTCTTCTTCCTGCGTACTGAAACCACCAAAGTCCTCATCTTCAGTGTCGGAAACGAACAGGTTCAGGGTGGCTTCGTCAACCACGCTCCTCTCTCCTTCATTGTCACTCAAAACCAACGAACTCCTCTTCGTCACTGTCGGCATCGAACAGCCTCTGAAGCCTCTGACGGCCCTCAGCGCCAGCTGTGGCGGCGTCATCCTCTTCATCCCGCAGCAGTCCAGTGTTTTGGAACCCGTTGGTGATTGTGGATGTTTTCACACTCCTATAATATTCCGTGATCTTCCTTTGTGTGAATTCGCCGAAGTTTGTGATTTTCTCCTGGTAGTCGGGAGGGAGTTGTTCAGTAGTTCTCGCCCGGACGGACAGTCCCTTTCGTCTCATGAATCGGAAGCACCAAGATGGGCCACCTATGAAATGTTCAATTTTCATTTCGGTGGCGACTGTTTTGGCCTTCAGTCGGATCTGCACCGTGGAAACGCCTCGGCCGTCTGCTCTCTGGGTCAACACCCAATCTTCAAGGGAATCTTCAAGTTCGGGCCATCTGCTTTTATGACCTCTGAAGGACTTTTTGGTCTTCTTGCACTGAGACAGTTCCTCCTGCTGCACCGTCCAACGCCTCACCATTGACTCATCGATGCCCAGGTTACGCGCTGCTGCTCTGTTTCCCTCTTTTAATGCGAGATTGACTGCTTTCAACTTGAAAGCTGCGTCGTGTGAATTTCTGCGTACCTTCCCCATGGTAAGTGAGAGTGTTGCTTCTACTGCTCGTCTTGTTGTGAATATTCCTTGATCTTCCTTTGTGTGAATTCGCCGAAGTTTGTGATTTTCTCCTGGTAGTCGGGGGAGGGAGTTGTTGGCCGAGTGGCCGTTTGCTTACCGTAATTACCATATGTAAGTGGTCACGCACAGAGGGGATTGTCGGGAAAGAGATGGCTGTTTGAGGAAGCTCCCATTTACCGTATTACCGTAACATTTCAACAAAACAACATAACACAACACCACTTGTTTATTTCGACAGTGCACACAGTGTCCGCGGTGTGGTGAAAAGAGGGCAACAGAGGAAATTAAAACAGAAGTGGATTTATAGGTAGAAAGAGTGCTAAAAAAGAGAGATTTTATTTGTATTTGTATTTTTTTTTCTGAAAAAATCCATAGATAAGCCGCACCGTTATATAAGCCGCAGGGGCCAAAAAACGGGAAAAAAGC
The DNA here is from genome assembly GCF_964638095.1 of Poromitra crassiceps. Taxonomy (NCBI): domain Eukaryota; kingdom Metazoa; phylum Chordata; class Actinopteri; order Beryciformes; family Melamphaidae; genus Poromitra; species Poromitra crassiceps. Next base: position 60,621,622 of record NC_139642.1, read on the forward strand.
CGCGGCTTATAGTCCGGAATTTACGGTACATTAGAGGTCCTTGATGTGACCAAAGTTTGAGAATCACTGTGCATAACGATCTAGGGCAGAGGTTTTCAAAGTGGGAGGCGGGCCTCCCCAGGGGGGCTCCAAGCAGTTTCAGGGGAGGTTCAGTAAATGGAAGTGGGGGGGGGGGGGGGGGGGATTATTAGTTATTAAAAGGAGATCATAGAATAGCCTAAATGTGTGTGATTTGGTTAAAGAGATACAGAGAGATACAGTAGTTTCGGGGAATTTGTCAATTTTTCCCACCGTCCCAGAGTCAGAAACTAAGAAATGCCATCAGAAAGATGATTTTGGTCTGAACTAAGTATGTCAAACAGCAATATCAGGCTATCTTGGCTCAATTGCTGAGTGTCTATGGGATCAAACAACATAATCATGACCCCAGAGGCATCCAGGAACTGAGCGAGGGAGGCTCCTTTTTCCAGGCTTTGTCTCGGGGGAGGCCCACCGTTTCAGACTTTGAAAACCCCTGATCTAGGGTCTATGATCTATCCCGCCTTTATCGGCCAATACCATTGTGCATGCCTACTCAACATCATCACACACACACACACACACACATGCACACACACACACACACACACACACACACACCCACACATCAGAGCAGGGCCACCAACCGGTTAACACAGCGGCCTCGGCTACAAAGGCAAGACCACAAAATGTCACAAATCAAAAAAATGCAAAGTTTCCGTGCAGCCGCTGAGGGGGGACAGCACAGCCACAGCCCAGCACAGCACAGCCTAGCCCAGCACAGCCACAGCACAGCACAGCACAGCACAGCACAGCACAGCCACAGCACAGCCCAGCACAGCACAGCCACAGCACAGCCACAGCACAGCCCAGCACAGCAGCAGACTGCCGTTTGGTCTCCACTTGATAGGGGCAAAATGCATATTCATGAAGTAAGCAACTTGTGATCCCAAACAAAGTGAAGCCCTGGCTTAGGGAGATTGGGCCCGCCGTTAATGACTTCTTCGTTTTAAGCCCGCATAAGAAAGCCCCCCGATTTCCCCGCGCTTGTAGTCCATGAGAATATTTAATACCGTTATTAATCATTTTTAATCCGTTTGCTTTTAATTAAGAAACAGCATGTTGCTGTCCTATCAGCCTGTGCCAGCGCACAGATTAATTGTAGCTTAAGATAGCCGCCCGTGATTGGTGTAATGTATTAGCTAACAAGACGCCCAGCTTCTAAAGATACTTGTACACTACCTTGGGAACTTGGCACCACTCCAGGGCCTCTCTCTCTCTCTCTCTCTCTCGCTCCCCCTCGCTCTCTTCCTCCCCCTCGCTCTCTTCCTCTCCCTCCCTCTCTCTCCCTCTCTCTCTCCCCCTCTCTCTCTCTCTCTCTCTCTCCCTCACTCTCTCTCTCTCTCTCTCCTCTATCTCTCCTCCCGTGTGTCTCTTCATGTTTGATGTCTTTGGGAAAGCTTGCATCTCATCTGGGCGTGCGGGTGTGTTTGTAGCCCCATGACTCTGATGGCAGGCCAGGCTCTCCCTGCTGAGGGAAGGAGCCTTTCATTGGGTCCCTGGCCAGGGCCAATACACCGTATCCCATAGCCACACCATAATCTATAGCCCCCAGGCTGGTGCCAGACCCTGGCCAGGGCCAATACACTGTATCCCATAGCCGCCGGCTGGTGCCAGGCCCTGGCCAGGCCCTGAACACACCATAACCTATAGCCCCCAGGCTGGTGCCAGACCCTGGCCAGGGGCAACACACCATCATCTATATGAATTGTGGCGTTATGGTTACATCCTCATTTGGTTGTTGTTTTGTTGTTGTCCCTTGTTTTCTTTGGGGAGGGGGGTGGGTACCATGTGTATGACTGGGGCGGCACAGAGAGTGTCATTATGACTGGCACCAGCAGGGGGCATCGACGTGAACAGGCAGAAGGCAGAAGGGAGGATGTGATAGGACGGGGGCGGCCCGTCGCGGAGGAGTTGGCACCTAAAGGAGATGTTGGGAGTGTATAGGGGGCGGGCGTGCCCCCGTTCCTGGCAGAAAGTGGGAGGAGGAGGGAGGCCCGACCCAGCCGTGTGTGAGTGGATGGCAGGCAGGGGGCGCTGGACTCTGCCATATATATATATATATATATATATATATATATATATATATATATATATATATAAAAGCAATGTGTGGAATGCTACTGTATGGCATTCCTATGGTAGTGCATGGAAGTAGTGAGGATAAATCCATTGATCCATCTTCAGCCGCTCATCCAGAGTGGGCTCGTGGACGTAACAGATCCAGCAGACGTCACATGAACCAGCTCTGACTGGGGATCCCAGGCCAGCATGGAGGTGTGGTCTCTCCACCTGGTCCTCTGTCTGCCCTGTGGTCTCCTCCCAGCTGGACGTGTCTGGCACACCTCCCTGGGGAGGCGACCAGGTGGCATCCTTACCAGATGCCTGATTCAGCCTGAACTGGCTCCTTTCTTAAGTGAAAGAGCAGGTAGCTCTCTCTCACAGATGACTGAGCTTCTCACCTTGTCCCTAAGGGAGATGCCAGCCACCCTCCTGAGAAGGAGGTGAAGATCGACCGGTAGATTGAGAGCTTTGCCTTCTGGCTCAAATCTCTTTTCGTCACAGGTGGCCTGAGGCGATGGGATCTCAATGCACATTGGTTGCATTCAGACCTGTACTTTTCTGAAACCGGAGCGCAAAAGATCAGAACCGAGTTGTTTAAATAGCAGGTGTGAACGGGGTCTACACTACATCTGTAGTCACAGAAAGCTGCATCTCCATCAGTCTGACTAATAATAAGACTTTTTATAATAAGATATTTCAGTGTTTTGGGTGTAGAGCAGACGTCTGCGCCAACACTAACGCTTCCGTCCTCGTTTACAATCCGACAACGTCTCATTATGCTGTTATTTTTTTATATAGAGATGAGCTACAAATATAAAAGGAATTTCCGCACACTTGAATCTGTACAGATTTCACATTTATTATGGTGAGCTTTCGGTCGGCAAGACCTTCATCAGAGCATATAGAGATGAGCTAAAATGTCTTGTGGATCTAAAACACCTACAGAAAGTATCGCTCGATCAACTCGTGACGTCTCGCCTCAATCGGACTGTAAACACACGACCACGGCTCACCTGGAGCAGGCGTCCCACTCTACACCGGACACCCGAAACATCGCCCGTCTGTCCCACGCTACACCGGACACCCCGAAACATCGCCCGTCTGTCCCACTCTACACCGGACACCCGAAACATCGCCCGTCTCTCCCACTCTACACCGGACACCCGAAACATCGCCCGTCTGTCCCACTCTACACCGGACACCCGAAACATCGCCCGTCTCTCCCACTCTACACCGGACACCCGAAACATCGCCCGTCTCTCCCACTCTACACCGGACACCCGAAACATCGCCCGTCTGTCCCACTCTACACCGGACACCCGAAACATCGCCCGTCTCTCCCACTCTACACCGGACACCCGAAACATCGCCCGTCTCTCCCACTCTACACCGGACACCCGAAACATCGCCCGTCTGTCCCACTCTACACCGGACACCCGAAACATCGCCCGTCTCTCCCACTCTACACCGGACACCCGAAACATCGCCCGTCTGTCCCACTCTACACCGGACACCCGAAACATCGCCCGTCTCTCCCACTCTACACCGGACACCCGAAACATCGCCCGTCTCTCCCACTCTACACCGGACACCCGAAACATCGCCCGTCTGTCCCACTCTACACCGGACACCCCGAAACATCGCCCGTCTGTCCCACTCTACACCGGACACCCCCGGTGTGTGTGTGTGTGTGTGTGTGTGTGGGTGGGTGGGTGTGTGTGTGTGTGTGGATGATGTGGCTGTGGGCTGTGTGCATGATGTGGGGTATGGTGTGCTGGTAATTTAGTGTATGAACGAATACATAGATGGCTATTTTCAGTACTAATCTCAGCATCTGCCTCAAAGGGACTGCTCTCTCTCGCTCTCGCTCTCTCTCTGTCTCTTTCTCTCTCTCTCTCTCTCTCTCTCTCTCTCACACACACACACACACACACACACACACACACAGACACACTCTCTCCAGTGAAGAGGACCATTGTGTGTGATGAGAGTTAGATTGGATGGCCCCCCGGGGAGCTGATCTCCATTAGCTGAGGTGATCTAACAGGTAATCAGCAGATAATTAAAAGGCTTCACTTCTCTGATGGGAGGGGCTGAGGGAGCCAGACGTGTGTGTGTGTGTGTGTGTGTGTGTGTGTGTGTGTGTTTGCATGTGTATCCGCACGCAGTGGTTTCTGAATGTCACCAGGGCAGCAGGCTCGGGGTGGTTGAGCGTTATGGCCGGACATGCATCACTTTTATAGGCGGTTCCAACATTCCTGGAAAAGTATGTTTGAATGGATATGGAGAGGCCAAGCCCGGGTCAACTGAGCCTGGATGTATCTGCATCAACAGGAATGGTTGAGATGGAGCCTGGATGTATCTGCATCAACAGGAATGGTTGAGATAAGAGACTTCTACACTACATGATGTGTTGAATACCAGTGCTGCCTTAGAAAGCCAAACCAAACTTTGAGTTTCCACGTAGACATATCATCTGAAAGTTGAGGTGAACAGTATTTTCTCTCTTCCTTAATCGATTCTCATCATCATCAAGAAGATTGTTTTTTCCCCTCCTCCTCCTCCTCCTCCTCCTCCTTCTTCTTCTTCTTCTTCTTCTTCTTCTTCTTCTTCTTCTTCTTCTTCTTCTTCTTCTTCTTCTTCTTCTTACTCTATAAAAAAATAAAAAACGTGGCATGTTACGTTACACGTTAGTTAACGTAACAGTATTTTGAACTCTGCCCTCGTGGATATTATTGCACTCAGTGGCAAAAGAGCATCTTTAAACCTAAATGTTTCACTTGTGGGGCAATCAGTCTTTGTAACGGCAAATGACAGACATTTCTATTGTTGTCTAGATGAAGCATGCCATTCTCAGAATGTTGTCTTGAATACGGAATATTTGACACTAGTTTGAGATCTGCCTGTAAATGCATGGGGCAGTCGTTATACTGCACCCTGGTGGACTCGCTGGATAAGTCATAGGGTGAAGCCTTCTCCAATGCTCTCACTGTGCAAGTAGCTCAACTCCATCACAACTTCCTTTGGCGAAGGTTGTGAGTTTGATTCCTGGTTGGTGCAGAAAAAAAAAAAAAAAAATTGTACTCCCGAGCAAAACAAGAAAGCCGTTGAGAATTGCCGAGAAGAGAAATGTGGATCTAGCTGTCAAGGAAGTAAGTTGGAGTGTTCATCTTCCGTATATAAAGGGCCCTATCTTCCCAAAAGCGCTAATTTAGCATTTGCGCTCGTTTAACGCCATGCGTAATGCAAATTGGCGGTGGGCACAAGCGCATGCCTGTTATAATTATACTGGGCATAGGCTGCCACATGCCAAAGCAGGCGTTTCAGTGCTAAAATGTGGAGATAGATGGCATTATCCTATCGTCAGCAGCGCACAATTACTTTGCGCTAAGAGCTTTGAAAAGGACCTCTTACGCGCTAAATACCTTGCTGCGCTGGGTTTCGCACCATAATCTCCGTGCAGCGCAGCGCACTGCAAAGTAAAATTCCTTTTGGATATGTCATTACGCACAGCCTTGCCACGCCAGGACATCAAATTCCACTGCTAAATTTATTTAAATATTAGCAGATAATTCAGTGAGGCAATCGACTATAACTCACTGAGAAACTTGTATCACATCGCAAAGAGGGAAATTAATTGAGAAAACCTGTTGGACAATGGACATAGGCTATTTACCTCCATAACCCGGAGGGTCGTTAGCACTACAGACGATCTGTCAATAAGCTCTCTCTGTCCTCGCACGAGTGAGTACACTCTATTACGCATGGAGAGAATTACAGCATATTCCATGCCTTGCGCAAACAGCCATTGCGAGACGGGATTCTGATTGGTTTTGATTGACGTAATGCCCAGCATTGCCTGGCCACACCCGTGAATAATTCTGGTACTTAAGACCGCCCAAATCCCATTTGCGCAGGCATTTTGGGGCGCAGATGATTTTGGCACCGCTCGAATTTGCGTCTGCGACACGTGCCGTGAACGTATTTCGGGGCTGTTTTAACTTAGAAATCAGGGAGGTCACGTCTACCAGACAATTATATCAGTTTTAAACAGTTACATTTCTGTATAAATCATTACAATATGCTCCCGTGAGGTGGGGATGCTGCCGGCGCTGGGGTGCAAAAACTCTGCATAACACCTGGCGGACGGCGCAAGGCGGACTGCTATCTTCCCTGCTTTAAGGCACGCGCAAACAGGTGTGCAAGCGCTATTATATTAGGGGATATCGCCTGTCGGAAGATAGGGCCCATGATCTTTGTGTGCAACATGTGACATAGGAGAGAAGATAGGGCCCATGATCTTTGTGTGCAACATGTGACATAGGAGAGAAGATAGGGCCCATGATCTTTGTGTGCAACATGTGACATAGGAGAGAAGATAGGGCCCATGATCTTTGTGTGCAACATGTGACATAGGAGAGAAGATAGGGCCCATGATCTTTGTGTGCAACATGTGACATAGGAGAGAAGATAGGGCCCATGATCTTTGTGTGCAACATGTGACATAGGAGAGAAGATAGGGCCCATGATCTTTGTGTGCAACATGTGACATAGGAGAGAAGATAGGGCCCATGATCTTTGTGTGCAACACGTGACATAGGAGAGAAGATAGGGCCCA